>NC_056439.1:6552142-6875267 GCF_018296145.1 Oncorhynchus tshawytscha
ATATAAAGAAGAGTCCTCTATCTTTATGATCCACACCTCCTCCTGCTTGCGCCATCTTGCACCTACGAGTCACATCCTCACTTCTGTTTACACTGAAGAGAAAGGATCTTATTGGTTGGGAATCATAGCTCAAAGGGTGTGGTTAAATGAAAATGTATGTGTGCGGTTCTTTGAAATATGATACTGCTCCATTACACATCAAACCTTCTTCTTGTGCATTTCCGGCAGACTAGACGCTGTATCGCTGCATTTCTCAGGTCAGTGGAATACAACAGCTTCCTTGTTATTTCGATTTGCCTATCATTTGAGCTCAATCAAATGTATTTATAAAGCTTTTTTACATCAGACGTGAAAGTCCTAGCTCAAAATTGTTATAGGCGAAAATGCAGTTAGTCAGGTCACAGAAGAATGTCCTATCCTCAGCATACCACCGGCAATATAACATGGCATACTTCAATCTCTACCTCACCACATTCCTCACACTTCCCATCTGTGTGTTTCCCCACTAACAATAACCCACTACCCAATCCACAATGACCCAACCTCAGCCTTGTCAACAGAACCCCATCCTTCCTTTCACACCCCAGATACCCGATTCTGGATAGAGAAACTACCTTCCCCACTCCCCCCTCTCTCTCCCACTCACGTTGCCACTCCTGGGTCAGCCCCTCTGCTATGATGCTCGTACATTCCATCCCCCCTAATGAGACCACCTTATGCACCGCCTCCTTCTTCACAGCTGCTTTCGGCTACCTCATCTGCTGCCTCATTTCTCCCTACCCCAACATGAGCTGGGCAGTGGCGGTTGTAGACCATTTCAACTGGGGGGGGGCCAAGCTGGGGCCAGTTGTACTGATAGAGGGGCAAGATACATTAGACGTTATTGTTGTCATAGAGTTTTCTTCACTGCATTGCAGGCATTAGCAGGCAAAAGACCATGTTCATAATCATCATCGTTGCCACTGTCTAATAACGGATGTAAAAAAAAAGAACGATAGCAAAAACGAGTTATGTAAAAACTATTTCATACTCCACATTTAGGGGGCCACAAGGGGTCCAAAATAGTTGTCACAGGGGCACTGCCCCCCCAGGCAGCCAATGAAACTAAAGTCATGTTAAATTCTAAATGATAAACAAGCAAATCAATTGTAAACTTATGAAAAGGAAATGATTTCTCATTTATTAACAGATTTGATCACATAAAGGAACAGGTGCAACCTGACTATGCCAAATGTGTTAAAGGTGTTATAAATAATTTGTTATGAATAGAAAAATTTGTTATGAATAGAAAAAAAAGGCAAAACCAAATTCAGAGGCGGGGGGTTGTTGTGTGTAACATCCCAAGGATTCTGGATAGCAAGGACCCCCGGAGGGCAAGGACCGAGCTTTAAAGGGTTTCCACTAAGTTCCACAGGTACAAAGTCCCAAATGTAGGGTATTGTAAAAATTCATGAAAACTTAGTTTTTGGCTAATTTCAGTGTTATTTTGGCTATGCCAGCACACCAAACAACAAGCCTGTATCATGTGAGCATCCCCAGATAATCAACTAAAAGGACCTAGTAATCCCCCAAAAACTCTGACCCCACTAGACTTAATGAGAACTACAATATTTCAGCTAAAGAATAGCTACAATTTCTCCCTGTTGTGGACACGCCTATGTCTGATGAGGTAACTCAAGAAGGAGAAGCTCTTGTAACATAGTTTGCACTTGAAGGGCCTCTCCTTGGTGTGAACGGTCTGGTGCTGCTTCATATATTTTGTCTTAGCAAAGAGCTTCCCACACGTGGGGCAGGCAAACGGCTTATCGGTGTCCGTCCTAATGCTCGGCCTCCCATGTTGTGACCCAATGACACCAGAGGAGGTAGAAGCATGAGCCACCACCCTCAGGTGGTTAGTGTTGGAGCTCCCTCCTTGACCTCTAGCCATTGTTTGGGTGTTGTTGGGATTGTGTGCTGTGTTATAGGCTAGGTACGTCTCGTTGTGAACACCGATCCTGACCCTGTTTGTATTTGTGGGGTAATCATGAGGTAGCTGAGGAAGGCTAGACCCAGATTCAGGCCCAGGCCTTCTATGAACCCAGACCCCACCAGGCATTAGATGAGACCCTGAAGGAGAAGACCGACTACCACCAAGGGGGTCTCCCACCACTACATGTGAAGGCTGAAGCCCAGGGTGACCTGCTCTATTCATCATAGATACTGTGGTGTTTGTATCATAGGAACAGGAGGGTCTATCAGCCCCAGGCCCTGTATCATCCCTGCACGGAGACTGTGAAGAGAAGGGTCTGGGCTGCAGACTGGATCCCTGAATGGAGCCTGGGTCTCTCTGATGACCACCAGGACCGAGGTTGTTCAGTCCACCAGTCCATTGGTTGTGTTCTGTGTGGTGGTGGAGTCTCTGTCCCTCTTGGTTGGGTCCTGGTTCCGATTCAGGAAGGAAGAGAGACGGCTCCTGATCCAGGGTTCTGATTTGTTGCCAGGGTTTGTGACCAGCCACTTCAGAGGTCCAGTCTCTCCCGCCAGTAACACAGGATATCAGCAGGTCTTCATGGACTGCAGACTATAAACACAAATTGAACAGAAGAGCATGAAGGTTTATATAAGAAACTCTTTAATGTACATACAGAAACATGACATTCTAAAATGTTAACCACAGTCAAGCAAATATCTAACAATGTGAATCAAGTACCTAACAATATAGAGCCATTGGAATGATACAAAAAGTACTGCAGTGCATCTCCTCGTCATGGACTGCACCAGATTTGCCAGTTCTTGCTGTGAGATGTTACCCTACTCTTCCACCAAGGCACCTGCAATTTCCCGTACTTCCCGGGGGGTCATATCATGGTCTGGGGGGGGGTCTGGTCATGGTCTGGGTGGGGTGTGGGTCATATCAGGACGAGCCTGCAGGAAGGGTACCACACGAGGGAGGAGGATGTCTTCCCTGTAACGCATAGCGTTGAGATGATGCTGTGACACACCGCCCCAGACCATGACGGACCCTCCACCTCCACATCGATCCCGCTCCAGAGTACAGGCTTTGGTGTAACGCAAATCCAACCATCACCCCTGGTGAGACAAAACCGCGACTTGTCAGTGAAGAGCACTTTTGCCAGTCCTGTCTGGTCTAGCGATGATGGGTTTGTGCCCATAGCCGACATTGTTGCCGGTGATGTCTGGTGAGGACCTGCCTTACAACAGGCCTACAAGCCCTCAGTCCAGCCTCTCTCAGCATATTGCGGACAGTCTGAGCACTGATGGAGGGATTGTGGGTTCCTGGTGTATCTCAGGCAGTTGTTGTTGCCATCCTGTACCTGTCCCGCAGGTGTGATGTTCGGATGTACCGATCCTGAGCAGGTGTTGTTACACGTGGTCTGCCACTGCGAGGACGATCAGCTGTCCGCCCCGTCTCCCCGTAGTGCTGTCTTAGGCATCTCACAGTACAGACATTGCAATTTATTGCCCTGACCACATCTGCAGTCCTCATGCCTCCTTGCAGCATGCCTAAGGCACGTTCACACAGATGAGCAGGGACCCTGGGCATCTTTCTTTTGGTGTTTTTCAGAATCCGTAGAAAGGCCTCTTTAGTGTCCTAAGTTTTCATAACTGTGACCTTAATTGCCTACTGTCTGTAAGCTGTTAGTGTCTTAACAACCGTTCCACAGGTGCATGTTCATTAATTGTTTATGGCTCATTGAACAAGCATGTGAAACAGTGTTTAAACCCTTTACAATGAAGATTTGTGAAGTTAATTTGTAAAAATACAAATATCTTTGAAAGTCAGGGTCCTGAAAAAGGGCCATTTCTTTTTTTGCTGAGTTTAGAATAACTTGTCTCACTATGTTAACACTTGACATTTTCTGTAAATCCGGTACCCTCCCTTTGATAAAAATGTATTTTAGAATACTCTGGAAAAGGTTCAAAATTACATTCTGTAAACATGACACTTCATCAGTGAAGCATTTTAGGATACCAACCATCACCATATCCTCTACTCTGCCTCATCATCATACTCTATTTCCTCAGTTCATCTCATCCAGTAATCTACTACATCCTAAACCAATAGAATTAACTACAAACTAGCTAGTTCACTACATGTCACTATACAGGGGCCGTGTGCATTTCCTGCTGGTGTATCCTGAGGTAGCTCCTCTCTGAGAACCTCTTCCCACAGTACGTACAGGTGAACAGCATTTTTCCAGTGTGGACCTTCAGGAGCACCTTCAGCTGGTGCTGACGGGAGAACCTCTTCTCACACTGGGGGCAGCTGTAGGGTTTCTCCCTTGTGTGGACCCTCTGGTACCACTTCAGGTTGGAGGAGTGGGAGAAACTGGCCCGGCACAAGTGGCAGACAAACGATTTCTCCCCCGTGTGCATCCTTTGGTGGATATCCAGGCTTTCCAACAGAACGAACATTGGAAGCGCTTCTATTTGCCACCGGATCTACTGATAGCGTTACTACTACTAATACTGTCATTTGTCAATGGGCTTGTGTAGTCATTTAGTGTTGAGGCATGGATATTGTCTGAGGTCTGGTTTAACATTAGGAGAGTGTGAGGAGGACGAAGGCCAGGGAGTGTCTATGATGTCACAGGGTCCATGTTCCAGTTGATAGATCCTATAGAAGGCAGGCTGAAGGCAGCACCTGTTAGGGGGTTAAACTGAGGTGCCATCAGGTCTCCCGGGTGGTACAGTGGTAAAGGGCGCTGTACTGCAGCGCCAGCTATGCCACCAGAGACTCTGGGTTCACGCCCAGGCTCGGTCGTAGCCAGCTGCGACCGGGAGGTCCGTGGGGCGACGCACAATTGGCATAGCGTCGTCCGGGTTAGGGAGGGCTTGGCCGGTAGGGATATCCTTGTCTCATCTTGCACCGGCCCACGCCGGGCACAGTGCACGCTAACCAAGGTTGCACGGTGTTTCCTCCGACACATTGGTGCGGCTGGCTTCCGGGTTGGATGCGCGCTGTGTTAAGAAGCAGTGCGGCTTGGTTGGGTTGTGTATTGGAGGACGCATGACTTTCAACCTTCGTCTCTCCCGAGCCCATACGGGAGTTGTAGCGATGAGACAAGATAGTAGCTACTAACAATTGGATACCACGAAATTGGGGAGAAAAAGGGGGTAAAATTCAACAAAAAAAAAAACTGAGGCACCATCAGTCTCTCTGAATCACATCTATAAGAGCAGGATGGAGCCTCGCTAGCCGAATATGGACACGTCCTCGCAGACCAAATCTACACCTTGCCCTGGTCTCAGCCAGTCTATTGTCATGGAGCCTAAAATTGGATGTTGTTTTGTGTTCGACTGTCTGTGTCTGTCCCATCCACTGACCTTCACTATGTCACCTCTGGTCCTGGCCACCTCAGTGTTGTTGTCCCCTGGACCCTTGGCTGGACCCGCCTGGGTCTGGGAATCCAAGATGGCCGTCCAGTCTCTGTTAGCCTCCAGCCAACCACCTGCAGGAAGAGGTTATAAAATGGGCTTGACAAACATGTGAGAATTCTACATGTTTTTTTTGGTCAATTACCAGGTCAAGTTGTGTGTTTTTGTATGTAAACATAAGTTGTGTTGATTTCATTTTAATAAATATCCAGATCCATCACTATTCCCATTGAAGATCTATTACTGTATGTAGGCTATATGTCTTTCTCCCTTACCTTGCTCCCCCATCTTTAGTCCACTCAGCAGATCAATGCTCTCTGGTCCGTCTTGTATTGTCTCCTCTTTGACTAGCAGCAGATCAGGCTTTCCATCCTCCATGTCTACTGGCTGTAAGAGATACAGAGTGAGAGGATGTTGGATCAAGAAATCTGATATGAGCACCCTGCTATGGAGCATTTTCTGATTGGGCAATGAGGGATTGCTGTGAGTACTATGCAAACATGTTAATTGATTTAATTACTTGACCGTCTTTAATGGTTTGATAATTGAAAGGCATGGTCCCACACTTAAGACAAAATTCATCAGGACTTCGGCCCGTATCCACAAAGAGTCTCAGAATAGAAGTACTGATCTAGGATATTTCCATATAATTGTATTAATTGTGATCTAAAAGGCAAACTGATCCTAGATCAGCACTCCTGCTCTGATGACCTAATATAATTGACAGTAGTTTACAGTGGGCTCACCTCAGTGAGACTGTGTGTGGTTCTGTGCTGCTCAGCTGGTTCCTCTGTGGGTTCAGGAGGAGGTGTAGTCTGGTTGTCATCCACGACTATGGCCTCCTCAGGGTTCCCCAGACCCTCCTCACACCCCTCCTCCTTCACCAGCAGCACCTCTGGACCCTCCTCCTCCTGGAAGAGACAGGTGATACAGATTACACAGACATACACTCCCTCAGGTATGTACACACAGATAATTAACACATTTTCAACATGGAGTCTTTACCCATCCCCACTACGTTTGAGTCCTATACTGTAGTTACAGAATGACTTCATTGTTGTTAAACCCATCATGGTGGACATAAATATGTTGTAGGTAAATGGGTCAGCTATGATAAGTCAAGTCATTAGACAAACCTGACTAAACTATTTTGACGTGTACAGTAGGTGTTTGTTAGTGAGTAGGTATATATTTGTTCTAAAGAGCTGTCATGTTTATGCAGAATAGGGTGAGATCAGATGTGATGTATATTAAAGAGAGTCTCAATGAAAGTCTTGGAATGAAAAGTCCCATGTAGGTGTTTATTGAACATAAACAAGTTTGAAATACACCATCTGAAAACCACACATACACGTCTCAATTAAACATCTGCATGAACTACATGAACTGCATTCATGTTATCTTAGTGTCTTGGGGGAAAAAACATGTTAAATGGAAGTAATGTACTAGGCATGTGAAAACATCATATAGCCTACACCAGTGTTTCCCAATTCCAGTTCTCAAGTACCACCAACATTAAACATTTTTATTGTGGCACTAATTCAACTTGTCAACTAATCATCAAGCCCTCTGAGTAGAATGAGGTGTGCTTGTCCGGGGCTACAATGAAAATGTGTACCGTTGGGGGACTTGAGGACTGGAGTTGGTAAACACTGGCCTACACAGTACAAACATTAAGCAATATACTTTTTAGGCTTATACATCCTACAATGGCTGGGCCTTGCACTTCAACACTCATAGTTGTTGTGGAAATTGACCCACTGCTGTTGTTTACTTTGTGCATCTGCGTCATCTCTCTGAGTGTTCCTTTAATGCAGGGTTTGATCTAAACGTCAGAAGCTATCGAGTGGAATGGTTACTTTTGTACGGTTCTAATTTTGAGTAAATAACTCACGGACACCAGAGAAGCTTAACCAAGTTTAATTCTTCCCAAAGGGTCGATACAGCTGTAATTCCGACACAGACATGGCTTCCCCTGTGGTAGTATTCATACCCCACTGTGGGTGGAGTCTCCTCCTTATCGCTAAACATTGCATCATTATTGCTAAGCAGGGAACTAAGTGATATGAGCCTTCAACAGTTTCTCCCCTTACCAGTACTGTCACATGCGATTGTTTTCCCTGCATTCAGCCCCCCCCCCCCATGTCTCTTTTGTAACTAATGTTCCTATACTTCTGAGTATAACAATGTTCCAAGTTTAACCCCGAATCCAACACTTTCTATGTTATAGAGTGGAATGGTTTTTCTGCTGGTGTATCCTGAGGCATCTCCTCTCAGAGAACCTCTTCCTGCAGTGCGTACAGGCAAACGGCTTCTCTCCTGTGTGGACCCTCTGGTGCCTCTTTAGGTGACCAGCCTGGGTGAAGCACATGTGACACTGGGTACAGCTGAAGGGTTTCTCCCCTGTGTGGACCCTCTGGTGCCTCTTCAGGGTGCCAGCCTGGGTGAAGCGCATGTGACACTGGGTACAGCTGAAGGGTTTCTCCCCTGTGTGGACCCTCTGGTGGATCTCCACATTCTGGGAGCAGCTGAAGCTTTTGTTACAGAACATGCAGAGGAATCGTTTCTCTTTACCATTGCCTGACGTGGCTACCCCTCCCTGAGCCTGGGCTCTAGCTCTGTCGTTTGAGTACAATTCCTGATCTAAAAGGATGTGGCCGTGTGAATCGGAAGGCCCCATCGACATGGATAATGGGTCGCGATCCCTGAACATGTGTAAAGAGGAGTGGGTCGGGACATTTAGATTTGTCTCTAAGCTTTCCCTGTAGTCTAAGAAGTCATTACTGTTGCCCTGTGAGTGTCCTTCTCTTAAGTGAGTCTCGTCTGCATTCCATGTCAGAGGAGCATCACTCTCCACTTTCACAGTCATCTCATCTACGACCAGACCCTCCCCTTTCTTATCTAGACAACCTTCAGAGTTTACACTACTACTGTACCGGTTCCAGTCTCCTCTAGATAGATCAGTCTGTCTCTCTAAACCCAAGAGCATTTTGCCAGGGTCCATCTCTGTAGCGTAAGAACAAGATGGATCATCACCTCCAGTGTCTAACGTGTCACCATCTCCATGGGAATGAACAGTCTTCTGGCTCTGGTGAAATACTGGTAAATACTCTGAGCCGGGAGCAGGAGAACAGCCCAGTCTCCCCAGACAAAGTTTATCTGGGTCTGATCTGTGGTCAGATCCTGTGTGTAAGAGGCTGTGTGTTACAGTTAAAGTCTCGTTGTCTGTCTCGGACTTGAGGACGGCGTTCGGCGTTCCACTGACCTCCATGATGCTGCGTCGGGTCCTGGGCTGGGGCGCGGCGGCAGTGAGGTCCCCCGTGGCTTCAGGGGGCGCTCCAGTCTGGATGTCTCTGCAGTGACGTGGGTCCTCCTGTCCTTCAGACCTCTCCTGCTTGACCCCAGGACCTGCAGCCTCTGCATCTGCAGACTGACACAAGAGGTTATTACCGGTACATGAGTTGAATTGTATAACAATGTCGTGGGGAAGTCTCACAAGCTCCCCTGTGGCAAGTGAATAGCCGAAGGGAGCCTTTCTGAAATAAACTGGCCACATTTAATGTACTGTAAATTTGATGCAACACTAACCTCGATCACAATAACATGCTGGGTTGAGGTTCCACTCCCTTCGTCAACAGTGATTGGTTGGTCATCTCTCCATGTATTATGTCCCGCTGGCTTCACAATGCTTCTGTAGCCTTCAGTGAGATGTCCTTCACCTGAGAGAGTAATTGGGGGAAAAGAGGTTAAGTTCAGTACTGTCCAGTCGATATGTGCCAAACTTCAGGTGATGTGTTCACCTTTTTAAAAAATGTTTTAAATCACCTTTATTTAACCAGGTAGGCTAGTTGAGAACAAGTTCTCATTTACAACTGCGACCTGGCCAAGATAAAGCATAGCAGTGTAAACAGACAATAGAGTTACACATGGAGTAAACAATTTATCAACACAGTAGAGAAAAAAAAGAGTATATACATTGTGTGCAAAAGGCATGAGGAGGTAGGTGAAAAATTACAATTTTGCAGATTAACACTGGAGTGATAAATGATCAGATGGTCATGTACAGGTAGAGATACTGGTGTGCAAAAGAGCAGAAAAGTAAATAAATATAAACAGCATGGGGATGAGGTAGGTAAATTGGGTGGGCTATTTACAGCTGCAGCAATCGGTTAGCTGCTCAGCAGATGTTTAAAGTTGGTGAGGGAGATAAGTCTCAAACTTCAGCGATTTTTGCAATTCGTTCCAGTCACAGGCAGCAGAGAACTGGAACGAAAGGCGGCCAAATGAGGTGTTGGCTTTAGGGATGATCAGTGAGATACACCTGCTGGAGCGTGTGCTACGGGTGTGTTGTCATCGTGACCAGTGAACTGAGATAAGGCGGAGGTTTACCTAGCATGGACTTGTAGATGACCTGGAGCCAGTGGGTCTGGCGACGAATATGTAGCGAGGGCCAGCCGACTAGAGCATACAGGTCGCAGTGGTGGGTGGTATAAGGTGCTTTAGTAACAAAACGGATGGCACTGTGATAAACTGCATCCAGTTTGCTGAGTAGAGTATTGGAAGCTATTTTGTAGATGACATCACCAAAGTCGAGGATCGGTAGGATAGTCAGTTTTACTAGGGTAAGTTTGGCGGCGTGAGTGAAGGAGGCTTTGTTGCGGAATAGAAAGCCCACTCTAGATTTGATTTTAGATTGGAGATGTTTGATATGAGTCTGGAAGGAGAGTTTACAGTCTAGCCAGACACCTAGGTACTTATAGATGTCCACATATTCTAGGCCGGAACCATCCAGGGTGGTGATGCTAGTCGGGCGTGCGGGTGCAGGCAGTGAACGGTTGAAAAGCATGCATTTGGTTTTACTAGCGTTTAAGAGCAGTTGGAGGCCACGGAATGAGTGTTGTATGGCGTTGAAGCTCGTTTGGAGGTTAGATAGCACAGTGTCCAAGGAAGGGCCGGAAGTATACAGAATGGTGTCGTCTGCGTAGAGGTGGATCAGGGAATCGCCCGCAGCAAGAGCAACATCATTGATATATACAGAGAAAAGAGTCGGCCCGAGAATTGAACCCTGTAGCACCCCCATAGAGACTGCCAGAGGACCGGACAACATGCCCTCCGATTTGACACACTGAACTCTGTCTGCAAAGTAGTTGGTGAACCAGGCAAGACAGTCATTAGAAAAACCGAGGCTACTGAGTCTGCCGATAAGAATATGGTGATTGACAGAGTCGAAAGTACAGTACTGTCTTTTATTGATGGCGGTTATGATATCGTTTAGTACCTTGAGCGTGGCTGAGGTGCACCCGTGACCGGCTCGGAAACCAGATTGCACAGCGGAGAAGGTACGGTGGGATTCGAGATGGTCAGTGACCTGTATGTTCTTGGCTTTCGAAGACCTTAGATAGGTAGGGCAGGATGGATATAGGTCTGTAACAGTTTGGGTCCAGGGTGTCTCCCCCTTTGAAGAGGGAGATGACTGCGGCAGCTTTCCAATCCTTGGGGATCTCAGACGATATGAAAGAGAGGTTGAACAGGCTGGTAATAGGGGTTGTGACAATGGCGGCGGATAGTTTCAGAAATAGAGGGTCCAGATTATCTAGCCCAGCTGATTTGTACGGGTCCAGGTTTTGCAGCTCTTTCAGAACATCTGCTTTCTGGATTTGGGTAAAGGAGAACCTGGAGAGGCTTGGGCGAGTAGCTGCGGGGGGGGGAGCTGTTGGCCGAGGTTGGAGTAGCCAGGAGGAAGGCATTGCCAGCCGTTGAGAAATGCTTGTTGAAGTTTTCAAGAATCATGGATTTATCGGTGGTGACCGTGTTACCTAGCCTCAGTGCAGTGGGCAGCTGGGAGGAGGTGCTCTTGTTCTCCATGGACTTTACAGTGTCCCAGAACTTTTTGGAGTTAGAGCTACAGGATGCAAATTTCTGCCTGAAGAAGCTGGCCTTGGCTTTCCTGACTGACTGCGTGTATTGGTTCCTGACTTCCCTGAACAGTTGCATATCGCGGGGACTATTCGATGCTATTGCAGTCCGCCACAGGATGTTTTTGTGCTGGTCGAGGGCAGTCAGGTCTGGAGTTCTGCATTTGTTTTTTCATAAAAAGTTTGAAACTTGGTACACTTTGGGACCCTGAATATACCCTGAATATGTTCAGATATGGGGCTATCACAAAAACAGCAGTTTTTCATTCTGACACAACTAAATGTATTTTGTGTCATATCTTCTGAGCCAAACATTAAACACAGGAAAAGGTGATGTCTACACCGATGTTTTGATGGTCAAGGATGACAATGATGCCCAGTACAGCATTATAAATAGTTCTGTTTATTATATAATGGTGGACTGCCATAGTAAGCCATGGGAAGAAAGCTACTGAAATCGCAGATTCTGACAACATACACAACATAATATTATTTCCGTGGTATACAGAGCCATAGTTGTTTGCTGCAGTCTTCTTACCCCTGGTTGCGAATTCGGATCCTGTGTAAATTCACGGAACACAAGAAGGATCTTTCGACTTGTCTGGACCCAGGGATTAAGGGCACGTATCCATCTCAAAGTGCTTGACGGTCACAAATGCCACCCACCACTCAAATGATATTTCAGAAGAGAACATTTCCATTTGGGCGCACTTCACAATTCTCCTTAGTGATCGCACTAACGTTCACGAGAACCTCAATCGAGTTCATTTTGAGGTGTTCATGAAGAATGAAACAAAAAAGCAGCAAATCCGCCAACAAATGATGCTTTGTGGCTGGACAATCAACCGACAAATACACTCATTTATATAGCCCTTTTCACAACAATGACGGTCAGAGTGCTTCACTACAGCCTGGCCTAGACCCCCAAAGAGCAAGCAGTAGCAATGTGGCGGGGGGGTGTAACGGGTTGAAGGTTGGAGTGGAGTGCATGTGACCATCTAGGCCAGACCAGTTGTCAATTTACTCAGAGTAGGGTAGAGTATACAGTACGTGTCCATTATACAGATATTCATTTTAGGCAAGATTCATGGCTTGGATGACCAACAGGGTCATAGCAGATCAGAGTGTACGAGACCGTCTAGCCAGAGAGTTGTCCACAAAGGCTGACAAATCTCATTCTAAATAGATGCACATACTCATTCCACTTCATCCTCTTTGGGACATTAGCCCATAATGAGTCAAAACTGGGCATTCTGAGAATGTGGGCAAGTCATTGTCTCTTGATGTGTTGTGACATTTGGTCAACTGGTCGTCTTGTATAACCGTACTGAAGTACTGTTGTACTTCTTGTATTTCATTCGGCCGAAGTGTCTGGAGGATTTAATATCCTCCACAGCCTAATTATTAACTTGACCATGCTTAAAGAGATAGTCAATGTCTGGGGTGTTATTGTTACCCATCTACCAATCCCCGCCTTTCTTTATGAGGCTTTTGAAAATCTCCCTGGTCTTTGTAGTTGAATCTGTGCTTGAATGTCAATGCTTGACTGGGGGACCTTATGGATGTATGTATGGGGGACAGGGGAAAAGGTAAACATTCAAAAATCATGTCAACCTCTTATTTCATAAAAAGTCCATGTAAATTGTGATTTCTAAGCCAACTTCTGAACTAATTTAGGCTTGCGTAACCAAAAGGGGGTAAATACTTATGCAACAACTATTTTTGTTAATTTTTATGAATTTGAAGAATAAAAACTATTATATACAGTACCAGTCAAATGTTTGGACACACCTACTCATTCAAGGGGTTTTCTTTATTTTCTACATTGTAGAATAACAGTGAAGACAAACTGAAATAACACATATGGAATCATGTAGTAACCAAAAAAGTGTTAAATAAAAATATTTTATTTTGAGATTCTTCAAAATAGTCACCCTTTGCTTTGATGACAGCTTTGCACAATCTTGTGTAATTTCTTTCCTTAATGCGTTTGAGCCAATCAGTTGTTGTGACAAGGTAGGGGTGGTATATAGAAGATAGCCCTATTTGGTAAAAGACCAAGTCCATATTATGGCAAGAACAGCTCAAATAAGCAAAGAAACGACAGTCCATCATTACTTTAAGACATGGGTCAGTCAATACGAAACATTTCAAGAACTTTCAAAGTTTCTTCAAGTGCAGTTGCAAAAACCATCAAGTGCTATGATCGTACTGGCTCCCATGAGGAACACAACTGGAAAGGAAGACCCAGATTTACCTCTGCTGCAGAGGATAAATTCATTAGTTACCAGCCTCAGATTGCAGCTCAAATAAATTCTTCAGAGTTCAAGTATCAGACACATCTCAACATCAACTATTCAGAGGAGACTGTGTGAATCAGGCCTTCGTGGTCAAATTGCTGCAAAGAAACTACTAAAGGACACCAATAAGAAGAGACTTGCTTGGGACAAGAAACACAAGCAATGGACATTAAACCTGTGGAAATGTGTCCGTTGGTCTGGGGTCCAAATTTGAGATTTTTGGTTCCAACCATCCTGTCTTTGTGAGACGCAGAGGGTGAACGAATGATCTCTGCATGTGTGGTTCCCACCATGAAGCATGGAGGTGGTGGTGTGACGGTGCTATGCTGGTGACACTGTCAGTGATTTATTTAGAATTCAAGGCACAATTAACCAGCATGTCTACCACCGCATTCTGCTTCGATACGACATCCCATCTGATTGGCGCTGAGTGGGACAATCATTTGTTTTTAACAGGACAATGACCCAACACCCACCTCCAGGCTATGTAAGGGCTATTTGACCAAGAAGGAGAGTATTGGAGTGCTGCGTCAGATGACCTGGCTGCCACAGTCACCCGAACTCAACCCAATTAAGATGGTTTGGGATCAGTTGGACCGCAGAGTGAAGGAAAAGCAGCCAACAAGTGCTCCGCATATGTGGGAACTCCTTTTAAGACTGTTGGAAAAACATTTCTCATGAAGCTGGTTGAGAGAATGCCAAGAGTGTGCAAAGCTGTCAAAGGAAAAGGGTGGTTACTTTGAATAATCAAAAAAATATTTTGATTTGTTTAACACTTTTGGTTGCTACATGAGTCCATGTGTTATTTCATAGTTTTGATGTCTTCACTATTATTCTACAAATGTAGAAAATAGTAAAATAAAGAAAAACCCTTGAATGAGTAGGTGTCCAAACTTTTGACTGGTACTGTGTGTGTGTATATATATTTTTTTTAAACTTTGATAAACGTGCAGACCGTCAAATCAAAGGCCAAATAAAGTAACAGGGTTGATGATTTCATCCTAAATCATCAGTAAATCCCCTTATGACAGGGGGAATGGAAGCTTGTTGTGGGCAACAGGGAGGGGTAATTGAATGTGTCCTTCACATACAAAAAACATTGTTAAAAAACATTTATAGCATGTCTATCTATGGGTAACAAGGTTGATGTGTAATGCTCGACCTGCTTAGTTTTCCAGCACAAATCACCAGAAAATGGACGATTAAAAAAAAGAAGAGTAGAACCAGCTCAGCTTTTACACTATGATTAGTCTATTAGATGTTTTAATATAGTGAAACTATTGAACAAGAGTTCACGTAACAGGGTTGACCTTAAAATGAGGGACAGACATTTCACTTGAGGAGACGAACCACTAATCACATGAAATAAATAAAATCTTCAGAAATGACTGTCAAAGAAACACAACAACTAGGGCTTTACAATGATGGTGAAAACTTGGGGAGAAATGTTGGGGTTAAGTGGGTTAAAATATTCTAAGTCACAGAAGATGCACAGAGGGCGACATGTCAAAATGCTGAATTGTGGCACATTAGGAAGTCTTCATTCATATAGACAAATCAAATGTATTCAATGTTCCCTGTGGTCTATATTAAGGGAAACTTCATTTCATATAAACAGGCTTTAAATGTAATATTGGTACACAATTTATACTTAAAATATCAAAGGAACGCACAAGGTACTCATTTGGTGAAACGACCCTTGAAGTAGTCAAAAAATGTCCATGTTTGTAACAATCTTGAGAAGCATACCATAGAATCTCAATCTTCCAGCACCATGCATACTACCAAAGCCTTCTTGAAGTTTATGGTTAAAAAGTTAAAGTGTGGGGGGGGACCAGACATACGTCCCTGTCCTGTTCAGAATCCTGCTTCCTATTGCCTTAGCTTGGTGTCAACAGCTGACTCCATGCTACTTCATTCATAGACGCAAAACTGCTTTAGCGCCCATTGGCGATAGTATCTTCTGACCTGGGTAGTTTTGTTATTAAGAGCCCCAACAATTGCTTTCAACATTTAACATACATCGCTTGCAGTACGGTTTTGGGAACATATCTTTCATATCAGCAATAAATAATTTACGACACACCTTTTTATAGGGTTACCACACAGCCATATTAACATATTAGTGCTTGTTTATGGAAAACAGAAGGACGACAGAGTGGACCACCTGTGTTAGTTAGCTTCCAGCGTCTCCGAACACCTGTGTAAACGGAAGACGGACGCCGCAAACACGTCACTGAAAAATACTGTCGGTTGGTTGCAACCGTGTTTAATTAAAACAAGTTAAGTGTGTATTTTGCTTTTGTGAAATCATTTTGATGTGATATGAATGTAAAGGTCTTTATGCTTCTACAACAGTACCGCAATTGAGAATCAATTCATGTTTAGAAATAGTGTTTGGCTGTTTTGGCTTCCAGAGACAATTCGCCTTTAAACAAATCATTTTAGATCCTTGGACTATAAGGAGTAACATTAGGCTCCTTTAGTCCAATATTGGCCTAACTCTATGAATACATTTCCAGTAAAGCAGAATAAAAAAAAATGGTTGATTCCGCATTGCTCCTAAACTGGGATTCACTTTCAAGTGTTGTTTCTTTTTTTTTAAATCAACAGAAATAATATTCTATGGTGTATGTTGTGAGAAATTGCGATTTCATAGGATACCTTCCCATGGCAGTCCACCATTATATAATTATCGGAACTGTTTATGATGTTGTACTTGACCATCAAAACATACACTACATGGCCAAAAGTATGGTCACCTGCTCATCGAAACTATCCTTCCAAAATCATAGGCTATAATATGGAGTTGGTCCCCCCTTTGCTGCCACAACAGCATCCACTCTTCTGGGAAGGCTTTCCACTAGATATTGGAACATTGCTGCAGGGATTAGCTTCCATTCAGCCATGAGCATTAGTGAGGTCAGGCACTGATGAGAATGCGTTTCCACCCGGCTCGCAGTCGATGGAGTTGAGGTCAGGGCTCTGTGCAGGCCAGTCAAGTTCTTCCACACCGATCTCAACTAACCATTTCTGTATGGACCTCGCTTTGTGCACGGGGGCATTGTCATGCTGAAACAGGAATGGGCCTTCCCCAAACTATGGCCACAAAGTTGGAAGCATAGAATCATCTAGACAGGCCTGGGGAACTCCAGTCCTTGGGGGCCTGATTGGTGTCACACTTTTGCCCCAGCCCCAGCTAACACACCTGACTCTAATAATCAACTAACCATGATCTTCAGTTCAATGCAATTAGTTGAAATCAGGTGTGTTTGCTAGGGATGGGGGAAAAGTGTGACACCAATCAAGCCCCCGAGGCCTGGAGTTGCCCAGACCTGGTCTAGCATGTCACTTTGCTGTAGCGTTAAGATTTCCCTTCACTTGAACTAAGGAGCCGAGCCCGAACCATTATTCCTCCTCCACCAAACTTTACAGCTGGCACTATGGATTTGGGGCAGGTAGCATTCTCCTGGCACTTCAGGGAACGCGTTTCCACTGTTCCAGAGTCCAATGGTGGCAAGCTTTACACCCCTCCAGCCGACACTTGGCATTGCGCATGGTGATCTTAGGCTTGCGTGCGGCTGCTTAGCCATGGAAACCCATTTCATGAAGTTCCTGACGAACAATTATTGTGCTGACGTTGCTTCTAGAGGCAGTTTTGAACTTGGTAGTGATTGTTGCAACTGAGGGCAGACGATTTTTACGCTCTATGCGCTTCAGCAGTCCCGTTCTGTGAGCTTGTGTGGCCTACTACTTCGTAGCTGAGCCGTTGTTTCTCCAAGACATTTCCACTTCACAATAACAGCACTTACAATTGACCGGGGCAGCTCTAGAAGGGCAGAAATTGAACGAAGTGACTCATTGAGAAGGTGGCATCCTTTGATTGTGCCACGTTGAAAGTCAAAGCTCTTCAGTACGGGCCATTCTACTGCCAATGTTTGTCTATGGAGATTGCATGGTTGTGTGCTCGATTGTTTACACCTGTCAGCAATGGGTATGGCTGAAATAGCAAATAAACTAATTTGAAGAGGTGTCCAAACATTTGGCCGTGTAGGTGTCATTTTTAAAATATTTTTTATAAATCACATTCTGTGTTGTGTTTGGTTCAGCAGATATGACAGAAAATGCATTGTCCGGTTATGGTGGAATAGCAAAATGAGGTTTGAGGTTGTGCATGGCATCCTTGTAGTCATTGACCATCAAAACATAGGGGTGGGTATACATCACCTTTTCTGTAATATCATGTTAGATTATTTGGTTATGGTGGAATGGAAAAAAGCCACTAGGATGCGTTTTTTTAAAACGATGGCTGCATGTGTGTTCAGGGCCCCCAAACTCTACTTGTGTACTAAGGGTGTGTTCGTAAATTCAGAACGTTTCGCTCTCGGAGTGCACACTGGACGCTCTGATCGAGGAACTGGGTTCATCCGAGCGTTCTGACCTCAAAACGGCAGTCAAGCACCCAAGCTAACAGGCTAAAGTTGGCTAGCTAATTCCAGACACATGAGAGAACACCTCACTCTGACCATTTTACTCGCCGTAGCAGAGCTGGTTAGGCTGTTTTCATGTTATCTAGATCGTTGGTGACAAACTGCTGGCAACAATAGAATCACTTTTTTTTTGCCGAGGTTTACTGACACCGGTCACTTTTAACCGGTGTTGCGCGTTCGTAAATGCCTCAATTATTCTGCCCTCTCTGGCACACCCAGACGAGAGTGCGCTGAAATCAGAGTAGATAGATTGAATTTACGAACGCACCCTTGGTGTCACGCTTTTATGAGAGCGTGAACATAATTTCCACATATTGCCAGGGCTATTCTGAAAAATGTACCTCTTGCCGTTGCTCTGTATCGGTCGAGGATCTTGACACTTCTGGGACTGGCGAGAACGCGCTCTCGCATAGTCTTCTCTGTGCGCTCCCGTGACACTTTCATTTCCAGAAGCTGTAGTTTCCTCCTCAATGTCCTGTTTTCTTTCTGGCTTTGAGTTATTTCCAAACGAAACACTTCATAGTCGTCGTCTACGACTTTACAGATCTCTGCCACGGCTGCATTCGCTAGCACCTCCATGATGGAGGCTATTTGAGTGTGGAAAACCATACTGTTCACGTTAGCCATTGTTAGATGCTATCTAGGTAACGTTAGCTATCAGTCAAGTCCTGTCTCCAAATCGAATTAAAGACTACATTGGATAAGTATGTGATGCTGTGCAATTAAATGAGTAATATTTTTGCTAAAACGCTGACGTTTTCTTGATCACTGTTTACTTCCCTTTACTTCTTCTTCGGAGTTTAACGGCGGTTGGCATCCAATATGTTGCATTGCCTCCCCCAACTGGACTATAATATAAATCCATTATACTTTCTGATAATAAAAAAATAAAAACATTATCTTAAATTGGAAGACAAATATATATTTTAAAATAAACACCCTTCCAACTAACCCTACACTCATTAACCCACTACTTTGACCCTATCTGCTCCTGCACCATGCCAAAGGCCTGGTATTTATAAATGCATTTATAAAGCCCTTTTTACATAAGCAGATGTCAAAGTGCTATACAGAAACCCAGCCTAAAACTCCAAACAGCAAGCAATGCAGATGTAGAAGCACAATCAGGTTAATTTTGAGAAAAGACTGCTAACCTTGATAGCTATCCATGTATAACTAATTTCTCTCATGATTATAAAGCAAACAAAAAACATTTAAAAACAGCATATTATTGGCCTAAAAGGTTTGCTGTGTTAGCCCAGTCTATCTTATCTAGGGTCCAGGGTCAGGATTGCCTTCAGAAAGTATTCACACCCCTTGAATTTTTCCACATTTTGTGTTAGCCTGAATTTAAAATACATTAAATTATTAATTCCTTTGTCACTGGCCTACACACACAACCCCATAATGTCAAAGTGGAATTATATTTTTTGAATTATTTTACTAATTAATTAAAAATGAAAAGCTGAAATGTCTTTAGTCATTAAGTATTCAACCCCTTTGTTATGGTAAGTCTAAATAAGTTCAGCATTAATGTTTAACATTTTTTTTAATGACTTCATCTCTGTACCCCACACATGCAATTATCTGTAATGTCCATCAGCCGAACAGTGAATTTCAAATACAATGAGCAGGGAGGTTTTCTGATGCCTCGCACAGAAGGCCACCTATAGGTATTTCAATATATATATATTTTTAAAGCAGACATGAAATATCTCTGGGCATGGTGAAGTTATTACACTTCGGATGGTGTATCAATACATCCAGTCACAACAAAGATACAGGCATCCTTCCTAACTCAGTTGCCTGAGAGGAAGGAAATCGCTCAGGGATTTCACCATGAGGTCAGTAGTGACTTAAAAATAGTTAGAGTTTAATGGCTGTGAGAGGAGAAAACTGAGGATGGCTCAAGAAAAGAGTTACTCCACAATACTATCCTAATTGACAGAGTTAAAATAAGGAAGCCTCTACAGAATAACAATATTCCAATACATGCATCCCGTTTGCAACAAGGCACTAAATTAATACTGTAAAAAATGTGGCAAAGCAATAACACTGTATTCAGGGCAAAAAAGTGTATGTTCGGGGCAAATCCAATTCAACACATTACTGAGTACCACTCTCCATATTTTCAAGCATAGTGGTGGCTGCATCATGTTATAGGCATGCTTGTAATCGTTAAGGAATGTGGGGGTTTTCAGGATAAAAAGTTAACGGAATGGAGATAAGCACAGGCACAACCCTAGAGGAAAACCTGGTTCAGTATGCTTTCCACCAGACATTGGGAAATTAATTCACCTTTCAGCAGGACAATAACCTAAAACAAGGCCAAATATACACTGGAGTCGCTTACCAAGATGACGTGAAATGTTTTGACTTAAAGCAGCTTGAAAATCTATGGCAAGACTTAAATGGCTGTCTAGTAATGATCAACAACCAACTTGACAGAGCTTGACAAATTGAAAAAATCATGTGCAAATATTGGACAATCCAGGTGTGCAATCCTCTTAAGAGACTTAGCCAGAAAGACATCACAGCTGTAAACACGGCCAAAGGTGATGCCAACATGTATTGACTCAGGATTGTGAATACATATGTAAATTAGATAAATGAAATACAGTTAAGAAATTTGCTAACATTTCTAAAAACATGTTTAGATGGATGAGAGAAAAAAATATTGAATACCTTTTGAATTCAGGCTGTAACATGACAAAATGTGGAATAAGTCAAGGGCTATGAATACTTTCTGAATGCACTGTATTTCCAGCCCCCAAACATGGAAACGGAAAGAGACGTCTGTCACACAAAACACCACAAAGTCTAATGACATTTTGATGATTTTTCATTAGGCCAGAATTTATACATCCACTGCTGTCCACATGTCTCTGTCAGCCATTCATCACTGCCTTGGAAAAATGTCAGTGTTCCCGTCGAACCACGTCGAATTTTGGAGAAGTTATACCACTGGTTTTCAAGTCCATTCGCAAATTGTTCATGCCTCAGCTATGCGGTAGCTTAATGAAAAATAATGGTGTAATAGTCTACAGTTTTCTTGACATTTTGCTTGCATTATTGTGATTGGCTCATGTTTTACCGGCACGGCGTACCCCCACTATTTATTTTGCCGGGACACCACCTTACTTTCATCCTGATTACATGTCACCATACTCTATACAAGGACCGTGTGCATTTTCTGCTGGTGTGTCCTGAGGTAGCTCCTCTCTGAAAACCTCTTCCCACAGTGCGTACAGGAGAATGGCCTCTCTCCCGTGTGGACCTTCAGGTGCATCTTCAGCTGGTCTTGGCGGGAGAACCTCTTCTCACACTGGGGGCAGCTGAAGGGTTTCTCCCCTGTGTGGACCATCTGGTGCCTCTTCAGGTGGTCCTGGCGGGAGAATCTCTTCTCACACTGGGTACAACTGAAGGGGTTCTCCCCTGTGTGGACCCTCTGGTGGATCTCCACCTTCTGGAGGCACCTGAAGCCTTTGTTACAGAACATGCAGAGGAACCGTTTCTCTTTACCATTGCCTGATGTGGCTCTCCCTCCCTGAACCTGGGCTCCAGCCCTGGTGTTTGCGTTCAATACCTGATCGAAATGGTGTGAACCTGAAGGCCCCATCGACGTGGACACTGGGTCGCGATCCTTGAACGCATGTAAAGGAGAATTGGTTGTGACGTTTACATTTGTCTCCAAGCTTCCCCTGTAATCTAAGAAATCTCTGCTCTGTGAGTGTCTATCTCCTAGGTGACTATCTGCATTCCGTGCAGGAGGAGCATCGCCCTCCACTTTCACAGTCACCTCATCTACCACAATAACCTCCCCTTTCCTTTCTAGACACCTTTCAGAATATACACAACTGTACCGGTTCCAGTCTTCTCTAGACAGATCAGTCGGTGTCTCTAAACCTAAGGACATGTTGCCAGGGTCCATCTCTGTATCATAAGAACAGGAGAGATCATCAACCCCAGTGTCTAGCACGTCACCATCTCCAAGGGAATGAACCGTCCTCTGGCTCTGATGAAATACCGGTAAGTAATCTGAGCCAGGAGCAGGAGGACAGCCCAGTCTACCCAGCCCCTCTGGGTCTGATCTGTGGTCAGACCCTGTGTGTAAGAGCCGGTGTGTTACATTTAAAGTATCAGTGTCTGTCTCTGACTTGAGATTGACATTCAGAGCGGTGGCCAGGTCCTCTGAGGCTACAGGGGGCGCCACTCCAGCCGCTGCTCCAGTCTGGATGTCTCTGCTGTGTTGTGAGTCCTCCTCTCCTTCAGTACTCTCCTGCTTGACCCCAGGACCTGCAGCCTCTGCATCTACAGACTGACAAGAACAGAGGAGGTTATAATCGATATAATTGGATAACAATGTCTTAGGGAGTCTCACAAACTCCTACACGGCATATACATATTGATGCAAGCCAGTGAATAGCTGAGGAAAGCATTTCTGAAATTAACAAGCCACATTTAATGTACTGTAATTCTGATATGACACTAACCTCTATCACGATAGCATGCTGGGTTGAGGGTTCACTCCCCTCATCTATAGCTATGGGTTGGTCATTTCTCCACCCATTGTGTCCCGCTGGCTTTACAATGTTCCTGTGGCCTCCAGTGAGAAGCCCTTCACCTAAGAGAGTGATTGGGGGAAAGGGGTGGTTAGATTAGATCATGTGAATGCTCAACGCTATATTATACATTATTTACACAGTCTACAATTGGCATGAATGTAAGGTAACATTTCTTATAACTTGTTGACATACTATTTATTGATTGATTATGTTCCATGCATCACATTATTTTAAAAGTATGATAATAGGAAATTCAGTAAATCTAGAATCTGGTTAGAATATGGTGTCTTTGTGCAAGATTGTGTCCTTAATTGGCCTGACTGGAAAAAAAAAAGTAAAATACAACAAATGTGCAAGATAGCTAAGTAATCAGGGGAAGAATTGCATACTATCAAAAACTGAGCAAGACCCAATTCTGGGTAACACTTCTAAACGCATGCGAAACGGGACGGAAGCCCCCGCAGCCTCGGCCTCCTGCAAAATGTACCTCTTGCCATTCCTCTGTATCGCTCTCGCATTGTCCTCTCTGCGCGCTCCCGTGCTGCCTTCAGTTCCAGTAGCTGTAGTTTCCTCCGCAATGCCCTGTTTTCTTTCTGGCTTTGAGTTATTTCCAAACGAAACACTGCATAGTCATCGTCTACGAGTTTACTGATCTCGGCCACGGCTGAATTCGCTAGCACCTCCATGATGGAGACTATTTGAGTGTGAAACACCATACAGTTAGCCATTGTTAGTTAGCTAGCTAGCGTTACCTAGATAACGTCTATCAACCAAGTCTCCAACGAGAATTAAAGACTACATGGGGTAAATATGTGATGCTGTGCAGTTCAATTAGTAACATTTTAAATTCACTTGGTGTTAATAAACGTCAAAATAATAACAATAAAAACGCCAAGGTGGAAATTGTTCTTCGTCATTGTTTCCTTCCGTTTATACTGTAGAGAAAGTATGTTATTGGTTAGCGTCATAGCGCAAATGGTGTTGCAAAATAAAAAGTTGTGCGCTCTTTTCTTTGAATTACGGTACCAGAGATACTAGATACAATGACGAGATGCTTATATCCCCGCCCTAACAATGGGACTCGTTGTCCACAGAGCGGAACGGCTGACTGTCAAACTCCAGCCTGAGCCTATGGAGACCCTTAGGGGCCTTGGTGGAGGAGAAGAAAAAAACCAGCCAGACTAAATCGTTCGCTCAGTTTTGTTTTATCCGTTCCCTCTGTTTTATTTGTTCCGCCTGTTTTCTTTTTATCCATTCCATCTTATTTTATCCGTTCCCTCAGAATTTGTTTTATCAATTCTTTTTTTTTTTTTTTTTAAAGTCCGGGGGCCCAGAGTTTTGCCTTATCTGGTTGGCTAAACCAGAGGTTCTCAAACCTGTCCTCGTAGACCCCCAGCCGGTTCATGTATTTGATCTGTCCCAGAGCTAACGCATCTAATTTAACTTGTAAACTAATCATCAAACCCTTGACTAGGTGAATCAGTTGAACTAGTTCAGGGCTCAAACAACATTGTGAAACATCTGGGGGTCCCCGAAGAGAGGTTTGAGAACCACTTTATATGGGCAATGATGGAACCAGATTGTTTCTAATCAGGTCATATGGTTTAAAAAAAAATAGACATCTGTGATTGGACAATAGAACGAACAGGGCTGAGTTTGCTTTAAGAAGGGTTGCATTGTGTAGGCATTTGCATCTGTAATTAAAAAATTACTCACACAGTAAGTCATCAATATTGTGCTGGTCTATTAATTCCAGTCAATCATTTTGGATGGATAAGGTCAAGGTAGACTAGCCACCCGAAGTTGGAATATAAAGCAAATTTGGTCACATTCACATTTTCTCTTAACACAAATAAATAGGCCTATTTATAATAGGCTATAAATACATGACTTAAGATATAAATACACAACTTTACCACTTCGTTTCACACATAATCAAGTGTTTGGGCATATGCCAGCTCACCTCACCACCACCTTCAAACCCAGTGCCTCTTTGCTTGACATCATGGGAAAATCAAAAGAAGTCAAGACACTTGTCTTGGCTGTGGAAGCTTGTGGAAGGCTACCCGAAACGATTGACCCAAGTTAAACAATTTAAAGGCAATGCTACCAAATACTATTTGAGTGCATGTAAACTTCTGACCCACTGGGAATGTGATGAATTAAATAAAAGCTCAAATAAATCATTCTCTCTACTATTATTCTGACATTTCATATTAAAATAAAGTGGTGATCCTAACTGATCAAAAACAGGGAATTTCTACTAGGATTAAATGTCAGGAATTGTGAAAAACTGAGTTTAAATTTATTTGGCTAAGGTATATGTAAACTTCCGACTTCAACTGCATATATATATATATATATTCTATACTATTTCGAAATGTAGATTTAATATCTTGACATTTTGAGACAGTATACATTTTGTTATTTTTGGGGGGTGGCGGAAATGGGCTTCCAAACCTTCCTCCCTCTGATGAGTCATGTACAATTGTTAACACAAACATACCATGGCGCTTGACTGCACCATGTTTTACTGGCCGTATATAGCCCTAATATCATGCATAAGGGGTAAAATACTGGGTCGCGGGGATAAGAGGCGTGCAAAATGAACAACTGTCGAGTTTGCACAAAGTTTCGCCTATTTGATTTGCATCATAAACATTGTTATGAATGTTAGTGAAATTCCTGGCTTTTCATCATAATTTGAAGCATGTAATTAACAGAGTATAATTACATTTAGGCTGCAATGTTTTCGCCCACCTGGAATCGTCATGGTAGCCTACAAAAGGAGAATGCCGTTTAGGCCTAGAGATAGGGATACCCCTCCAGACCTCGTAGGGTAAGAGTTGAATCTCACGTTAACCGCCTGGATTCAATACAAAAGAGAGTGAGATGTTATGCTAGCCTCATGAATAGACCGTCTCCAATTTTAAGAGACAACTCCGATATAATGTTTGTTTTTCATCAAGAAGTTCCCATGATGTCACGTGCATCACACTTACTGTATACGCAGGCCATGCTATTTTAGACAACGTTTTCACACAAAAGACAGTCTCTAAATTCTTTACAATAATTTGATGGATTTGGACTTTGTTGACAACCCCTAGAGCCTGAACATATATTCTGTGCTAACTGGCTTTTGGACCGCGAAGCCAGTTCCGCTTGCTTGTTTTTATTGTTCCCCTCTAATCAGATACTGATTAAGACCTGGCAGACCAGGTGGGTCCAATTAATTATCAGGTAGAACAAAACCAGCAGATGCCAGACCTCGTAGGGTTAAGGTAGAATACCCCCGATCTGCAGCCGCCACAATCATCATCATCGCCTCATCTCTGGTAGGAACTGAGATAATTGAGTGCGCTCAAATGTTATTTTTATTGGGTACCCAGTTCATTAAATATTTGTATTTCTGTATTGGATACAACTATTGTGAACGAATGACACTTGTCATTGCGGTTGATCTTAGAACATAAGAGAATTAAAACGATTTCAACAATAAATAAACTTAAATTTCAAACATATCACTGAGTCCACTATTCATTCGTTTCATCTTGCTTAATTAGATGACATTGCTTTAGATGTAGATAAATGTTAACTTTTTTTAGGCTTTACAGTGTCTTCTGAAAGTATTCACACCTTGACTTTTTCCACATTTTGTTGTGTTACAGCCTGAATTTAAAATTGACATTTTATATATATATATATTTTTTTTGTCACTGGCCTACACACTAACACAATCATTAGAATCTGAAAAGGTGAAGTGTCCTGAGTCAATAAGTATTCAACCCCTTTGTTATGTCAAGCCTAAATAAGTTCAGGAGTAAAAATGTGCTTAAGTTGCATGGACTCACTCCGTGTGTAATAAGTGTTCAACATGGCTTTTGATCTGAGACAATTATCTGTAATGTATGTGGGGTACCTCATCTCTGTACCCCCACATACAATTATCTGTAATGTCTCTCAGTTAAGCAGTGACTTTCAAACACAGATTCAACCATAAAGACCAGGGAGGTTTTTGAATGCCTTGCGAAGAAGGGCACCGATTGGTAGATGTCAAATTAAATTACAATCATTTTAAAAAGCAAACATTGAATATCCCTTTGGGCATGGTGAAGTTATTCATTACACTTCAAATCAAATTTTATTGGTCACATACACATGGTTAGCAGATGTTATTGCAAGTGTTTGCGAAATGCTTGTGCTTCTAGTCCCGACAGTGCAGTAACACCTAACAATTCCACATCTATCTAATACACACATCTAAGGGGTGGCATATAAATATATGGATGAGCGATGACCGAGCGGCATAGGCAAGATGCAATGGATGGTATAAAATACAGTATATACATTGGATGGTGTATCAATACGTCCATTCACTACAAAGATACAGGCATCTTTCCTAACTCAGTTGCCGGAGAGGAAGGAAGCCGCTCAGGGATTTCACGAGGCCAATGGTGACTTTAAAAGAGTTCGAGTTTAATGGCTGTGATAGTAAACGGAGGATGGATCAACATTGTAATTACACCACAATACTAACCTAATTGGCACAGTGAAAAGAGAGCCTGTACTGACCAAAATACATGCATCCCGTTTGCAACAAGGCACTAAAGTAATACTGCAAAAAAATGTGGCAAAGCAATTCACTTTTTCCTGAATACAGTTATGTTTGGGGCAAATACAACACCGTGAGTACTACTCCATCTTTTCAAGCATAGTGGTGGCTGCATCATGTTAGATTTATTTAATCATTTAAATCCATTCAACCACTCATCTGGATAACGCATTTTAAAGTAATCGAGGATGACAAGTTTGAAAACGTATTTCCATTGTGGTCCTCTTAATTAAATGGCTCAAACAATTTAAGAACATTAACATGTAGACCCGACCTACTAGGAATACTTGGGTTACAGATATGAATACATTTTTGAACTAGTATAGTGCTTTTCAAAGCCTCAAAGCGTCTAAATAGTCAAACAAATGTAAATTATCGAGATTGAAAGCTTCAGGCAGCTTGGGATGAAGTTGAGGCAGTTTGGACTTTAGGGTCAGTGGAAAGGCAGTGGAGGTTCAGTAGAGGGGGCATCAAGGGGACAGCCAAGGTGAAACAAAGACAGTCTGAAAGAAAACAGCCCACCGCACCTGCTTCTCTGCATGGTCAGTCACTCCATTGGAGCTGCTTCTCTGGTACTGGTCCTCCATTGACAGGAATGTAGCACCCACCTGGGTGATGCCACCGCTGCTGAAAAGCCACATCTTGGCAGTGGTTAGGTGCATTCCCTGAACTTTCTCTGCTACAGTGGTAAGAAAAAGGTATGTGAACCCTTTGGCATTACCTGGATTTCTGAATAAACTGGTCATCAAATGTTCTGCTCTTCATCGAAGTCACAACAATAAACAGTGTGCTTAAACTAATAACACAAATTATTGTATTTTTTGTGTCTATTGAATACAAGATTTAAACGTTCAATGTAGGTTGGAAAAAGTATGTGAACCCCTAGGCTAATGACTCCTCCGAAAGCTAATTGGAGTCAGGAGTCCGGTGGACCTGGAGTCAAATCAAGGAGATGTTGGTTAGAGCTGCTCTACCCTAAAAAAAACTCACAAAACTTGAGTTTGCTATTCACAAGAAGCATTGCCTGATGTGAACCATACCTTAAGTCTTCTGAGATCTCTTTTGTTTAAGATTAAGAAATGTTGACTTGCATAAAGCTGGAAAGGGATACAAAAATATCTCTAAAAGCCTTGATGTTCATTAGTCCAAGGTAAGAAATATTGTCTATAAATTGAGAAAGTTCAGCATTGTTGCTACTCCCCCTAGGAGTGACCATCCTACAAAGATGACTGCAAGAGCACAGTGCAGAATGCTCAACGAGGTTAAGAAGAATCCTAGTGTCAGCTAAAGACTTACAGAAATCTCTGGAACATCTCTATTGACTAGTCTACGATAAGTAAAATACTAAACAAGAATTGTGTTCATGGGAGGACACCACGTAACAAGTCCCTGCTGTCCAAAACAAACTGCTGCACGTCTGAAGTTTGCAAAAGTGCACCTGGATGTTCCACAGCGCTACTGGCAAAATATTCTGTGGACAGATGAAACTACAGTTGAGTTGTTTGGAAGTAACACACAGCACACCAACATCAAAACCTCATCCCAACTGTAAAGTATGGTGGAGGGATCATCATGGTTTGGGGCTGCCTCAGGTCCTGGATAGCTTGCTATCATCAATGGAAAAATGAATTCCCAAGTTTATCAATACATTTTGTAGGAGAATGTTAGGCTGTCTGCCAATTGAAGTTCAACAGAAGTTGGGTGATGCAACAGGACAGCGACCCAAAAGACACAAGTAAATCAACAACAGAATTGCTTCAACAGATGAAAATATGCCTGACCTGAGTCCTGACCTTAACCCGATTGAGATGCTGTGTCATGACCTCAAGAGAGCAGTTCACACCAGACATCGCAAGAATATTGCTGAATTGAAACAGTTTTGTAAAGAGGAATGGTGAAAAATTCCTTCTGACCGTTGTGCAGGTCTGATCCGCAACTACAGAAAACTGCCAAAGGATGGTCAACCAGTTATTAAATCCAAGGCTTCACTTTTCCCACCCTGCACTGTGAATGTTTACACTGTGCTCAAAGACATGAAAACGTATCATTGTTTGTGTGTTATTAGTTTAAGCAGACCATTTGTCTATTGTTGTGGCCTAGATGAAGATCAGATCAAATTTTATGACCAATTTATGCAGGAATTCAGGTATTTCCAAAGGGTTAACAAACTTTTTCTTGCCACTAAGTATTCAACCCCTTGGTTAGGAGCTTTCACTGGAACTTCCTCTGTTACCTCTGGACACAGCATGCAGTCCTTGTTGTAATATTTCCAAACAGATTAAACAAACAGCCAGCAAGCTATCAAGCCAAAATACTTAATTTACGATCCTGCAACTTTAAGAGTCAAGACCACAGGATATAGTGATCAAACCCTAGAGCAGCCAAAACTAAAATATAAAAATGCAAAAAGAAACAATCAAAATTATTACAAAAAAAAAAATATTCACACTACTCTTCCTAGGCTTATGTCTGCTTGTAATCGTTAAGGACTGGGGAGTTTATCAGGATAAAAAAAAAAAACAGAATGGAGCGAAGGACCTGAAATTGTTGTCGAGCAATGATCAACAACCAATTTGACAGAGCTTGACGAATTTTGAGAAGAATAAAATCGGCACACGTTGCACAAACCAGGTGTGGAAAGGGCTTACAGCGATTACGCTGCCAAAGGTGATTCTAACATGTATTGACTCGGAGGGTTGAATACTAAGCTAATAAAGATAGTGTTATTTTTATTTTTTAAAACAAATGTAAGAAATTCCATTTTGTGTAGATCATTGACAAAAAAATCACAATTAAATCCATTTTAATTCCACTTTGTAACAACAAAATGTGGAAAAAGCCAAGGGGTGTGAATACTTTCTGAAGGCACTGTATATATATGCCTTATACTGTATTTTACACCATGTCTGGATGCAATATTCTACCCAGGAATATTAAACGCTGAAATCTAAACATCAGATATTGGGTGGAATGGTTACTTCCTATGTTATAGAGTGGAATGGTTTTTCTGCTGGTGTATCCTGAGGCAGCTCCTCTCTGAGAACCTCTTTCCACAGTGCGTACATGTAAATGGTCTCTCTCCTGTGTGGACCTTCAGGTGGATCTTAAGCTGGTGCTGGCGTGAGAACCTCTTCTCACACTGAGAGCAGCTAAAGGGTTTCTCCCCTGTGTGGACCCTCTGGTGTCTCTTCAGGCTGCCAGCCTGGGCGAAGGGCATGTGACACTGGGTACAGCTGAAGGGTTTCACCCCTGTGTGGACCCTCTGGTGCCTCTTCAGGTTGCCAGCCTCTGCGAAGCGCATGTGACACTGGGTACAGCTGAAGGGTTTCTCCCCTGTGTGGACCCTCTGGTGGATCTCCACCTTTTGGGAGCAACTGAAGCCTTTGCTACAGAACATGCAGAGGAACCTTTTCTCTTTACTATTGCCTGATGTAGCTCCCCCTCCCTGAACCTGGGCTCTAGCCCGGTCGTTTGAGTTCAATACCTGATCGAAAAGAATGCGGCCGTGTGAATCAGAAGGCCCCATCGACGTGGACACTGGGTTGCGATCCCTGAACGCCTGTAAAGGGGAGTGGGTTGCGACATTTAGATTTGTCTTTAAGCTTTCCCTGCTGTCTAAGAAATCTCTGCCCTGTGAGTGTCCGTCTCCAAGGTGACTATCTGCATTCCATGTGGGAGGAACATCGCCCTCCACTTTCACATCATCTACGATCAGACCCTCCCCTTTCTTATCTAGGCACCCTTCAGAGTATACACTACTACTGTACCGGTTCCAATCACCTCTAGATGGACCAGTTTGTGTCTCTAAACCCAAGAGTGTGCCAGGGTCCATCTCTGTAGTGTAAGAACAAGACGGTTCATTGCCAGTCTCGTCATCTGAGTCTCGATGGGAATGAACCGGGCTCGGGTTATCGTAAAGTAAATACTCTGAGCTGGGAGCAGGAGGACAGCCCAGCCTCCCCAGCCCCTGTCTCTCTCTGTGTAAATGCTTTTGTGTTACAGTTAAAGTCTTGGTGTCTGTCTCTGACTTGAGGACGGCATCTGGCCTTCCACTGACTTCCGTGATGCTGCTTCTGATCCTGGGCTGTGCTGGGGTGGTGGTGGGGTCCTCCGTGGCTACAAGGGGTGGTCCAGTCTCTCCAGTCTGGATGTCTCTGCTGTGCCGTGGGTCCTCCTCTCCTTCAGACATCTCGTGCTTGACCCCAAGACCTGCAAACTCTGCAGACTGACACGAAAGGAGGTTATTACCGGTACATGAGTTGATGTCGTAGGGAAGTCTAACAAACTTCCTTATGGCAGATAAATGAGGACGTACATCTAAGACGGTGAATAGCTGAGGGGTGCCTTTCTGAAATAAAAAGGCCACATTTGTTTTATAAAAAGTAACTAATTTTAACATAACACTATTACACTGACCTCTATCATGATAATGTGCTGGGTTGAGGTTCCACTCCCCTCATCAACAGTGATTGGTTTATCATCTCTCAGTGTATTATGTCCCACTGGCTTCACAAAGATCCTGTGTCCTCCAGTGACATGTTCTTCACCTGAGAGAGTGATTGGGGGAAAAGAGGTGGTTAAGTACTGTTAATGCTCAATGGTATATTGTACACTATTGACTATTGACACATAAATGGCAAAGATGTCAGGTAAAACTTCACATAACTTCTTGATATACTAAACTCAGCAAAACATGTCTAAACACTTTTAACTGTGTTTACTTTCAGCAAACTTAACATGTGTAAATATTTGTATTAACATAAGATCCAACAACTGAGACAAACTAAACAAGTTCCAAAGACATGGAATAATGTGTCCCTGAACAAATGCGGGGTCAAAATCAAAAGGAACAGTCAGTATCTGGTGTGGCCACCAGCTGCATTAAGTACAGCAGTGTATCTCCTCGTCATGGACTGTACCAGATTTGCCAGTTCTTGCTGTGAGATGTTACCCCACTCTTCCATCAAGGCACCTGCAAGTTCCCGGACATTTCTTGGGGGAATGGCCCTAGCCCTCACCCTCCAATCCAACAGGTTCTAAACGTGCTCAATGGGATTGAGATCCGGGCTCTTCGCTGGCCATGGCAGAACACTGACATTCCTGTCTTGCAGGAAATCACGCACAGAACGAGCAGTATGGCTGGTGGCATTGTCATGCTGGAGAGTCATGTCAGGATGAGCCTGCAGGAAGGGTACCAAATGAGGGAGGAGGATGTCTTCCCTGTAACGCACAGCGTTGAGATTGGCTGCAATGACAACAAGCTCAGTCCGATGATGCTGTGACACACCGCCCCAGACTATGACGGACCCACCACAAAAAAAAAAAAAAAATCGATCCCGCTTCAGAGTACAGGCCTCGGTGTAACGCTCATTCCTTTGACGATAAGCGCGAATCCGACCATCACCACTGGTGAGATAGAACCGTGACTCGTCAGTGAAGAGCACTTTTTGCCAGTCCTGCCTAGTCCAGCGACGGTGGGTTTGTGCCCATAGGTGACGTTGTTACCGGTGATGTCTGGTGAGGACCTGCCTTACAACAGGCCTACAAGCCCTCAGTCCAGCCTCTCTCAGCCTATTGCACAGTCTGAGCACTGATGGAGGGATTGTGTGTTCCTGGTGTAACTCGGGCAGTTGTTGCCATCGTGTACCTGTCCCGCAGGTGTGATGTTCGGATGTATCGATCCCGTGCGGGTGTTGTTGCACGTGGTCTGCCACCGCGAGGACAATCCCCTGTCCATCCTGTCTCTCTGTAGCGCTGTCTTAGGCGTCTCACAGTAATTTATTGCCCTGGCCACATCTGCAGTCCTCATGCCTCCTTGCAGCATGCCTAAGGCACGTTCACGCTCATGAGTTGGGACCCTGGCATCTTTCTTTTGGTGTTTTTCAGAGTCAGTAGAAAGGCCTCTTTAGTGTCTTAAGTTTTCATAACTGTGATCTTAATTGCCTACCGTCTAAGCTGTTAGTGTCTTAACGACCGTTCCACAGGTGTATGTTTATTAATCCGGAAAAAGGGACGTTTCTTTTTTTGCTGAGTTTATTTATAATCAGTCTATTAAATTCCATGCATCACATTGTTTTCATTCAGTAAATAATAAGACATGCAGTAAATCAAGAATCTGATTCGAATGTGATAGTGTCTAAGCCAATCAGGCGAATTATTGCATATTTTCCAAAAACTGACCAAGACCCAATTCTGGGTAACACATCTGAACACATGCAGCGTTGAACAGAGCGACAGGCCGCGCAGCCTCATGCCTTCCGCAAAATGTACCTCTTGCCATTCCTCTGTATCGGTCGAGGATCTTGACACTACTGGCGAGGACGCGCTCTCGTGTTGTTCTCTCTGCGCGCTCCCGTGCCACCTTCAGTTCCAGTAGTTTCCTCCGCAATGCCCTGTTTTCTTTCTGGCTTTGACTTATTTCCAAACGAAGCACTGCATAGTCGTCGTCTACTAGTTTACAGATCTCTGCCACCGCAGCATTTGCTAGCACCTCCATGATGGAGGCTATTTGAGTGTGAAAAACCATACAGTTAGCCATTGTTAGCAGTTAGCTAGCATTACCTAGATAACATCTATCAACCAAGTCCTTAACCCGAATTAGACATTACATGCGGTAAGTATATGATGATGTGCAGTTAAATTAGTCATTTTAAGTTCCAGGGTTTTAATAAACGTCTAAATAAAAACGTTAACGTGGAAATTGTTCTTGGTCACTTCACTTCCGTTGACTTATTTTTCTTCCTGTGAGTTTCCAGCAGACTATCTGCTGTCTTCTTCGTCATCTTGTGCGTTTCCGGCAGACTAGATGATGTACTGTGAATTGCTGTCTTTCTCAGGTCGGAATGCGAATTAATAATAGCCTCACACCAGTAGGTGCAGGCCGGTGGAATATAGAAAAGACAACAGCTTCCTTGGTATTTCGCTTTGCCTATCATTTGAGCTCAAAATTGTTACAAGCAAAAATGCGGTTAGTCAGCTCATGGAAGAATGTCCTATCCTCAGCATACCACCGGCAATATAACATACTTCAATCTCTACCTCGCCACCTTCCTCACACTTCCCATCTGTGTGTTTCATCACTAACAATAACCCGCAATAACCCAACCTCACTCCCCATACCCACTGACCTTCCTCACAGAATTATGGATAGAGAAAACTGCCTTCTTCTTCTCTCCCACTCACGTTGCCACTCCTGGGTCAGCCCCTCTGTTATGATGCTCCAACATTCCATCCCTCCTAATGGGACCACCACATTTACCTCCTCCCTCTTCAGAGCTGTCTTCGCTACCTTATCTGCTGCTTAATTTCCCCAACCCCAACATGAGCTGGGGGACCACTGGTTCCCTTATTTTTTTGGGTGGCACTTAGCAAATTTCAGTTTGTGTGGACATAAACTAGAATGTTGTGAGAATTCTGTGGAACTTCCTGCACGCATTTTAGGTCCTGTACCCGCTTTAAGTTGAAGTTTTAGACTATCCAATAGGCTATTGTGGCTATTTGAACATAATGTGGTCCTATCAGAGTGTCCTAGCAACAAAACCACTGATGCAATAACATTTTCACGTGGAAATAGCTTTTGAATTCTATGATATATGAAATTTATTATGGATCCAGCAAAATTAAGGCAGTTATACAATTTTAAAAACAGCCCTCAGTCCCCTACTCCACTACCACATATCTACAACACAAAATCCATTGGTACTTGTGTGTATAGTGCGTACAGTACATTTGGAAAATATTCAGACCCCTTGACCTTTTCCACATTGTTACGTTACAGCCTTATTCTAAAATTGATTAAGTTGTCCCCCCCCATAAATCTACACACAATACCCCATAATGACAAAGCAAAAACAGGTTTTTAGAAAATTTTGCAAATGTATTAAAAATAAAAAGCAGCACATTTACATAAGTATTTCAGACACTTTACTCAGTCCTTTGTTGAAGCACCTTGGGCAGCGATTACAGCCTTGAGTCTTCTTGGGTAAGATGCTACAAGCTTTGCACCTGTATTTGGGGAGTTTCTCCACTTCTCTGCAGATCCTCTCAAGCTGTCAGATTGGATGGGGAGCATTGCTGCATAGCTATTTTCAGATCTTTCCAGAGATGTTCAATTGGGTTCAAGTCCTGGCTCTGGCTGGGCCACTCAAGGACATTCAGAGACTTGTCCCGAAGCCACTCCTGCGTTGTCTTGGCTGTGCGCTTAGGGTCGTTGTCCTGTTGGAAGGTGAACCTTTGCCCCAGTCTGAGCTCCTGAGTGCTCTGGAGCAGGTTTTCATCAAGGATCTCTCTGTACTTCGCTCCATTCATCTTTCCATCGATCCTAACTAGTCTTCCCAGTCCCGCTGAAAAACATCCCCACCGCATGTTGCTGCCACCACCATGCTTCACCGTAGGGATGGTGCCAGACTCCTCCAGACGTGACACTTGGCATTCAGGCCAAAGAGTTCAATCTTGGTTTCATCAGACTAGAGAATCTTGTTTCTCATGGTCTGAGAGTCTTTATGTGCCCTTTGGCAAACTCCTAGAGGGCTGTCATGTGCCTTTTACTGAAGAGTGGCTTCCGTTTGGCCACTGATTGGTGGAGTGCTGGAGAGATGGTTGTCCTTCTGGAAGGTTCTCCCATCTCCACAGATGAACTGTGGAGCTCTGTCAGAGTGACCATCGGATTCTTGGTCACATCCCTGACCAAGGCCCTTCTCCGCCGATTGCTCAGTTCAACCAGGCGGCCAGCTCTGGGAAGAGTCTTGGTGGTTCTAAACTTCTTCCATTTAAGAATGATGGAGGCAACTGTATTCTTGGGGACCTTCAATGCTGCAAAAATGTTTTGGTACCCTTCCCCAGATCTGTGCCTTGACAAAATCCTGTCTCGGAGCTCTACAGACAATTCCTTGGACCTCATGGCTTGGTTTTTGCTGTGACGTGCACTGTCAACTATGGGACCTTATACAGACAGGTGTGTGCCTTTCCAAATCATGTCCAATCAATAGATTCTATTTTTTATTTAACCTTTATTGAACTAGGCAAGTCCATTGAGAACTAATTCTTATTTACAATGACGGCCAAACCCGGACTACGCTGGGCCAATTGTGCGCCACCCTATGGGACTCCCAATCACGGCCGGTTGTGATACAGCCTGGATTCGAACCAGGGTGTCTGTAGTGACGCCTCAAGCACTGAGAGGCAGTGCCTCAGACCGCTGCGCCACAGGTACACGCCAATCAAGTTGTAGAAACATATCAAGGATGATTAATGGAAATAGGATGCACCTGAGCTCAATTTCGAATCACATAGCAAAGGGTCTGAATACTTATGTAAATGTGATTTTTTAAATTCATTTGCAAACATATCTAAACCTTTTTTTCGCTTTGTCATTATGGGGTATTGTGTGTAGGTTGATGAGAAATATAATTTAATCCATTTTAGAATAAGGCTAACGTAACAAAATGAGGACAAAGTCAAGGGGTCTGAATACTTTCCCGAATGCGCTGTACGTTATTGTGTGTGTGTGTGTATGTCTGCTTGTGTTGCTTCACGGTCCCCGCTGTTCCATAAGGTGTATTTTAATCTTTTTTTCTTTAAAAAAAAAATCTAATTTTACTGCTTGCGTACTTTATGTGGAATAGAGTTCCATGTAGTCATGGCTCTATGTAGTACTGTGTGCCTCCCATAATCTGTTCTGGACTTGGGGGCTGTTTAGAGATCTCTGGTGGCATGTCTTGTGGGGTATGCATGGATGTCTGAGCTGTGTGCCAGTAGTTCAAACAGACAGCATTCAACATGTCAATACCTCTCACAAATACAAGTAGTGATGAAGTCAATTTCTAATACACTTTCAGCCAGGAGAGATTGACATGCATGTTATTCATGTTAGCTCTCTGTGTACATCCAAGGGCCAGCTGTGCTGCCCTGTTCTGAGCCAATATAGGCTATGTGGTGTTTTTCTATTAGACCTACAAGGACATTTTATTTATCTGACAGTATTTTTGATGTAGAGATTCCGGTAAACTCTGTTTACTTTCATGTGTCCTACCAATAATTATTGGATTATTCACCATGGTAACCAGTTAGTATAAAAACAGAATTAGCAGTTATTTCTCGGTTTTCAGTCAGTAACTTTAGGGAGTGAACATTATTCAAAATCGGACCTCTCTGAAATGAAAATGTATGGCCCTCCCTTCAGCAAAATATATTTGACATAAACCCTACCTGAACGCTTGAAGAAAAGAAAAAAAGTGACTCTCCACTATACCCAAAATAATAAGTGGATAGCAGATAACAAAGCTACCATTTACCCTCACTTCTTGGACAGACCAGAGCCTTAGATATGCAGTTTTACAAACTGTTCTTCGTCCTGTAAGCATTACACGGCAATGCAGGAATTTTGATAGCGCAAAGGGCTGTGGGCCAGAAGGTTGTGTGTTCGCAGACCACCGTGAACAAGAGTAGGGGTGGAAAGATCTCCTTTTATAGTAAAAGCATTGCATGAATCTATCATCATATTTGCAGGTCAGAGAAATTGAAATGTCATGCAATTCTATGTCCTTTTACACCACACAAATTTGCGAAATTACAGGCTAAGAATGGACTGATGTGTTCATCTTACCATATTTCTAAAATGCCAAATCAGTGTGTTTTGTTTGCAGCAAAACTGTCCGTTTGCAAATCATTTAATTTGTGACGTCATTAGGAATCTGAGCATGGTACATTCAAAAGTTGGGCCTATACCTTTCCAGCCCAAACAGAGTAGGTCTACCAACTAAGAAAATGTAAGCTTTAACTGCTGGCGACTCTTCTTCTGTGGCTTAACCCAAAGAGAGGTCACAAGTGTTCCCCTAAAAGATGTCTGGGTTTGAACAGCTTCTGTTGTACAGAAAAACAAATATTCCAAAACATACATCCTGTTTGCAACATGGCACTTCATTAATGCTGCAAAAATATTGGCAAAGAAATTCACTTTTTGTCCTGAATACAAAGCGTTTAGTTTGGGGCAAATCCAACAACACGTCACTGATTGCCACTCTTTATATTTTCAAGCATGGTGGCGGCTGCTTCATGTTATGGATATGCTTATCATCGGCAAGGACTAGGGAGTTTTTTTGGGGGAAAATAAAGTACGTGAATGGAAGTAATGAAATAGGCATTTGTGAACATCATATAGCCTACACCAGTGGTCGCCAACCTATTCTGAGTCAAGATCCGTTTGAGTCAAAATGTATTGCCGAGATCTACCGCTCTGATTTTTTAAATAACATGACTTAAATGTAAGCCTATGCAACATTAACCAATTAAAAACAGTACTGTAGCAATGAGGTTTGTGCAGTAAGCTATAGGCCCAATACATTATCACAGCATACTGGCTTTGCTTGAATTTACTTGCCAATGCATTGTTGTTTGGGACATTTTCTGTATTTATATTTCAAAATTTGAGGTAGGCTATATGATCACACCGGTAATAGATCCATTGTTGTATTACTTGTGAGGGACAGCTGAGTGAGCATACATTTAAATAATTAGCTTTTTATTTTACTGGGCTGCTGGTGCCTGCATCTGATGGTCAGTCTCAGCGGAGGGAGAGAGCAGCAGACTGAGGGTCCGTCTCTCAACATCCCTCCGCTCTCCCTTTCCTCCCCTCCACTGACACTGACCATAAAGGGACACCGTCTTCCAGCTGATGGCGAAACTTGAGTCGCACTACATTATTTCTGCCTCATGCACAAACTCATGTTGTTACTGCTATGAACAGAGAAAGTTAAATATTCCTTGATATTAAAAAAGACCCAAGCCACTAAGAATAAAAAGGCTTATAGAGACACTTTCCTCCTCATTCATCACTGCTGCACTGCTTGTTGTAGCGCTGAGTGGAAATAGGAAGAACGTGCATTGTATGGTTTATAAAAGTGTGAAATACAAAGTGTTGACAGTTCTGAGTAAGAACTTAAACATGAACTCACTCATAAAAACAGCAGCTCTTTGCTGTGTTCGTTGACAGTCTCTCTCTAGTCATGGTTTTAAACGTTTTGAAATCTCACAGTATCAATTTTGTCATAGCTTTCTTTCATGCCTGCTACGTTACTGCAGACTCTGTCATCTGAGCATTCTGATATGCCAGCGGTAGCATAGTGCACTTGATTTCCTCTCCAGGCCCACCGGAAGGCAGAGTTTGTACCTTTAGACACATGAAATGGCAACAGTTTGACTACCCGGCACGCAGGGTAGCTGAATTGGCTGCACCTACCACCAACAGCCCGAGACCAATTAAAAAAAAAAAATAGGAACACAAGGCTTTATATAGAAATGTTTGGCGATCGACTAGAAATGCCTTGGAGATTGACAGGTCGATCGAACGATTGGTGACCACTGGCCTGCCTACACAGTAGAAACACAATATGTAACAGACTTTTTAGGCTTATCTATCTATCTATCTATCTATCTATCTATCTATATGCTGAAAGCTATGATCCCTTATTGTTGTAACTTGTTAAATCCACTTCAATCAATGTCGATGAAGGGGAGGAGACAGGTTAAAGGAATTTTAAGCCTTGGGGCAATTGAGACAGGGATTGTGTATGTGTACCATTCAGAGGGTTATTGGGCAAGAGAAAATATTTAAGTGCCTTTAAAACGGGGGATGGTAGTCGGGGCACTGGTTTGTGTCAAGAACCGGAACGCTGCTGGGTTTTTCAAGCTCAACAGTTTCTCGTGTGTATCAAGAATAGTCCACCACAAAGGAACTTGACACAAATGTGGGAGGCAATGGAGTCAACACGGGCCAGCATCCCTGGGAAATGCTTTTGACATCTTGTAAAGTCCATGTCCCTGACGAATTGAGTCTGTGCTGAGGGCAAAAGGGGGTGGTACGACTCAATATTAGGAAGGTGTTCTTAATGTTTCATACACTCCGTGTATATCACACAATGCCTGGATGCAATATTCAACACTGAAATCTGTTACACTCGTTATTCTAAATGAATCTGTGGATATTTTCCGCTGACAACAATATCAATCTATTTGTCTTTGTGCAGGGTTTCATCTAAACGTCAGAGGATATCGAGTGGAATGGTTACTTTCTATGTTATAGAGTGGAATGTTTTTTCTGCTGGTGTATACTGAGGTAGCTCCTCTCGGAGAACCTCTTCCCGCAGTGTGTACAGGCAAACGGCTTTTCTCCCGTGTGGACCTTCAGGTGCATCTTCAGGTTGCCAGCCAAGGCGAAGCGCATGTGACACTGGGTACAGCTGAAGGGTTTCTCCCCTGTGTGGACCCTCTGGTGCCTCTTCAGGTCACCAGCCTGGGAGAACCTCTTCTCACACTGGGGGCAGCTGAAGGGTTTCTCCCCTGTGTGGACCATCTGGTGTCTCTTCAGGTTGCCAGCCAGGGCGAAGCGCATGTGACACTGGGTACAGCTGAAGGGTTTCACTCCTGTGTGGACCCTCTGGTGGATCTCCACCTTCTGAGGGCAGGTGAAGCCTTTGTTACAGAACATGCAGAGGAACTGTTTCTCTTTACTATTGCCTGATGTGGCTCCCCCTCCCTGAGCTCTGGCCATGTCGTTTGAGTTCAATACCTGATCGAAAAAGACGCGGCCATGTGAATCGGAAGGTGCCATTGATGTGGACACTGGGTCGCGATCCCTGAACGCGTGTAAAGGGGAGTGAGTCGGGACATTTAGATTTGTCTTTAAGCTTCCCCTGTAATCTAAGAAATCTCTGCCATGTGAGTGTCCTTCTCCTAAGTGAGCCTCGTCTACATTCCATGCCAGAAGAGCGTCGCCCTCCACTTTCACAGTCACTTCATCTACCACTATAACCTCCCCTTTCTTATCTAGGCACCCTTCAGAGTATACACTACTACTGTAGGGGTTCCAGTCCGCTCTAGACAGATCAGTCTGTGTCTCCAAATCCAAGGGCATGTTGCCATGGTCCACCTCTGTAGAGTAAGAACAAGACGGATCATTGCCAGTCTCTAACGTGTCACCTGAGTCCCGATGGGAATGAACAGTCCTCGGTCTTGGATTACTGTAAAGTAAATACTCTGATCCGGTAGCAGGTGGACAGACCAGTCTCCCCAGCCCCAGACTCTCTGGGTCTGGCCTGTGGTCAGATCCTGTGTGTAAAAGCCTCTGTGTTACAACTAAAGTCTCTGTGTTCATCTCTGACTTGAGGGCGGCGTTCGGAGTTCCACTGACCTCCACCATGCTGCATCGCGTCCTGGGCTGGGGCGCAGCAGTGGATAGGTGATCCGTGGCTGCAGGGGGCACTAGTACAGCCGCTGTTCCAGTCTCGATGTCTCTGCTCTGTTGTGGGTTCTCCTCTCCTTCAGTCCTCTCCTGCTTGACCGCAGATGATCCTCCAGGACCTGCAGCCTCTGCAGACTGACAAGAAGAGAGAGGGTTATTACCGGTACATGAGTTGAATTGGATAACAATGTCGTAGTGAAGCCTCACAAGCTCCTCTATGGAAGATAAATGAGGACGTACATGTATTCAAGTGAATAGCTGAGGGGAGCCTTTCTGAAATAAATGGCCACATTTGATATACAGTCACAATTATGTTTAATGCATCCCTATTCCACTAACCTCTATCATGATAACGTGCTGGGTTGAGGTTCCACTCCCCTCCCCAACAGTGATTGGTTGGTCATCTCTCCATGTATTGCGTCCCGCTGACTTCACAAAGCTCCTGTGGCCTCCAGTGAGATGTCCTTCACCTGAGAGAGTGATTGGGGGAAAAGAGATGGTTAGGTTAGGTACTGTCAATGTTCAACAGTACATTGTACACTTGATACTGTCTAGAATTGGCAAGGATGTAAGGTAATACTTCTCATAACTTACTGATATACAATGTATTGATCAATGTATTATGTTCCATGCATCATATTGTTTACATTGAGTAAATAATAGGAAATGCAGTAAATCAAGAATCTTGTTAGAATATGATAGTGTCTTTTCACATGCATACAGTGTGCAATAATTCCTCTGATTAGCTATCTAAAAACTGACCACCCAAGTCTGGGTAACAAATCTAGACATAAATGACAGGCAGCCTTGGCCTTCTGTAAAAATGTACCTCTTGCCATTCCTCTGTATCGGTCGAGGATCTTGACACTACTGGGACGACCTGCGACGACGCGCTCCCGCAATGTCCTCTCTGCGCGCTCCCGTGCCACCTTAACTTCCAGCAGTTTCCTCCGTAATGCCCTGTTTTCTTTCTGGCTTTGAGTTATTTCTAAACGAAACACTGCATAGTCGTCGTCTACGAGTTTACAGATCTCTGCCACGGCTGCATTCGCTAACACCTCCATTATGGAGGCTATTTGAGTGTGAAAAACCATACAGTTAGAGTTAGCCATTGTTAGCAGCTCGACAACTAGCGTTACCTAGATAACATATATCAACCAAGTCCTGTCTCCAACGCGAATTAAACACTATAGCCGGTAAGTATTTGATACTTTGCAGTTAAATTAGTCACATTTTGAATTCCAGAGTGTTAATAACCGTTTAAATAACAACAATAAAAAGGCTAACGTGTTAATTACTCTTGGGCACTGTTCGCCTCCGTTAACTTCTTCGTGTTAACGGACTAGACGCTGTGTTGCGGTATTGCTGCCGTTCACAGTTCGGAGTGTGAATTGCACATTTCTCGAATCCCGAAATTGAGATCTGAACCGAATTGGATCTGTAAAATTCCCATCCGACACCTACAGGACCCCGTCATTTTTTGAAAATCAATTCCGTTTTGAATCCGAGGTGGGTCGACCCAAAATATTTCAGAGATGAGGGTGAATCAGATCCAAATTGGGTCTGGTCTTTCAGACCCAAATAGATCCATATATATATTTTTAAATCTGCTTTATTACTGCGCAAGCCAGCATAATTGTTTTCACTGGTCTGGCAGGCAGTTAGCCATTTATCATGACTCTCAGTTCCATGACATTACACATACAAGTAATTGGACGAAGGTGTCTTCTGTATGGGGAAGATCCCAGACGCCCAATCTTTTTATTTTTATTTCGCCTTTATTTAACCAGGTAAGCTAGTTGAGAACAAGTTCTCATTTACAACTGCGACCTGGCCAAGATAAAGAAAAGCAGTGCGACACAAACAACAATACAGAGTTACACGTGGAATAAACAAGCGTACAGTCAATAACACAATAGGAAAAAAAATAACGTCTATATACAGTGTGTGCAAATGGCGTGAGGAGGTAGGGCAATAAATAGTCCATAGTAGCGAAGTAATTACAAATTTAGCAAATGAACACTGGAGTGATAGATGATGATGATGTGCAAGTAGAAATACTGGTGTGCAAAAGACCAGAAAAGTAAATAAAAACAATATGGGGATGAGGTAGGTAGATTGGATGAGCTATTTACAAATGGGCTATGTGCAGCTGCAGCGATCGGTTAGCTGCTCAGATAGCTGATGTTTAAAGTTATTGAGGGACATAACTCTCCAGCTTCAGCGATTTTTTTTAATTTTTTTAAATTTAAAAAAAATTTTTTTTTTTTCAATTCGTTCCAGTCATTGGCAGCAGAGAATTGGAAGGAAAGGCGGCCAAAGGAGGTGTTGGCTTTGGGGACGACCAGTGAGATATACCTGCTGGAGCGCGTGCTGCGGGTGGGTGGTGTTATTGTGACCAGTGAGCTGAGATAAGGCGGAGCTTTACCTAGCATAGACTTATAGATGACCTGGGGCCAGTGGGTCTGGTGACGAATATGTAGCGAGGGCCAGCCGACTAGAGCATACAGGTCGCAGTGGTGGGTGGTATAAGGGGCTTTGGTGACAAAACAGATGGCACTGTGATAGACTGCATCCAGTTTGCTGAGTAGAGTATTGGAAGCTATTTTGTAAATGACGTCGAGGTTCGGTAGGATAGTCAGTTTTATGATTGGTATGTTTGGCGGCGTGAGTGAAGGAGGCTTTGTTGTGAAATATGAAGCCGATTCTAGATATAATTTTGGAATGGAGATTTTTAATGAGTCTGGAAGGATAGTTTACAGTCTAGCCAGACATCTAGGTATTTGTAGTTGTCCACATTCTAAATCAGAACCGTCCAGAGTAGTCGGGCGGGCGGGTGTGGGCAGCGATCGGTTGAAAAGCATGCATTTGTTTTTACTAGCGTTTAAGAGCAGTTGGAGGCCTTGGAAGGAGTGTTGTATGGCATTGAAGCTCGTTTGGAGTTTAGTTAACACGGTGTCCAAAGAAGGGCCAGATGTATACAGAATGGTGTCATCTACGTAGAGGTGGATCATGGAATCACCCGCAGCAAGAGCGAAATAATTGATATATACAGAGATAGGAGTCGGCCCGAGAATTGAACACTGTAGTACCCCCATAGAGACTGCCAGAGGTCCGGACAACAGGTCCTCCGATTTGAAACACTGAACTTTGTCTGAGAAGTAGTCGGTGAACCAGGCGAGGCAGTCATTTGAGAAACCAAGGGTGTTGAGTCTGCCGATAAGGATATGGTGATTGACAGAGTCGAAAGCCTTGGCCAGGTTGATGAAGACGGCTGCACAGTACTGTCTTTTATCGATGGCGGTTATGATATTGTTTAGTACCTTGAGCGTGGCTGAGGTGCATCCGTGACCAGCTCGGAAGCCGGATTGCACAGTGGTGAAGGTACGGTGGGAAAATGGTCAGTGATCTGTTTATTAACTTAGCTTTCGAAGACTTTAGAAAGTCAGGGCAGGATAGATATAGGTCTATAACAGTTTGGGTCTAGAGTGTCACCCCCTTTGAAGAGGGGGATGACCGCGGCAGCTTTCCAATCTTTAGGGATCTCGGACGATACGAAAGAGAGGTTGAACAGACTGGTAATAGGGGTTGCAACAATGGCGGTGGATAATTTTAGAAAGAGAGGGTCCAGATGATCTAGCCCAGCTGATTTGTACGGGTCCAGGTTTTGCAGCTCTTTCAGAACATCTGATTTCTGGATTTGGGTGAAGAAGAAGCTGGGGAGGCTTGGGGTGCGGAGCTGTTGGCCGGGGTTGTGGTAGCCAGGAGGAAAGCATGGCCACCCATAGAAAAATGCTTATTGAAATTCTCAATTATTGTGGATTTATTGGTGGTGACAGTGTTACCTAGCCTCAGTGCAGTGGGCAGCTGGTAGGAGGTTCTCTTATTCTCCATGGACTTTACAGTGTACCAAAACTTTTTGTAGTTAGAGCTACAGGATGCAAATTTCTGTTTGAAAAAGCTAGCCTTTGCTTTCCTGACTGACTGCGTGTATTGGTTCCTGATTTCCCTGAAATGTTGCATATCTCGGGGGTCTATTTGATGCTAGTGCAGTCCGCCACAGGATGTTTTTGTGCTGGTCAAGGGCAGTCAGGTCTGGAGTGAACCAAGGGCTATATCTGTTCTTTGTTCTATATTTTTTGAAAGGGGCATGCTTATTTAATAAGATGGTGAGGAAATTACTTTTTAAAGAACGACCAGGCACCCTTGACTGATGGGATGAGGTCAGAGAATAAAAGGAGCAGATTTCTGGGCGTGGTAGAATAGATTCAGGGCATAATGTACAGACTGGTATGGTGGGGTGCGGGTACAGTGGAGGTAAACCCAGGCACCGAGTGATGATAAGAAAGGTTGCATCTCTGGACGGGCTAATTATGCTGGGTGAGGTCATCACATGTGTGGGAGGTGGGACAAAGGAGGTATCTGAGGTATGTTGAGTGGGACTAGGGGCTCCACAGTAAACTAAGAAAATAACTATCCTAAACAACAGTGTGCAAGGCATGTTGACATTTGAGAGAGACATAAAAGCGAGGCATAAAGCAATCACAGGTGTTGATTGGGAGAGCTAGCTAAGGCAACAACGTAACATAAACACGCGTCACTTTCGGTACGGTTTTGGAAGCATATGTACCTTATCAGCGAGAATAAAACGTTTAAACTAAAGGTTCAATTGATACACACCATGATAGGGTTAGTGTTCCCACACGGCCGTATCTCAATGTTACAGTGCTTGTTTACTGAAGACAACCTGTGCTCATTAGCTATCTAGCATGTATGGATCTGTGTGTAAAACAAATGCTACAGTAAATGTATTTTTCTTATTTTAGATTCTTTCTTGCTTGTGAAAGATGAGGGCCATACTTTTCGAAAGCCACATCACAAGCGATGATTTTTAAGGTTTCTAAATGTTAAAACACAGCATCAGCAGGATTGTAGTTGGGAGAAGACTGAATGCCGCCTAGTGTTTTTGAGAGCGAGTAGGCAGTGAGCGTTAACGTTAACATCATCCTCTACTCTCTTTACTGATTCAGCATAAAACCTGTCTTTCTCGCACCAGGCACTTCTAATCCCCAGCAACATGGGCACCCCCACAATTGACAGAGTTTATTTTTCAACTGATACCACACAGTTCCATACCCTCCTGCACACTTCTCACATCTCGGACTCTTCTTCCTACACACTGCTGTAACATCGCCATAAGCTTGGGATCTAAAACATCCTTAGTGGATTTGGCTAAAAAGCTCTCACAGGATAACTGGCATATCCTAACGTTACTTTTTCTGGTAAAGACTCCGCTTCAAAACTCAAAATGACAGACAGTGTCTTCTCAGTTTCACCTTTGTGTGAGTTTCTCAGGCAGACTACACGCTACATTGCTGCCTTTCTCAGGTCGGAGTGTGATTACACATTTTAAACAACTAATAGCCTCGCACCTGTAGGTGCAGGCCGGTGGAATAGAGAAAAAAAACAACCGCAGTCTTGTCAACAGCACCCATCCTGCCTTTCACTCCCCAGATACCTACTGACCTTCCTCTCAGAATTCTGGATAGAGAAACACTGCTTTCCCCACTCCTCTCTCCCACTCACATTGCCACTCCTGGGTCAACCCTTCTGCTATGATGCACCTACATTCCATCCCCCCTAATAGGACCACCACATCTACGTCCCTCTTCAGAGCCACCTCATCTGCTGACTCATTTCTCCCTATCCCAATATGAGCTGGGGCCCACTGAAAACCTACTTTACACTCTTTCTTCCCCACCCTATAAAGTGCCATCAACAGCTGTTATCAGGTCTGGGCGTGCCTTTGACTAACCTTCTCTCAGCCTGACCAGGCTAGTCGCAGAGTCTGAACACACAATTACCCCTTTAGGCTCCACCTCTTCTACCCATCACAATACCCACACCAGTGCTAGCATTTTAGCAGAGAAAACTGAAGCTCCATCAGACAGCCGCCTACCCTGGTGTATCTGAAACTGGGGAATACGTATCCCAAACCCTGTTCTCCCACTGTCTGGGTCCCTTGACCCATCTGTGAAAATCTGCAATTAGGGACCACACAACGGCCACAGATGCGCCTCAACCATCACAGAAGGCTTTCCGCAGTCCTCGGCCCTTATTTCACAGAGAATGGTCATGTCAACATCAGGCTCTGGCAACAGCCACCGAGGAACACACGGCCAGCAGACAGGAGTCACATAGCTTGGCCTCCCTCTTCCTCTTCTTACTCCAGTTCCCTCACCTCCCCATTCCCATGTCTCTCCCAACAGACACCTTGCGGGGTGAGTTGAGTCATGCCCCCATACTTTCATCCCATAGAGCATGGCCAGCTTAGCTCGTCGAAAGCCTCAACAAAACCACCCCCATTTCAACCAACAAAGCAGGGATAGGGGGAATAGACACTGTGCTGCATATTGCTGCATCTTACAGGTCAGAATGTGAGTTGCACGTAATCAAAAAAAAGTGGGGAAGGGAAAAAAAATAAAAAATCCAACCCTACACATGCACTGAGTGTACACAACATTAAAGACATCTGCTCTTTCCATGAGATCGATTTCACCTGGATTCACCTGGTCAGTCTATGATCCTTTATTGATGTCACTTGTTAAATCCACTTTAATCAGTGTAGATGAAGGGGAGAAGACAGGTTAAAGAATGATTTTTAAGCCTTTAGACAATTGTGCCATGGATTGTGTATGTGTGCCATTCAGAAGGTAAATGGGCAAGACACAATATCTGAGTGCCTTTGAACGGCGCACCGGTTTGTGTCATTTGATCCACCTCTACACTTAAAACCGCGAGGCACATGACGTGGAGTTCCAGCTGCCTCTGGGCGAAGGATGACGGCACGCGTCACAAACTCCAGGAATATCATTTGATCCACTTCTACACTACCCTATGCGGCATCCTGCTCTGGAGAGCAAGGCATAACACAGGTCAATCACCGAGGCGTGGGATATGGAGCATCTGTTGTCTCTGGGCAGAGAATGCACAAAAAATCTAAACCCTTCCCCTCCTCGAAAATTTTTACAGATGTAACAGTTCCCAGTTTGTCTTTTACCCAGCTTGAAACAACATATAGGTCAGCCAAAAAGCAGGGATCCACTTTTTCAAAAATCCTCACTTCTAACGATCAAAAAAATAATCTCTGATAGGATTCTCAGGGATAACGTTGGAAGTCTCAATCACACCGGTCACCGCAGGTACTTTATCCTGGTCAGGCTCACTTCCAAACTCTGTCACTCCCTCCATGGTTACTTGTTGTAACAGTAGACATGCTCTCACACTGAGTAGTTGATCTGTACTCTTTAACACCATTACTAGGTATATATTCAGAAGATGGAGATTTGAGCCTTGTGCATTTCTTCCCATTCTTCCATGTCTGTGTTATGACTCCGAAGCCTCCTCAGTCCTCTCTGGCCTCCTTTTGAAAAAGGTCAAAGGTAATCGAGGAGAGGGAAAGTGGACACACTTTTTTAATAGAAAAACAACATTGGATGTTCTAAGTCCATAACAATGCTTAAACCACATCAGGGGACCACTTTTGAGGTCTGGGAAAAATCTACGAAATGTTGGTTTCTGAGTGTAGTTAGCCTTTAATTGAAAACGCACAGGCACCTAGCACTGTTTGGTTAGTGGTGTTTCTGTAGCACGTGAGATGAGTTTGCAAAACAAATGGCCACTGGATTGAAGCAAATAATCATATTCTGCCAGGTAGACATAGGCAACTTTGTAGCTAGTTAACATTTGATTGAGAAGGTTTTCTGGAATGCCTTTCCATCTACGAGAAGACAGTTAGGCCTATCATTAGCGTCGCTATATTTTTCCTGTTCCTTAATTGTTTGAAACCTGGACGTTTTACTTCATATTATGAGGCATGTTTTACCGTAGCGTATAGCCAAAATCCCACCATAGAAACGTGGAGTCAATTATTTTATAACGACTTCCTCATACATTCACCTGAAAAGCCAACTGACATTTACTCCCGAGGTGTTGACCTGTTGCACCCTCTACAACCACTGATTATTATTATTTGACCCTGCTGGTCATCTATGAACGTTTGAATATCTTGGCCATGTACTGTTATAATCTCCACCCAGGACAGCCAGAAAAGGACTGGCCACCCCTCAGAGCTTCTGCATTGCTTGCTGTTTGGGATTTTAAGCTGGGTTTCTGTATAGCACTTTTTAAAACTTTTTTTTTTACCCCCTTTTCTCCCCAATTTCGTGGTATCCAATTGTTAGTAGTTACTATCTTCTCTCATCGCTACAACTCCCGTACAGGCTCGGGAGAGAGGAAGGTCGAAAGCCATGCGTCCTCCGAAACACAACCCAACGCACTGCTTCTTAACACAGTGCGCATCGGCCCACGGACCTCCCGGCCGCGACAGAGCCTGGGCGTGAACCCAAAGTCTCTGGTGGCACAGCTAGCACTGAGATGCAGTGCCCTAGACCACTGCGCCATCCTTGAGGCCCATCTGTATAGCACTTTTGACATCGGCTGATGTAAAAAGGGCTTTATAAATTTGATTCTATTGGTTTTCTTTCTTTCATTGTCTAACAGCCAAGGCATTATCCTAGTCATAATTAGCAACCCATGATAGGTTGTTGCATCTTTAGATCTCCCATCTTTCTAAATTTCTAACAGATATTACCATCTCTGTCCAGGAAACCGCTTGAATGTGAGGTGCACATTTTAGAATGGTGTTTACCTGGAAATTGCATTTTGGAACATTCCCACTGAGGCCTACTGCTGTGTGCACATTGCTGCACCTAAAATGTGAAGCAATAATAGTTTAGCAACATTTTAAGCTAAACATTCTGATATGTTCCATCGGCCTTATTAATTTATGCAGTGTATACCTCCACTACACTACTTTTATACGCATTATGGGGATTTTAAGAAGTGAGTATACGCAATGCACACTGAAAAATAAGTGGATATAGGTGTATACCTGCATATACCCTACACTACTGCAGAGGATGGACTTTTGCCCAAATGAGAAAAGGCCAGAGAGAACTAGACAAATCAAGACACACCACTTCTGTTAACACTGAAGAGAAAGGATCTTATTGGTTGCCCTCAAAGGTTGTGGTTAAAATAAAAAGGTGTGCCCTCTGTTCTTTGAAATACGGTACTACTTCTTACAATACACGTCAAATCTGCCATGATCAGCATCTTTTAAGCAGAGAGCAGACTTGTTTAGAATGAAGTGTGTTAGCAAGAATAGAGAAATTTATAGAACTTTATTGCATCTACATCACGTCAATAACGTAAATATTAAACTGTCATTGTTTTAGCCTAGTTTTACTGTCACTCTAAAAACAGGTATTTACACAAGCCTGTTTCAAATTACAAGTTAACAAAGGGTTAATGAGGGGTATGTGGTTAATTACCCTCTTATCCCAAGACACTTCACAATATAACTATGTCAGCTAAAGAATGGTTCCCAGACATCCCCTGTGTACATCTCAAGCCACACTGCTACAATTTCTCCCCATTGTGGACACTCCTATGTCTGATAAGGTTACTCCGGAAGGGGAAGCTCTTGTAACATAATTTGCACTTGAAGGGCCTTTCCTTGGTGTGAACTGTCTGATGCTCCTTCAAATAGTTTGCCCGGGTGAAGTGCTTCCCACACGTGGCGCAGCTGTACGGCTTGTCGGCGTCTGCCCTAATATTCGGCTTGCCACGTTGTGACCCAATGACACCAGAGGAGGTAGAAGCAGGAGCTTTTGAGCTCCCTCCTTGACCTCTTGCCATCGTTTCGGTGTTGTTGGGATTGTGTGCTGTGTTATAGGCTAAGTACTTCTTGTGGTGAACACCTATCCTGACCCCGTCTGTATTGGTGGGGTAACCCTGAGGTAACCGAGGAAGGCTAGACCCAGGTCCAGTCCCAGGCCTTCTATGAACCCAGTCACAAGGCATTAGACGAGACCCTGAAGGAAAAGACAGGCTTCCTGATAGGCTACCACCAGGGGGGTCTCCCACCACTCGCTGTGAATGCTGAAGCCCAGGGTGACCTGCTCTGTTCATCATGGATACTGTGGTGTTTGTATCATAGGAACAGGAGGGTCTATCTCTATCAGCCCCAGGCCCTGCTTCATCCCTGCACTGAGACTGTGAAGAGAAGGGTCTGGGCTGCAGACTGGATCCCTGACTGGAGCCTCTGTCTCTCTGATGACCACCAGGACTGAGGTTGTTCAGTCCCTCTGTCCACTGGTTGTGTTCTGTGTGGTGGTGGAGTCTCTGTCCCTCGTGGTTCAGTCCTGGTTCAGACTCAGGAAGGAACAGTGACGGCTCCTGATCCAGGGTCCTGATCAGGGGCCAGGTTTTGTGACCAGCCGCTTCAGAGGTCCAGTCTCTCCCGCCAGCAACACCGGATATCAGCAGGTCCTCATGGACTGCAGACTATAAACACAAATTGTACAGAAAAGCATAAAGGTTTATATAAGTAACTCTTTGCTGTACACACAGAAACATGACATTATATTATAAATGTCAACCACAGTCAAGCCCATCTCTAACAATGTGATTAAATTAAGGTAGCCTAGTGGTTAGAGCGTTGGGCCAGTAACCGAAAGGTCTCTGGATCGAATCCCTGAGTTGACAAGATTACAAATCTGTCGTTCTGCCCCTGAATGAGGCCGTTAACCCACTGTTCCCCGGGAGGCCGTCATTGTAAATAACAATTTGTTCTTAACTGACTTGCTTAGTTAAATAAAGGTTACATGTTTTTAAAAGTACCGAACAATATGGAGCCATTGGAGTTTATTATAAAAAATGGCCATATGTGTTGATTCAGGAAATAAGTATAATGGAAACTCAGTCCCTGCAATGACACAAAAATAACCAAGTCAGTCAACACATGGTTAACTTTGCCAAATGGTCAAAGTACTTTGTGTGTGTGTGATGCATCTAGTGCCGTAGTGTAGTGGTAGTTAGTGCTTGCCGCCTGCCTGCTTGCTACTTTCAGCTATTCAGTAGTATTCAGACCCCTTTCCTTTTTCCACGTTGTGTTACAGCCTTATTTTAAATGGATTAAGTTTTTAAAAAGTCCACAATCTACACACATTACCCCATAATAAAAAGTAAAAACAGGTTTAGAAATTGTTGCACATGTAAAAAATTATATAAAACAGAAATAAATACCTTACTTACATAAGTATTCAGACACTTTGCTATGGCACCCAAAATTGAGCTCCGGTGCTTCCTGTTTCCATTGATCATCCTTGATGTTGCTACAACTTGATTGAAGTCCACCTGTGGTAAATTCAATTGATTGGACATGATTTGGAAAGGCACAGACCTGTCTATATAAGGTCCCACAGTTGACCATGCATGTCAGAGCAAAAACCAAACAATGAAGTCGAAGGAATTGTCCGTAGAGCTCCGAAAGGGGATTGTGTCGAGGCACAAATCTGGGGAAGGTTACCCAAAACATTCTGTAGCAATGAAGGTCCCCAAGAATACAGTGGCCTCCATCATTCTTAAATAGAAGACTTTGGAACCACCAGATGCTTCCTAGTGCTGGCCGCCCTGACAAACTGAGCAATCAGGGGAGAAGGGCCTTGGTCAGGGAAGGTGACCAAGAACCAAATGGTCACTCTGACAGAGCTCCAGAGTTCCTCTGTGAAGATAGGAGAACCTTCCAGAAGGACTCTCAAAACATGAAACAAGATTCTCTTGTCTGATGAAACCAAGATTGAACCCTTTGGTCTAAATGCCAAGTGTCATGTCTGGAGGAAACCTGGCACCATCCCTACGGTGAAGCATGGTGGTGGCAGCATCATGCTGTGGGGATGTTTTTCAGTGGCAGGGACTAGGAGACTAGTCAGGATTGAGGGAAGATGAATGGAGCAAAGAACGGAGAGATCCTTGATGAAAACCTGCTCCAGAGTGCTCAGGACCTCAGACTGGGGCAAAGGTTCACCTTCCAACAGGAATACGACCCTATGCACACAGCAAAGCCAATGCAGGAGTGGCTTCGGGACACTTCTCTGAATGTCCTTGAGGGGCCTAGCCAGAGCCCAGACTTGAACCCTATTAAACATCTCTGGAGAGACCTGAAAATAGCTGTGCAGTGACACTCCCCATCCAATCTGACAGAGCTTGAGAGTATCTGCAGAGAAGAATGGGAGAAACTCCCCAAATACAGGTGTGCCAGGTTTGTAGCGTCATACCCAATAAGAATCAAGGCTGTAATCGCTGTCAAAGGTGCTTCAACAAAGTACTGAGTAAAGGGTCTGAATACTTATGTAAATGTAATATTTCTGTTTATTTTTAATAAATGTGCAAAAATGTCTAAACCTGTTTTTGCTTGTCATTATGGGGCATTGCGTGTTAGTTGACAGGGGGGGAAACAATTCCATCCATTTTAGAATAAGGCTGTAACTTAACAAAATGTGGAAAAAGTCAAGGGATCCGAATACTTTCCGAATGCACTGTATGTAAGTCTCCCCTGCCAGTACATAGCCTCTCCACCACCAAGACTACTGTAGTGCCTCCCCGTGGCAATACATCGTAACTGGGTATCGAGCGACCCCATATTCAACTACAGGGGATCTCGGAGCAGTAGTGGGCCCCAGAGACGAGTTGTGCAGTGAGCAGACATGCCCTGGCGCCCGTCAATCTCTAACCCACCTATGGGTTAAATAGCAACAATGCATTGTGGAGTGCACAAAGGCAGGGCACACATGTCCCTGACCGTCCACTGGAGCTGAAGAAGCTTCCAGCCGCAACATTTACCGTGCCTCTGGGCCCTAGCTTTGGATGCAGAGACAGTGGGACTTTCTCAGTGCAACGGCTCTCCCCCACTATAATTAACTCACGCACAGGTAACTCATGCTAACATCACTTCTCTACAGCCCTACAGTGGTGGGGGAATGGCGAATGGACAGGGAGAGATGTTCACTGGCAGTCGTAGCCATGAACCTGCATGTTGGCGGTCCAGGATATTGGCCGCTCATCTGCGTAACCAGGACAGAGAAAATGTATGGCAGCACCCTGGATGTCTGAGCAGCCCTTTTAGGACAGCACTGTTCAATCTAACCTAGGGAAGGGGCAAGAAAAGGTGCCCTAGAAATTGCCTGCTCTACTGAATCTGTCCAGCTTACTGTGGCTGGCAGATCATTCCCCAAACGGTAGAAACATAAGCAATATAAACAAAAAAGAAACAACAGGCAAACCAGTAAAAAATAAGCTCATAATAGCTGCTTGGAATGTTAGAACAATGGACAACATCCCGAGAGAAGAACTCCCTTGCTGTGCAGAGAACTGAGCAGATGTAAGATCAACATAGCAGCTCTGAGTGAAACAAGGTTAGCTGACGATGGCACCATCAGTGAACGTTTTTCTGGAAAGGGAAACCAAACGATGAGGATAGAATACATGGGTTGGGACTTGCCATGAAAACCAACCTTCACAGGCACCTGCAAGACTTCAGTAGTGGGCCCCAGACAAATTAAACAACTTCTTTACGCTCTTGGAGGACAATATAGTTCCACCGACACGGCCAGCGACCAAAGACTGTGGGCTCTCCTTCTCCGTAGTGTGTTTACGGACATATTCAATCAATCTCTATCCCAGTCTGCTTTCCCCACATGCTTCAAGATGGCCACCATTGTTCCTGTTCCAAAGAAAGCAAAGATAACTGAACTAAATTGTTAGTTGTTCCGGCGCCGACAGAGATGGCCGCCTCGCTTCGCGTTCCTAGGAAACTATGCAGTTTTTTGTTTTTTTACGTGTTATTTCTTACACTAGTACCCCAGTTCATCTTAGGTTTCATTACATACAGCCGAGAAGAACTACTGAATATAAGATCAGCGTCAACTCACCATCAGTACGACCAAGAATATGTTTTTCGCGATGCGGATCCTGTGTTCTGCCTTACAAACAGGACAACGGAGTGGATCCCATGCAGCGACCCGAAAAAACGACTCAGAAAAAGAGGGAAACGAAGCGGTCTTCTGGTCAGACTCCGGAGACGGGCACATCGTGCACCTCTCCCTAGCATTCTTCTCGCCAATGTCCAGTCTCTTGACAACAAGGTTGATGAAATCCGAGCAAGGGTAGCATTCCAGAGGGACATCAGAGACTGTAACGTTCTCTGCTTCACGGAAACATGGCTAACTGGAGAGACGCAATCCGAAGCGGTGCAGCCAGCGGGTTTCTCCACGCATCGCGCCGACAGAAACAAACATCTTTCTGGTAAGAAGAGGGGCGGGGGCGTATGCCTTATGACTAACGTGACATGGTGTGATGAAAGAAACATACAGGAACTCAAATCCTTCTGTTCACCTGATTTAGAATTCCTCACAATCAAATGTAGACCGCATTATCTACCAAGAGAATTCTCATCGATTATAATCACAGCCGTATATATCCCCCCAAGCAGACACATCGATGGCTCTGAACAAACTTTATTTAACTCTCTGCAAACTGGAAACGATTTATCCGGAGGCTGCATTCATTGTAGCTGGGGATTTTAACAAGGCTAATCTGAAAACAAGACTCCCTAAATTTTATCAGCATATCGATTGCACAACCAGGGGTGGAAAGACCTTGGATCATTGTTACTCTAACTTCCGCGACGCATATAAGGCCCTGCCCCGGCCCCCTTTCGGAAAAGCTGACCACGACTCCATTTTGTTGATCCCTGCCTACAGACAGAAACTAAAACAAGAAGCTCCCACGCTGAGGTCTGTCCAACGCTGGTCCGACCAAGCTGACTCCACACTCCAAGACTGCTTCCATCACGTGGACTGGGAGATGTTTCGTATTGCGTCAGACAACAACATTGACGAATACGCTGATTCGGTGTGCGAGTTCATTAGAACGTGCGTTGAAGATGTCGTTCCCATAGCAACGATTAAAACATTCCCTAACCAGAAACCTTGGGTTGATGGCAGCATTCGTGTGAAACTGAAGGCACGAACCACTGCTTTTAATCAGGGCAAGGTGTCTGGTAACATGGCTGAATACAAACAGTGCAGCTATTCCCTCCGCAAGGCTATCAAACAAGCTAAGCGCCAGTACAGAGACAAAGTAGAATCTCAATTCAACGGCTCAGACACAAGAGGCATGTGGCAGGGTCTACAGTCAATCACGGACTACAGGAAGAAACCCAGCCCAGTCACGGACCAGGATGTCTTGCTCCCAGGCAGACTAAATAACTTTTTTGCCCGCTTTGAGGACAATACAGTGCCACTGACACGGCCTGCAACGAAAACATGCGGTCTCTCCTTCACTGCAGCCGAAGTGAGTAAGACATTTAAACGTGTTAACCCTCGCAAGGCTGCAGGCCCAGACGGCATCCCCAGCCGCGCCCTCAGAGCATGCGCAGACCAGCTGGCCGGTGTGTTTACGGACATATTCAATCAATCCCTATACCAGTCTGCTGTTCCCACATGCTTCAAGAGGGCCACCATTGTTCCTGTTCCCAAGAAAGCTAAGGTAACTGAGCTAAACGACTACCGCCCCGTAGCACTCACATCCGTCATCATGAAGTGCTTTGAGAGACTAGTCAAGGACCATATCACCTCCACCCTACCTGACACCCTAGACCCACTCCAATTTGCTTACCGCCCAAATAGGTCCACAGACGATGCAATCTCAACCACACTGCACACTGCCCTAACCCATCTGGACAAGAGGAATACCTATGTGAGAATGCTGTTCATCGACTACAGCTCGGCATTCAACACCATAGTACCCTCCAAGCTCGTCATCAAGATCGAGACCCTGGGTCTCGATCCCGCCCTGTGCAACTGGGTTCTGGACTTCCTGACGGGCCGCCCCCAGGTGGTGAGGGTAGGCAACAACATCTCCTCCCCGCTGATCCTCAACACTGGGGCCCCACAAGGGTGCGTTCTGAGCCCTCTCCTGTACTCCCTGTTCACCCACGACTGCGTGGCCATGCACGCCTCCAACTCAATCATCAAGTTTGCGGACGACACAACAGTGGTAGGCTTGATTACCAACAACGACGAGACGGCCTACAGGGAGGAGGTGAGGGCCCTCGGAGTGTGGTGTCAGGAAAATAACCTCACACTCAACGTCAACAAAACTAAGGAGATGATTGTGGACTTCAGGAAACAGCAGAGGGAACACCCCCCATCCACATCGATGGAACAGTAGTGGAGAGGGTAGCAAGTTTTAAGTTCCTCGGCATACACATCACAGACAAACTGAATTGGTCCACTCACACAGACAGCATCGTGAGGAAGGCGCAGCAGCGCCTCTTCAACCTCAGGAGGCTGAAGAAATTCGGCTTGTCACCAAAAGCACTCACAAACTTCTACAGATGCACAATCGAGAGCATCCTGGCGGGCTGTATCACCGCCTGGTATGGCAACTGCACCGCCCTCAACCGTAAGGCTCTCCAGAGGGTAGTGAGGTCTGCACAACGCATCACCGGGGGCAAACTACCTGCCCTCCAGGACACCTACACCACCCGATGCTACAGGAAGGCCATAAAGATCATCAAGGACATCAACCACCCGAGCCACTGCCTGTTCACCCCGCTGTCATCCAGAAGGCGAGGTCAGTACAGGTGCATCAAAGCTGGGACCGAGAGACTGAAAAACAGCTTCTATCTCAAGGCCATCAGACTGTTAAACAGCCACCACTAACATTGAGTGGCTACTGCCAACACACTGTCAATGACACTGACTCTACTCCAGCCACTTTAATAATGGGAATTGATGGGAAATTATGTAAATATATCACTAGCCACTTTAAACAATGCTACCTTATATAATGTTACTTACCCTACATTATTCATCTCATATGCATACGTAGATACTGTACTCTATATCATCGACTGCATCCTTATGTAATACATGTATCACTAGCCACTTTAACTATGCCACTTGGTTTACATACTCATCTCATATGTATATACTGTACTCGATATCATCTACCGTATCTTGCCTATGCTGCTCTGTACCATCACTCATTCATATATCCTTATGTACATATTCTTTATCCCCTTACACTGTGTATAAGACAGTAGTTTTTTTTGTTGGAATTGTTAGTTAGATTACTTGTTCGTTATTACTGCATTGTCGGAACTAGAAGCACAAGCATTTCGCTACACTCGCATTAACATTTGCTAACCATGTGTATGTGACAAATAAAATTTGATTTGATTTTAAATGACTATCGCCCCGTAGCACTCACTTCTGTCATCATGAAGTGCTTTGAGACAAGTCAAGGATCATGTAATTTCCACCCTACCTGACACCCTAGACCCACTTCAATTTGCTTACCGCCCCAATCGGTCTAGACGATGCAATCGCCATCACACTGCACACTGCCCAATCCCATCTGGACAAGAGGAATACCTATGTAAGAATGCTGTTCATTGACTACATCTGTTCATTGACTACATCTCAGCATTCAACACCATAGTACCCTCCAAGCTCATCATTAAGCTTGAGACCCTGGGTCTCGACTCCGCCCTGTGCAATTGGGTCCTGGATTTCCTGACGGGCCGCCCCCAGGTGGTGAAAGTGGGAAACAAAATCTACACTCCGCTGATCCTCAACACTGGGGCCCCACAAGGGTGCATGCTCAGCCCCCTTCTGTACTCCCTGTTCACCCACGACTGCGTGGCCATGCACGCCTCCAACTCAATCATCAAGTTTGCCCTCACTAACTTTTACAGGTGCACAATTGAGAGCATCCTGTTGGGCTGTATCATCGGCTAACCATGTGTATGTGACCAATAAAATTTTACCCTCCGACATAAATGAGAGGCTAATGAAAATCAGGATTCCTCTCAACAAGACCAGACATGCCACAATAATCAGTGCTAATGCACCTACATTACCAAGCCCTGACAATATGAAAGAGCAGTTCTACTCATCCAACAACTCCCCGGATTGACAAACTAATCATTGCTGGAGACTTCAATGCCAGGGTGGGCAAAGACGGCACCAACTGGCAAGGAGTGATTAGCAAATATGGAGTGGGAACCATGAATGGAAATGGGCACCTGCTCTTGAGCAAATGCTCAGAGCATAGCCTCGCCATCATCAACACCATTGTCGGGCAAGCAGACAAGTACAAAACTACATGAATGCACCCAAGATCCAAGCACCTGATGGATTATATCATTGTGCGACAGACCGACATTAAGGATGTCAAGATACCAAGAGCCATGCATGGCGAAGAGTGCTGCACATAGAATGGTCAGAGCGATCCTTGGTATGTACAGTGGGGCAAAAAAGTATTTAGTCAGCCACCAATTGTGCAAGTTCTCCCACTTAAAAAGATGAGAGGCCTGTAATTTTCATCATAGGTACACTTCAACTATGACAGACAAAATGAGAAAATCACATTGTAGGATTTTTAATTTTTAAATAAACTTTTGTTATTGACTAAATACTTATCTCAATACTTTGTTATATACCTTTTGTTGGCAATGACAGAGGTCAAACGTTTTCTGTAAGTCTTCACAAGGTTTTCACACACTGTTGCTGGTATTTTGGCCCATTCCTCCATGCAGATCTCCTCTAGAGCAGTGATGTTTGGGGTATGTTGCTGGGCAACACGGACTTTCAACTCCCTCCAAAGATTTTCTATGGGGTTGAGATCTGGAGACTGGTTAGGCCACTCCAGGACCTTGAAATGCTTCTTACGAAGCCACTGTTTCATTGCCCGGCCGGTGTGTTTGGGATCATTGTCATACTGAAAGACCCAGCCACAATTAATCTTCAATGCCCTTGCTGATGGAAGGAGCTTTCCACTCTAAATCTCACGATACATGGCCCCATTCATTCTTTCCTTTACACAGATCAGTCGTCCTGGTCCCTTTGCAGAAAAACAGTCCCAAAGCATGATGTTTCCACCCCCATGCTTCACAGTAGGTATGGTGTTCTTTGGATGCAACTCAGCATTCTTTGTCCTCCAAACACAACAAGTTGAGTTTTTACCAAAAAGTTATATTTTGGTTTCATCTGACCGTATGACATTCTCCCAATCTTCTTCTGGATCATCCAAATGCTCTCTAGCAAACTTCAGATGGGCCTGGACATGTACTGGCTTACGCAGGGGGACACGTCTGGCACTGCAGGATTTGAGTCCCTGGCGGCGTAGTGTGTTACTGATGGTAGGCTTTGTTACTTTGCTCTCTGCAGGTCATTCACTAGGTCCCCCCGTGTGGTTCTGGGATTTTTGCTCACCGTTCATGTGATCATTTTGACCCCACGGAGTGAGATCTTGCATGGAGTCCCAGATCGAGGGAGATTAGTGGTCTTGTATGTCTTCCATTTCCTAATAATTGCTCCCACAGTTGATTTCTTTAAACCAAGCTGTTTACCTATTGCAGATTCAGTCTTCCCAGCCTGGTGCAGGTCTACAATTTTGTTTCTGGGGTCCTTTGACAGCTCTTTGGTCTTGGCCATAGTGGAGTTTGGAGTGTGACTGTTTGAGGTTGTGGACAGGTGTCTTTTATACTGATAACAAGTTCAAACAGATGCCATTAATACAGGTAACGAGTGGAGGACAGAGGAGCCTCTTGAAGAAGTTACAGGTCTGTGAGAGCCAGAAATCTTGCTTGTTTGTGGGTGACCAAATACTTATTTTCCACCATAATTTGCAAATAAATTCATTAAAAAATCCTACAATGTGATTTTCTGGATTTTTTTCCCCCTCAGTTTGTCTGTCATAGTTGAAGTGTACCTATGATGAAAATTACAGGCCTCATATTTTTGAGTGGGAGAACTTGCACAATTGGTGGCTGACTAAATACTTTTTTGCCCCACTGTACATCGTGCCAAACCACCCAAGGCGTCACAAAAAAAATCTACACCCTCCCCAGGGAAGCTGCAAGATGCCCACCTCAGGGCTCAGTTGGATACCCAACTTGCAAACTGCATCATCCCCTCAGATACGCCTTTGGAAAAATGTGAGGAGTTCAAAGACACTGTACAGGAATCAGCAACAAAACTCCTTGGCACTAAAAAGAGAACCCACCAAGACTGGTTCAATGACAATGATGACGAAATCATGATGCTCCTCAAGGAAAATAACTCTGGGGTTTGTTTTGGAAAGACAAGAATGCAATCTGCCTCCTAGAGAGACAAGTTCAAAAACTTGCAGCAAAGACTGCAGAAACAGCTCCGATCGATGCAAGATCAATGGTGAGAGGGACTAGCAGAATGCACACAAATGTATGCAGACACACACTGCACCAAACAGTTATTTGAATGCCTCAAAACCATCTACAGACCGGTGAAATCTTGCACATCACCTCTGAGATCAGCAGATGACAAAAACCTCCTCAGAGACAAAACAAGTATTGCAGAGAGGTGGAACACTTAAGCAATCTCCTGAACAGACAATCCACTGTTCGACCCACAACCATAAACCTGATGCCCCAAAAGGCCATACTCCATGACGAAATGCAAGGGCAGATCCACTGTTGTGGTGATATCTCTGAGGCTTTCCCATCTCCAATGGCATCAAGCAAGGATGTATCTTGAGCCCGATGCTGTTCAACCTCTTTTTCACCGCCGTCCTCAACCACGCCACTAAGGACCTCAACAGGCATCTACATCAGATACAGGGATGATGGTTGAATCTACGACCTGTGCAGGCTAAGAGCAAAGACCAAACCACAAGAACATTTTGTCCGCAAGGCCTTCTTTACTGATGACTGTGCTCTACTTGCGTACACAGAGGCAGACCTCCAGTCTTTAGCAGACAACTTCGATAAAGCTTGGGAAAAACTGTAATCATTAACCATCACTCCTGTCCAGCCCAGTGGATCCAAGCTCCAGAATGTCGACCACTTCGCATATCTGGGGAGCACCATCTCCAAGGATGGCTCACTCGACCAAGAAATAACTAGCAGAATCCAGAAAGCAAGCCAGTCATTGGAAAGGCTGAGGAACAGAATACTAAACCATAACATCACTCTTTTCACAAAGGTGAAAATCTACAATGTGGTAGTCATCCTAACTCTGTTGTATGGCTGTGATACTTGGACCCTGTACAGTCACCACTTCAAACAGCTGGAGACATTCCATACACAATCTCTGAGATCTATTATGGGTATCCGGCGGCAAGACAAGGTCTCCAACCTGGAGGTACTGCAGAAAGCTAACAGTACCAGCATTGAGACTAAGATCATTAAGGCACAGGTCCGATGTACAGGCCACATCATCAGGATTTTCTTTGGCAAGCTGCAGCAAGGGCACTAGAATATAGGCCGACCCCAAAAAGCGCTTCATAGACCACCTTAAACGCAACCTCAAGTTTTGCAATATCCAGCCCAGCCAACTCAGACATCGCCTCTACCCGATATCCACCTGGCACTCAAACGCTCACCGCTGTAGACAATTTAGAGCGGGACAGAAACATCTATCTGCAGCCAGAGCAAAGCATAATTCTTGCACAACCGCGCCCATAACACCACCAGAAGTACATGTCTGTCCCTCATGCCTCAGTTTGCTCTTCAAAACTGACTCCTGAGACACTGAAGAACCCACAATAAACCAAAATGACATCCACGAGTCGTCACCGTCGAAACTGACGGACCACTAGAGAGAGGGAGAAGGAAAATTCAGTCCCTGCAATGATACAAAAATAGCCAAGGCAGTCGACACAGTTCACGTTGTATTTAACAAAATGGTCACACACTCACATAATATGAAGTACATTACTTTTATTGCACAAAACAATACGTGACAAGTAGAATAACTTATCACTATGGTAACACTACCTTTTCTGTAAATCTGGTACCCTCGCTTTGATAAAAATTTATTTTAGAATACTTATGAAAAGGTTCAACATTACACACATCTTTACTACTTAATGTCAGGTAAACATGAATTAAGTCACTATCATTATCTGTCTATAAAACACCAGTATCAACCTAAAGGGACAAAGTTTGTTACTCTTCATCAGTGAAGCATTTTTACAGACACCATCAAATCAACCATCACCATATCCAGTCTGCCTCATCATCATCATCATCATCATCATCATAATAATAGAATAATAATACATTCTATTTGGAGGACACCTTTCAGGGAAATAAAGGTAATCTTACATTAAATGTAGGCCTACATAAAATCAATAACTGTACAAAAGATCAAATCAAGTGCATCAATCAAATTAATATTTAAATAAAGGACCAGACAAAACAGGGCAGATAAAAAGAGGAGGGAGGAGTTGGGTAGAGGATATGGACCCGGTTTAGGGTGCAGGATAGGGGGACACATACAGTGCATTCGGAAAGTATTGGGACCCCTTTTCCCACATTTTGTTAGTTTAAAGCCTTATTCAAAAATGGATTAAATTGTTTTTCCCCCCTCATCAATCTACACACAATACCCCATAATGACAAAGGAAAAACAGGTTTGTAATTTTTTGGGTAAATAAAAGTAACAGATATATTCCCTTTACATAAGTATTCTGACCCTTCACTCAGTACTTTGTTGAAGCTACAAGCTTGGCACACCTGTATTTAGGGAGTTTCTCCCATTCTTCTCTGCAGAGCCTCTCAAGCCCTGTCCGGTTGGATGGGGAGCGTTGCTGCACAGCTATTTTCAGGTCTCGTCAGAGATGTTCGATCAGGTTCAAGTCCGGGCTCTGGCTGGGCCACTCAAGAACATTCAGACTTGTCCCGAAGCCACTCCTGCGTTGTCTTGGCTGTGTGCTTATGGTAGTTGTCCTGTTGGACGGTGAATCTTCGCCCAAGTCTGAGGTCCTGAGCGCTCTGGAGCAGATTTTCATCAAGAATCTCTCTGTACTTTTCTCCATTCATCTTTGCCTCGATCCTGACTAGTCTCCCAGTCCCTGCCGCTGACAAACATCCCCACGGCATGATGCTGCCACCACCATCTTCACCGTAGGGATGGTGCTAGGTTTCCTCCAGACGTGACCCTTGGCATTCAGGCCAAAGAATTCAATCTTCATTTCATCAGACCAGAGAATCTTGTTTTTCATTGTCTGAGAGTCCGTTAGGTGCCTTTTGGCAAACTCCAAGCGGGCTGTCATGTGCTTTTTACTGAAGAGTGGCTTCCGTCTGGCCACTCTACCATATAGGCCTGATTGGTGGAATGCTGCAGAGATGGTTGTCCTTTTGGAAGTTTCTCCCATCTCCACAGAGGAACTCTGGAGCTCTGTCAGAGTGACCATCGAGTTCTTGGTCACATCCCTGACCAAGGCTCTTCTCCCCAATTGCTCATGTTCTGTTATAATCTCCACCCGGCACAGCCAGAAGAGGACTGGCCACCCCACATATGCTCTCTAATTCTCTTTCTTTCTCTCTCTCGAGGGACCTCTAGACCATTTTGCCCGGGCAGCCAGTCTTGGTGGATCCAAACTTCTTCCATTTAAGAATGATAGAGGCCACTGTTCTTGGGGACCTTCAATGCTGCAGAAATGTTTTGGTACCCTTCCCCAGATCTGTGCCTTGACACAATCCTGTCCTGGAGCTCTACAGACAATTCTTTCGATATGATGGCTTGGTTTTTGCTCTGACATGCACTGTCAACTGTGGGACCGAATATGGACAGGTGTGTGCCTTTCCAAATCATGTCCAATCAATTGGATTTACCACAGGTGGACTCCAATCAAGTTGTAGAAACATGTCAAGGATGATGAATGGAAGGATGCACCTGAGCACAATTTTGTGTCTCCTAGCAAAGGGTCTGAATACTTATGTAAATGTGATATTTTTTGTATGTGCAAAACATTCTTAACTTGTTTTTACTTTATCATCATTGGGTATTGTGTTAATGAGATTTAAAAATATATATTTTATAAGGCTGGAATGTAACAAAATGTGAAAAGTCAAGAGGTCTGAATACTTTCCGAATGTACTGTAGGTGCCTTAAGAAAGTATTCATACCCTTTGAATTATTCCACATTTATTTGTGCTAGTCTGAATTCAAAATTGATTAAATACATCTCACCCATCTACACACAATGCCCCATAATGACAAAGTTAAAAACTGTTTTTAGAAATGTTTGCAAATGTATAAAAAATAAAGTACAGAAATCTAATTTACATACGTATTCACACCCCTGAGTCAATACTTTGTAGAAGCACCTTTGGCAGTGTTTCCGGGTAAGCCTTTAAGAGCTTTTCACACCTGGACTGTGCAACATTTTTCCAATATTCTATTCAAAATTCTTCAAGCTCTGTTGAATTGGATGTTGTTCATTGCTAGACAACCCATTTCATGTCTTGCCATAGAACCCAGCCACTCAGGAACATTCATTGTCTTCTTGGCAAGCAACTCCGGTGTATATTTGGCCTTGTATTTTAGGTTATTGTCCTGCAGAAAGTTGAATTAATCTCCCAGTGTCTGGTGGAAAGCAGACTGAACCAGGTTTTCCTCTAAGACTTTGCTTGTGCTTAGCTCTATTCTGTTTATTTTTACCCTGAAAAACTCCCCAGTCCTTAAAGATTACAAGCATACCCATAACATGATGCAGCCACCACAATGCTTGAAAATATGGAGAATGGTACTCAGTAATGTACTGTATTGGGTTTGCCCCAAACACAACACTTTGTATTCAGGACAAAAGGTGAATTGCTTTGCCACATTTTTTGCAGTATTACTTTATGCTTTTGTTGCAAACAAGATGCATGTTATGGACTATTTCAATTCTATACAGACTTCTTTCTTCTCACTCTGTCTATTAGGTTAGTATTGTGGAGTAACTACAATGTCGTTGATCTATCCTCTGTTTTCTCCTTTCACAGCCATTAAACTCTGTTTTAATTTCACCATTGGCATCATGGTGAAATCCCTGAGAGGTTTCCTTCCTCTACGGTAACTGAGTTAGGAAGGACGTCTGTATCTTTGTAGTGACTGAGTGTATTGATAACCATCCACAGTGGAACTAGCTTCCTCATGCTCAATGGGATATTCAATATCTGCTTTTTATTTTATTTTTACACATCTACCAATAGCTGCTCTTCTTTGCGAGGCATTGGAAAACCTCCCTGGTATTTGTGGTTGAATCTTGCCATAACAAAGGGGTTGAATACTTATTGACTCAAGACATTTCAGCTTTTAATTTTTAATTAATTTGTAAACATTTCAAAAAACTTAATTCCACTTTGACATTATGGGGTATTGTGTGTAGTCCACTGACAAAACAAAAATCTCAATTTGATAATTTAATACAGTGACTTGCGAAAGTATTCACCCCCATTTTTCCTATTTTGTTGCCTTACAACCTGGAATTAAAATAGATTTTTTTTTTTTTGGGGGGGGGTGTATCATTTGATGTACACAACATGCCTACCACTTTGAAGATGCAAAATATTTATTGTGAAACAAACAAGAAATAATACCAAAAAAACAAATCTTGAGCGTGCATAACTATTCACCCCCCAAAAGTCAATATTTTGTAGCGCCACCTTTTGCAGCTGCAAGTCTCTTGGAGTATGTCTCTATAAGCTTGGCACATCTAGCTACTGGGATTTTTGCCCATTCTTCAAGGCAAAACTGCTCCTGCTCTTTCAAATTGGATGGGTTCCGCTGGTGTAGAGTAATCCTTAAGTCATACCACAGATACTCAATTGGATTGAGGTCTGGGCTTTGACTAGCCCGTTCCAAGACATTAAAATGTTTCCCCTTAACCACTTGAGTGTTGCTCTTGCAGTATGCTTAGGGTCATTGTCGTACTGGAAGGTGAACCTCCGTCCCAGTCTCAAATCTCTGGAAGACGAACAGGTTTCCCTCAAGAATTTCCCTGTATTTAGCACCATCCATCATTCCTTAAATTCTGACCAGTTTCCCAGTCCCTGCCGATGAAAAACATCCCCAAAGCATGATGCTGCCACCACCATGCTTCACTGTCGGGATGGTGTTCTCAGGGTGATGAGGTTATGGATTTGCGCCAGTCATAGGGGTTTCCTTGATGGCCAAAAAGCTCAATTTTAGTCTCATCTGACCCGAGTACCTTCTTCCATATGTTAGGGGAGTCTCCCACATGCCTTTTGGCAAACACCAAACATGTTTGCTTATTTCTTTCTTTAAGCAGTGGCTTTTTTTCTGGCCACTCTTTCATAAAGCCAAGCTCTGTGGAGTGTACAGCTTAAAGTGGTCCTATGGACAGATACTCCAATCTCCGCTGTGGAGCTTTGCAGTTCCTTCAGGGTTATCTTTGGTCTCTTTGTTGCCTCTCTGATTAATGACCTCCTTGCCTGGTCCGTGAGTTTTGGTGGGCGGCCCTCTCTTGGCAGGTTTGTTTTGGTGCCATATTCTTTCAATTTTTTGAAAATGGATTTAATGGTGCTCCGTGGAATGTTCAAAGTTTCGGATATGTTTCATAACCCAACTCTGATCTGTACTTCTTCACAACTTTGTCCCTGACCTGTTTGGAGAGCTCCTTGGTCTTCATAGTGCCGCTTGCTTGGTGGTGCCCCTTGCTTAGTGGTGTTGCAGACTCTGGGGCCTTTCAGAACAGGTGTGTGTGTGTGTATACTGAGATCATGTGACAGATCATGTGACCCTTAGATTGCACACAGGTGGACTTTATTTAACGAATTATGTGACTTCTGAAGGTAATTGGTTGCACCAGATCTTATTTAGGGGCTTCATAGCAAAGGGGGTGAATACAGATGCACGCACCACTTTTCCGTTTTAATTCTTTGAAACAAGTCATTTTTTTCATCTTCACTTCACCAATTTGGACTATTTTGTGTATGTACATTACATGAAATCCAAATAAAAATCCATTTAAATTACAGGTTGTAATGCAACAAAATAGGAAAAATGCCATGGGGTACAAATACTTTTGCAAGGCACTGTAAATGTTCTATTTAATCCTGTAACACAACAACATGTGGAAAAAAATCAAGTGGTGTGAACTGAATACTTTCTGAAGGCACTGTAGGTATACTGAGAAGACACGGGGTGGGGGGGGTTAGGTAGGACAGAGTCAATGATAGGCTATAGGTTATAGGCATCCTTGAAGAGGTGAGTTTTTAGGATGTTTTTGAATGAGATGACTGAGTCTGCATGTTGTATGTTTGGGGTGTGTGCATTCCAGAGCCTGGTGCAGAGCAGTTGAAGGTTCAGGCAACTATGGTGGAGAGGCGGCAGGTAGCCTAGCGGTTAAGAGAATTGGGCTGGTTACCGAAAATGTCGCTGGTTCCAATCCTTGAGCAAACTAGATAAAACATCTGTCAATGTACCCTAATTGCTCCAGTATCGCCGTCAATAATGGCTCATCCCTCCCCGTGACACTCTCCCAGGGTGTCTGAGGGCGTTGGGAAATAAAAAAAAACACACATTTCCATTTCACATCTCACACTGGTTAACCACTAATACATACAGTGAAACAGGACAAATATAAGCACCCTCTATTTGACCTGTGAATGGGGGGGGGTGACATGTAAAAAGGTGGAGCAGAGGGGGCATGTGCTGGGTGAAGGTCAGAGAGGTAGGTGGGTGCCAGGTTGTGGGGGGCTTTGTAGATGAGGAGGAGTACCTTAGAAGTTAATACGGGATTGCACAGGGAGCCAGTGTAGATTGATGAGGATTGGTATAATGTGATCGGTTGATCTGGGTGAGGATTCTGGCAGCAGAGTTCTGGACCAGTTGAAGTCTGTTGGTGAGTTTGGGAGGGAGAGTGTTGCAATAGTCCAAACGGGAAGTGACGAGGGCATGGATGAGGGTTTCGGTCCAAAGTGACCCCAAGGCTTTTGACTTGTGTTGACAGAGGGACCGTAAAAACGATCTATGGTGATGCTGAGGTTGTACTGGGCATTGTAAGTAGGTGTTGGTGAATGTCATGGATTTTCAGGAACTTGTTGCACTGTTTGGGGGAGGAGTCTGCAGGGAAGTTGTCAGGAGACTGAAGTAGGCGGTTCACTGTGGAGAAGATAACTTTTGGGTTGTTTTTAAACAGAGTTGATGTTGCAGTAGTAAAATGTTCTTGCAGCTGAGAGGGCGTTCTCATATTTTAACAGGTGATCTTTGTATGTTTGAGAATGAACTACTAGACCAGTCCCCTTGCAGACGTCCACTGGCTTTTAACTGGCGTAGCTCGGGGGTGTACCAGGGAGCAGGGTGGGTGAAGGAGACTGAGCGGGTTTTGAGGGGAGTGAGGGTATCCAGGGAAAAAGGCAGTCATTGCAGTTAGTGATGAGGTCAGGAGGGGACTGGGAGTAAGAACTGGGGTATGTATTAATAAGGATCATGAGATCAGTGGGGTTTATGTCACCATACTCATTCTTTCCTCAGTTCACCTCATCCAGTTCCCTAATACATCCAAAACCAACAGAATTAACTACAAACAAACAAACTAGTGCTACATGTCACTATACTCTATACATGGGCCGTGTGCATTTTCTGCTGGTGTATCCTGAGGTAGCTCCTCTCTGAGAACCTCTTCCTGCAGTGAGTATAGGCAAACATTCTCCCGTATAGACCTTAAGATGCATCTTCAGATGGTACTGGTGGGAGAACCTCTTCTTACACTGGGGCAGCTGTAGGATTTCTCCCCTGTGTGGACTCTCTGGTGCCGCTTCAGGTGGTGCTGGTGGGAAAACCGCTTCTCACACTGGGGGCAGCTGTAGGTTTTCTCCCCTGTGTGGACCCTCTGGTGCCTCTTCAGGTTGAACGAGCGGGAGAAACTGGCATGGCACAGGTGGCAGCCAAACGATTTCTCCCCCGTGTGCATCCTCTGGTCGAGCTGCACCTGTTTGGGTAAATTGAAGGCTTTCCCACAAAAAGAATACGAAAACTGCTTCTCCTTGCCACCGGATCTACTGACAGCGTCACTACTACTGTCATTTGTCAATGGGCTTGTGTAGCCATTTAGTGTTGAGGCACTGGCATTGTCTGAGTTCTGGTTTAACATAAGGAGAGTGTGAGGAGGATGAAGGCCAGGGAGTGTCTGTGTTGTCGCAGGGTCCATGTTCCAGTTGATAGATCCTATAGAAGGCAGGCTGAAGGCAGTACCTGTTAGGGGGTTAACCTGAGGCACCATCAGTCTCTCTGAATCACAATTATAGGAGCAGGACGGAGCTTCGCTAGCCGCATCTGTGTCTGTTTTCTCCTGCCGCATAGGGACACCTCCCCGTCCCTGCAGACCAAATCTACGCCTCACCCTGGTCTCAGCCAGTCTGTTGTCATGGAGACTAAATTCAGACGTGGTTTTGTGTTCGACTGTCTGTTTCTGGTTAACAGTGTTGTTCCCCAGCCCAGAGTTGAGGACGCTGTCCCATCCACTGACCTCCACTATGTTGTCCCGCGGGCCCTTAGCTGCATCCGTCTGGGTCTGTGAATCCAAGATGGCCGCCCAGTCTCCTCTGTCATCCTCCAGCCAACCACCTGCAGAAAAATAAACATGGCAGAAAATAAACATGGCAGAGAACTCTAAATATGGAGTTTTTTTAATCTCAATTATCTGGTCAAGTTCATACATATGTGTTTTTGTATGTAAACATAAGTTGTATTGATTTCATTTTATGAAAGACAGAATCATAGCCAGGTGCATCACTATTCCCATTGAAGATCTATTACTGTATGTAGGCTATATGTATTTCTCCCTTACCTTGCTCCCCCATCTTTAGTCCACTCAGCAGGTCAATGCTCTCTGGTTCGTCTTCTATTGTCTCCTCTTTGACCAGCAGCAGATCAGGCTTCCCATCCTCCATGTCTACTGACTGTAAGAGATACAGAGTGAGAGGATGTTGGATCAAGAATGAGGGATTGCTATGAGTATTATGCAAACATGTTAGTTGATTTGATTACTTGAAACGCTTTAATGGTTTGATAATTTAAAGGCATGGTCCCACACTTAAGACAAAATGAATCAAGACCTGGGCCTGTATCCACAAAGCATCTAAGAGTAAGAGTGCTGATCTAGGATAAGGTCCCCACCTGCCTATATAGTTTTATTCATTAGGATCTAAAAGGCTAAACTGATCCTAGATCAGCACTCCTGCAATGAGAGGCTTTGTGGATACAGGCCCTGACCTAATACCATTCAGACAGAAGTTCACAGTGGGCTCACCTCAGTGAGACTGTGTGTGGTCCTGTGCTGCTCAGCTGGTTCCTCTGTGGGTTCAGGAGGAGGTATAGTCTGGTTGTCCTCCATGACCATGGTCCCCTCAGGGTTGCCCAGACTCTCCTCACACCCCTCCTCCTTCACCAGCAGCACCTCTGGACCCTCCTCCTGGAAGAGACAGGTGATACAGATTACACAGACATACTGTATACTCCCTCAGGTACGTACACACAGATTAAACATGGAGTGTTTACCCATCCTCACTACGTTTGAGTCCTATACTGTAGTTACAGAATAATTGAATTGTTTTTAAACCCATCATGGTGGACATATAGTCAGCGATGATAAGTCGAAAGTCATCATCAGACAAGCCTGACTAAACTATTTTGTCGTGTACAGTAGGTGTTTGTTTGTGTGGGTATGTGAAGGTATATTTAAGTGTATATTGGTTATAAAGCGCTGTCGTGTTTATGCAGAATAGGGTGAGATCAGTTTTAAATACACCATGAAAACCACACATACACATGTCTCAACAAAAAATGTGCATGAACTTGATAAACTGCAGGGGGTGTGGTATATGGAGGTGGTGGTATATGATCAATATACTATGGCTAAGGGCTGTTCTTATGTACGACGCAACGCGGAATGCTAGGACACAGCCCTTAGCCGTGGCATATTGGCCATTTATCACAAACCCCTGAGGTGCCTTATTGCTATTATAAACTGGTTAACAAAGTAATTAGAACAGTAAAAATACATGTTTTGTCATAACAAATGGTATACCATGGCTTTCAGCCAATCACCATTCAGGGCTCGAACCACCCAGTTTATAATAGGCTATAGGAAGTGCATGCTCGGAGAAGCACAGGGAAAAGTTACACGTCAAACTTCGTTCCCGAGTTTTTTGCGCTGCTGAGATGGTGAAAATAAAACGAGGCTGCACTGCATTACACACTGCAATTGATATTCCAATCATGAGCCCTGCCCTGCTCTTGCTGATGTAAACATGTTTGTGCTGTCTAACTAATGGCTGTGCTGTGTATGGTGGCACTTTGGGAGGCAAGTCAAAGGCTTCTTCAGATGTTGTTGTATTTGTCCAAAAAATGCAATATACTGTACATGTGGAGGGACTGTTAAAGGGTGGACCAAGTGCTATAGTAGGAGTTGACTGTACTGATAGTGACACCGTTGTCTGTGGTGATAGTTAAGTGTGGAGCGGACCGTACTGATAAATGCATAGATCTGAATAACGTGACACAACAGATGACAAATGAAAATAATGCTGTTGAACCACCAAATCTGAAACAAATTGTATGAGGGAGGCAGGGATGTTGGGGAGGATCAGAAAGTTAAAAATCACCCATTTCTTGTTGTTATTAAATACATTTTGGGATTATCATGCTATTTCAATGGCAAAACATTTGACTTCCAATTTTGGGAGGAAGTTGCCAAAAACGTTGCAATGGCAAATTGGAAAACCCACTGTCATTAAACGTAGTGTCAAATGGTAGGAATATGTGTTACAATAATAGAGGTCATATTTAGACATTCTATTGCTCGTGACAACAAGGTGACATTGAACAAAATGGTACAAACAGAGAATGTATATGAGGCTCATCTACAAAACCTATTGCCTGTAGAGAGTTTAAATGAGGGAATGTCAACTGCTCAGAGAAGACCCTCAGACTGCCAACTTAATATGCAAAAAGGACACACTTTTGAGGATAAAGATGCATCCAAGAGTGTCAGCGGTGCATACTACCACTTAGAGACAGAAAGTTGTGGTAGAGCTTTATCAGATGAGGAAATCATATAGTGGAGGTAACAATATCTATAGTTGTATATAATATCGATTTGAGCGAGGCATTTTGTGATATTGGTTTATTCTTCCTTTTAACCTACACTATTCTCTAAAAAGGCATACATGACTGTTCCTGCATGAACAAAGCCCTGACTGCTTAGCATACTTCAAAAAACTAACAATAAAACAAAAACAGGTTGCTTAGCCTACTTAATTATCTGCTGATTTTGGTGGGCTTTTAATTTTATGGGCTTTCTTCTGGCACCGCCTATTATATAGGTCATGGATTGCAGGAAGCTTGGCCCCAGCGATGTAAAGTTCGTTGGTGATGTGGACACCAAGGAACTTGAAACTCTCGACCCGCTCCACTACAGCCCCGTTGATGTTAATGGGGGCCTGTTCGGCCCGCCTTTTCCTGTAGTCCATGATCAGCTCCTTTGTCTTGCTCACATTGAGGCTGTTGTCCTGGCACCACACTGCCAGGTCTCTGACCTCCTCCCTATAGGCTGTCTCTTCCTTGTCGGTGATCAGGCCTACCACTGTTGCATCGTCAGCAAACTTAATGGTGGTGTTGGAGTCGTGTTTGGCCACGCAGTCGTGGGTGAACAGCGAGTACAGGAGGGGACTAAACACCCCTGAGGGGCCCCAGTGTTGAGGATCAGTGTGGCAGACGTGTTGTTGCCTACCCTTACCACCTGGGGACGGCCCATCAGGAAGTCCAGGATCCAGTTGCAGAGGGAGGTGTTTAGTCCCAGGGTGATGAGCTTAATGGGCACTGGTGTTGAATGCTGAGCTGTAGTCAATGAACAGTATTCTCACATAGGTGTTCCTTTTGTTCAGTTGGGAAAGGGCAGTGTGGAGTGCAATTGAGATTGCGTCATCTGTGGATCTGTTGGGGCGGTTTGAGAATTGGAGTGGGTCTAGGGCTTCCAGGAGGATGCTGTTGATGTGAGCCGTGACCAGCCTTTCAAAGCACTTCATGGCTACCGACGTGAGTGCTACGGGGCAGTAATCATTTAGCCAGGTTACCTTCGCTTGGTATGCTTGAAACATGTAGGTATTACAGAGTCAGTCAGGGAGAGGTTGAAAATGTCAGTGAAGACACTTGCCAGTTTGTCCGTGCATGCTTGGAGTACACATCCTGGTAATCCATCTGGCCCCCTGCGGCTTTGTGAATGTTGACCTGTTTAAAGGTCTTGCTCACATCGGCTACCGAGAGCGTTATCACACAGTCATCAAGAACAGGTGGTGTTCTCGTGCATGCTTCAGTATTGCTTACCTCGAAGCGAGCATAAAAGGCATTTAGCTCGTCTGGTAGGCTCGGGTCACTGGGCAGCTCGCGTCTGGGTTTCCCTTTGTAGTCCGTAATAGTTTGCAAGCCCTGCCACATCCGACGAGCATCAGAGCCGGGGTAGTAGGATTCAATCTTAATCCTGTATTAATGCTTTGCTTGTTTGATGGGTCGTCTGAGGGCATAGCGGGATTTCTTATAAGCGTCCGGATTAGTGTCCCGCTCCTTGAAACCGGCAGCTCTAGCTTTTAGCTAGATGCGGATGTTGCCTGTAATCCATGGCTTCTGGTTGGGATATGTACGTACGGTCACCGTGGGGACGATGCACTTATTGATGATGCCGATGACTCAGGTGGTGGTGGTACTGTATAGTCCTCAATGCAATTGGATGAATCCCAGAACAAATTCCAGTCTGTGCTAGCAAAACAGTCCTGTAGTGTAGCATCCGCGTCATCTGACCACGGGTACTTCCTGCTTTAGTTTTTGCTTGTAAGCAAGAATCAGGAGGATAGAATTATGGTCAGATTTTCCAAATGGAGGGTGAGGGAGAGTTTTTTTATGAATCTCTGTGTGTGGAGTAAACGTGGTCTATTGTTTTTTTCCCTCTGGTTGCACATGTGACATGCTGGTAAAAATGTGGTAAAATGGATTTAAGTTTGCCTGCATTAAAGTCCCCGGCCGCTAGGAGCACCGCTTCTGGGTGAGCATTTTCTTGTTTGCTTATGGCCTTATGGAGTTGGTTGAGTGCGGTCTCATGCCAGCATAGGTCTGTGGTGGTAAATAGATGGCTACGAATAATATAGATGAGAACTCTCTTGGTAGATAGTGTGGTCTACAGCTTATCATTGGATACTCTACCTCAGGGGAGCAATACCTCGAGATTTCTTTAATATTACACATTGCGCACCAGCTGTTATGGAAAAAAAGACACACACACCCATCCCTCGTCTTACCAGACGTAGCTTCTCTGTTCTGCCGGTGCATGGAAAATCCCACCAGCTCTATATTATCTGTGACGTCGTTCAGCCACGACTCGGTGAAACTTAAGATATTACTGTTCTTAATAATTCATGTGCCATTGGTAGGGTAATCGTAGGTCATCAATTTTATTTTCCAATGATTGCATGTTAGCAAGTAGAATGGATGGCAGTGGGAGTTTACTCGCTCGCTTAAGAATTCTCAGAAGGCAGCACGATCTGCGTCCTCTTTTCCTCCGTCTTTTCTTCATGCAAAAGACTGGGATTTGGGCCAGTTCCCGGGAGAGCAGTATGTCCTTCTCGTTGGACTCGTTAAAGGAAAAAGCTTCTTCCAGTTCGTGGTGAGTAATCGCTGTTCTGATGCCCAGAAGTTATTTTCATTCATAAGAGATGGTAGCAGCAACATTATGTACAAAATAAGTTTAAAGAATAAGTTAAACACAAAAAAACTAGCACAATTGGTCAGGAGCATGTAAAACGTCAGCCATCCTCTTCAGCGCCATCTTAACAAGCTCCCCTATGGCAGATAAATTAGGATGTACATGTAAGCAAATGAAAAGCTATGCATAGCCTTTCTGAAATAAACGGGCCAAATTTGATGTACTGTAACTTTTAATGTTACACTACAGTGCCTTTCAAAAGTATTCACCTGCCTTGGAATTTTTCCTATATTGTTTCATTATAATTTTTTTTTGGAAGAATATGGCACCACAACAAACCTGCCAAGAGAGGGCCGCCCACCAAAGACTCACGGACCAGGCAAGAAGGGCATTAATCAGAGAGGCAACAAAGAGACCAAAGATAACCCTGAAGGAGCTGCAAAGCTCCACAGCAGAGAATGGAGTATCTGTCCATAGGACCACCTTAAGCCGTACACTCCACAGAGCTGGGCTGTACAGAAGAGTGGCCAGAAAAAAGCCATTGCTTAAAAAAATATATAATATGTTGGCCAAAAGGCACGTGGGAGACTCTCCAAACATGGAAGAAGGTACTCTGGTCAGATGAGACCAAAATGGAGCTTTTTGGCCATCAAGGAAAACGCTATGTCTGGCGCAAACCCAACACCTCTCATCACCTTGAACACCATCCCTGGGACTGGGAAACTGGTCTGAATAGAAGGAATGATAAAGGGTGCTAAATGCATGGAAATTCTTGAGGGAAACCTGTTTCAGTCTTCCAGAGATTTGAGACTGGGACAGAGGTTGACCTTCCAGCAGGACAATAACCCTAAGCATACTGCTAAAGCAACACTCAAGTGGTTAAGGGGAAACATTTAAATGTCTTGGAATGGCCTAGTCAAAGCCCAGACCTCAATCCAATTGAGAATCTGTGGTATAACTTAAAGATTGTTGTACATCAGCGGAACCCATCCAACTTGAAGGAGCTGGAGCCGTTTTGCCTTGAAGAATGGGCAAAAATCCCAGTGGCTAGATGTGCCAACCTTTCGAGACATACGCTAAGAGACTTGCAGCTGTAATTGCTGCAAAAGGTGGCTCTACAAAGTATTGACTTTGGGGGGGTGAATAGTTATGCATGCTCAAGTTTTCATTTTTTTTGTATTTCTTGTTTATTTCACAAAACATATGTTGCATCTTCAACAGGGTAGGCATGTTGTGTAAATCAAATTATATAAACCCCCCAAAAATCTATTTTAACTCCAGGTTGTAAAGGCATCAAAATAGGAAAAATGCCAAGGGGGGTGAATACTTTTGCAAGCCACTGTATGACACCAACCTCAATCACGATAACATGCTGGGTTGAGGTTCCACTCCCCTCATCAACAGCTAAGGGTTGGTCATCTCTCCACGTATTGTGTCCTGCCGGCTTCGCAAAGCTCCTGTGGTCTCCAGTGAGATGTCCTTCGCCTGAGAAAATTATTGGGGGAAAAGGGGTGCTTAAGTTTGGTACTGTCAATATTCAACACTATATGGTACACTATCACTATTGACACTGTCTAACAATTGGCAAGGATAAGGTTACACTTCTCATAACTTCTTGATATACTATGATTGATTGACTGTTCCATGCATCACATTCTTTTGGAGTATGATAATTCAACATTCAGTTTATCAATAATCTACTTAGAATATTATCTTGTCTTTGTGCAATAATCATTTGTTCTTAATTGGTCTGCCTAGTAAAACAAAGGTCAAATAAAGTTGTGCAAGATGGGGTTAGTATTGCATACTATCCAAAAACTGTCCAAGACCCAATTCTGGACAACACATCTGAACACATACGCAGAGGAGAACGGGGCGACAGGCCCCGCAGCATCCGCATTCTAAAAAAAATGTACCCCTTGCAGTTCCTCTGTATCGGTCGAGGATCTTGACACCACTGGGACGACTGGCGAGGGCGCGCTCTCGGATTGTCCTCTCTGCGCGCTCCCGTGCCACCTTCAGTTCCATTAGCTGTAGTTTCCTCCTCAATGCCCTGTTTTCTTTCTGGCTTTGAGTTATTTCCAAACGAAACACTGCATAGTCGTCGTCTACGAGTTTACATATATCTGCCACGGCTGAATTCGCTAGCACCTCAATGATGGAGGCTATTTGAGTGTGGAAAACCATACAGTTAGCCATTGTTACGTTTAGCTAACGTTAGCAACTAGCTAGCTAGCGTTACCTAAATAACGTCTATCAACCAAGTCCTGTCTCCAACGCGAATTAAATACAACATTGGGTAAGTATGTGATGCTGTGCAGTTAAATTAGTCATATTTTTAGTTCCATCGTGTTAATAAACATCTAAATAACAACAATAAAAACGCTGACGTGGAAGTTGTTCTTTGTCATTGTTTACTTCCGTTTACACTCTTCTTCTTGTGAGTTTCCAGCAGACTAGTCGCTGTATTGCTGCCTTTCTCAGGTCAGAGTGCGAATTACACATTTAAATACACTACATTACCAAAAGTATGTGGACACCTGCTCATCGAACATCTCATTCCAAAACCTTGGGCATTAATATGGAGTTGGTCCCCCATTGCAGCAATAATAGCCCCCACTCTTCTGGGAAGGCTTTCCACTAGATGTTGTAACATTACTGCGGGGAATTGCTTCCATTCAGCCGCAAGTGTATTAGTGAAGTCAGGCACTGATGTTGGCTGATTAGGACTCCAATTCATCCCAAAGGTGTTCGATGGGGTTGAGGTCAGGGCTCTGGGCAGGCCATTCAAGTTCTTCCACATCAATCTCGACTAACCATTTCTGTATTGACCTCGCTTTGTGCATGGGGACATTGTCATGCTGAAACAGGAAAGGGCTTTCCCCAAACTGTTGCCACAAAGTTGGACGCACAGAATCGTCCAGAATGTTGCTGCAGCGTTAAGATTTCCCTTCACTGGAACTAAGGGGCCTAGCCCGAACCATGAAAAACAGCCCCAGATCATTATTCCTTCTCCACCAAATTTTCCAGGTGGCCCTATGCATTGGGGCAGGTAGGTAGCATCCTCTTGGCATCCGCCAAACCCAGATTCATCCATCAGACTGCCAGATGGTGGATCGTGATTCATCACTCCAGAGAACGCGTTTCCAATATTTCAGAGTCCAATGGCAGCGAGCTTTTCGCCACTCCAGCCGATGCTTGGCCCTGCGTATGGTAATCTTAGGCTTGTGTGCGGCTGCTCGGCTATGGTAACCAATTTCATGAAGCTCTCGCTGTACAGCTCTTGTGCTGACGTTGCTTCCAGAGGAAGTTTGGAACTCGGTAGTGAGTGGTGCAACCGAGGACAGACGATGTTTACTTGCTACGTGCTTCAGCACGCTGCGCTCTCATTCTGTGAGCTTGTGTGGCCTACCACTTCGCAGCAGAGCCATTGTGGCTCCTAGAAGTTTACATTTGACAATAATATCACTTACAGTTGCCTCGGGCAGCTCTAGCAGGGAAGAAATTTTACAAACTGACTGGTTGGAAAGGTGGCATCATATGACTGTGTCACGTTGAAAGTCACTGAGTTCTTCAGTAAGGCCCTCCTTACTACCAATGTTTGTCTATGGAGATTGCGTAGCTGTGTGCTCGATTTTATACATACTTTTGTATACATAGTGTATGTCAAAGATTTAAAGTGGGGACTCTTGCTTCGCAAGCCTCACTAATAAACCATCCTTAATACTGAATAAGAAGTTTTGTGCTAATATAACAATTTACAAATATTACACTTGTCTTTCATCTTTTGTTATTCACAGCCGATACAGATACTGTACCTATGAACATTTTGTCTGGTGGTGCTGGGGATACCTTGCCAAGCATGTCAGTCATATTACCTTCCTTGATGGTGTCCTAGTATCATACAGGCATAGCCTATCAAATAATGACATGTAGCTAGCTATAAACAAAACATAGCTACTTACCAACAACACAGCAGTCTCGGGTTTGACGGTTGACAGCCCAAGTAGAAGCTAGTTGGATAATAATCCAGCTATTCCAGATGGCGCCGACAGACATGGCAGCTCTACTTCTAGCTCCGAAGCAACTTTGCAGTATTTTTTTTGTTGTGTGTTATTTCTTACATTATTAGCCCAGAATGTTTTTTTTGTGTTATTACATACAGCCGGAAATAACTTTTGGATATCAGAGCTGCGGTAAATCACCAGCATTACGACCAGGAATAAAACTTTCCCGGATTGGATCCTTTGTTCGTACCCCCCAGGGCAATTTAATATATTCCAGAGGCTGCTCAAAGACGCGCCGGAGGAGAAGAGGTGTTCAGAGTGGACTTCTAGTGCACACCATCCATCGCTTCCTGGGTATATTACGCTCATGTTCAGTCTCTGGACAATAAAGTAGACAAGCTCAGGGTGAGAATCTCCTTCCAGAGAGACATCAGGGACTGTAGCATACTCTGTATCACCGGAATCATGGCTCTCTAGGGATATACTGTCCCCGTCCATACAGCCAGTTTGGTTCTCAGTTCATCGCGCAGACAGGAATAAAGAACTCTCCGGGAAGAAGAAAGGTGGTGTTGTATGTTTAATGATGAACTACTCATGGTGTGATTGTGATAATACAGTAACTCAAGTCCTTTTGTTCACCCGACCTAGAATACCTCACAATCAAATGCAGACCGTATTACCTATACTGTTTTTATTTATTTACTTTTCTGCTCTTTTGCACACCATTATCTCTACCTGTACATGACCGTCTGATCATTTATCACTCCAGTGTTAATCTGCAAAATTGTAACTATTCGTCTACCTCCTCATGCCTTTTGCACACATTGTATATAGACTCCCCCTTTGTTTTCTACTGTGTTATTGACTTGTTAATTGTTTATTCCATGTGTAACTCTGTGTTGTCTGCTCACACTGCTATGCTTTATCTTGGCCAGGTCGCAGTTGTAAATGAGAACTTGTTCTCAACTAGCCTACCTGGTTAAATAAAGGTGAAATAAAAATAAATAAATAAAAAACCTCCCAAGAGAATTCTTGGGATTATTCGGTTATAGTCACAGCTGTGTATATTCCCCCTCAAGCCGAAACCACGAGACGGCCCTCAAGGAACTACACTGGACCTTATGCAAACTTTAAACCACATATCCTGAGGCCTCATTTGTTGAAGCTGGGGATTTTAACAAAGCACATTTGAGGAAAACGCTACCAAATTTCTATCAATACATTGACTGTAGTACTCGCTTAGGAAAAACACTAGACCACTGCTACTTTCCTTTTCGAGATGCCTACAAGGTCCTCACCTGCCCTCCTTCTGCAAATCAGATCACGACTCCATTTTGCTGCTCTCTTCCTTTAGGCAGAAACTCAAACAGGAAGTACCTGTGCTAAGGTCTATTCAATGCTGGTCTGACCAATCAGAATCCATGCTTCAAGATTGTTTTGATCAAGCAGACTGGGATATGTTCCGGGTCGCCTCTGAGAATAACAATGATATATACACGGACATGGTGACTGAATTCATCAGGAATCGATAGGGGATGTTGTTCCCACGGTGACTATTAAAATCTACCCAAACCAGAAACCGTGGATAGATGGCAGCATTCATGCCAAATGAAAGCGCAAACCACCGCATTTAACTATGGCAAGGTGACTGGGTATATGGTTGAATATAAATAGTGTAGTTATTCCCTCCATAAGGCAATCAAACGGGTAAAACATCAGTACATAGACAGTGGAGTCGCAATTCAACGGCTCAGACACGAGACGTATGTGGCAGGGTCTACAGACAATAATGGACTACAAAGGGAACACCAGCCACGTCACGGACACCGACGTCTTGCTCCCGGACAAGCTAAACACCTTCTTCGCCTGCTTTGAGGATAACACAGTGCCACCGACATGGCCCGCTCCCAAGGACTGTGGGCTCTTGTTCTCCATGGCCGACGTGAGTAAGACATTTAAGCGTGTTAACCCTCGCAAACCTGCCGGCCCAGACGCCATCCCTAGCCACGTCCTAGGAGCATGCACAGACCAGCTGGCTGGAGTGTTTACAGACATATTCAATCTCTCCCTATCCCAGTCTGCTATCCCCACTTGTTTCAAGATGTCTACCATTGTTTCTGTACCCAAGAAAGCACAAGTAACTGAACTAAATGATTATCGCCCCATAGCACAACACTTCTGTCACCATGAAGTGCTTTGAAAGGCTAGTTAAGGATCATATCACCTCTATCTTACCTGTCACCCTTGACCCACTTCAATTTGCTTACCGCCCCAATAGATCCACAGACAATGCAATCGCCATCACACTGCACAAAACGAAGGAGCTGATTGTGGACTTCAGGAAACAGCAGAGGGAGCATGCCCCTATCCACATCAACTGCAGTGGGGAAGGTGAAAAGCTTGGCATACACATCACTGTCAATATGAAATGGTCCACCCACACAGACAGTGTGGTAAAGAAGGCGCAACTGCTGGGCTGTTTCACCGCCTGGTACGGCAACTGCACCACCCGTAACTGCAGGGCTCTCCAGAGGGTGGTGTGGTCTGCCCAATGCATCACCGGAGGCAACTGCCTGCCCCCCAGGCCACCTACAGGCTACCATCCAGAAGGCGAGGTCAGTACAGGTGCATCAAAGCTGGGACCGAGAGACTGGAAAAACATGTTCTATCTCAAGGCCATCAGACTGTTAAACTAGCCGTCTAACACCCGGTTACTCAACCCTGCACCTTAGAGGCTGCTGCCCTATGTACATAGACATGGAATCACTTGTTAAACTAGCCGTCTAACACCCGGTTACTCAACCCTGCACCTTAGAGGCTGCTGCCCTATGTACATAGACATGGAATCACTGGCCACGTTAATAATAGAACACTAGTCACTTTAATGATGTTTACATACTGCTTTACTCATCTCCATATGTACATACTGTATCCTAGTCAATGCCACTCCATCATTGCTCGTCCTAATATTTATATATTTTCTTAATTCCATTCTTTTACTTTTAGATTTGTGTATTGTTACTACTGCACTGTTGGAGCTCGGAACACAAGCATTTCGCTACACCCGTAATAATAACTGCTAAATATGTTTGTGACCAATACAATTTTATTTGAAATCTACATGCTGGCCATCTGCCCAAGGTTGTTGAACAACTTTTATGGAAGCCCATTTTCACTCCTATTTGCAGAGCGAAATGTGCGTGCGCTGCAGACTTAACAACAAATGCCCACATGGTTGGGGGCGGACCACAGCTGGGGGTGTTGTCTCTGGGCAATTAGGCATCATTGGCAAATGTAAATAATCCATACCCAGCCCTTCAACAAGTTGTGACAAGCACACTCACTAAACTCTGTTTTGGACAAGACTAACTTCACACTTTGTAGTACATTTTGACACTAGAATTAATGTTTGACTTGTATTGATGCAACATGGGCCATTTAAAGTTGGAGATGTTAGTTCTAAGGGGCAGTTGACCTTGAACAAATCACCTACTCTGTAACATGGACTCACTTGGTGAAATAATAGGGGTTGACATGATTTTTAAATGACTCCACCTTCCGCTGTCCCCAATTCATACAACATCTGCAAGGTCCCTGAGTCAAGTAAAGCACATATTAAAATAAAGCTTTTATAAAGCCTCATAAAGAAGGGCAGTGATTGGTAGATGGGTAACAATAACAAATCAGACATCGAATATCTATTTAAGCATGCTGAAGGTAATTTCCTTACAAAAAATATTTCAGTTTTGAAACTACAGTAAAAGTGAAATAACTGCAGTTGACTGGTATTTTGGACACAGTAATTGCAGAATTACTGTTAATTATAAGTTATACTGCACTATTTTGGATGCAGTATTTGCAGTATACTGCAGTTATACTGCACTCTGACTGCAATCTTTTTTTCATAAGGGTTAAGCTGTGGATGATGTATTAAACCACTCAGACACATAAAAGATGCAGTCGTCATTCTGAACTGAGCTGCAGGACAGGAAGTAAACTGCTCAGGAATGTCCCCATTAGGACATTGGTGATTTTAAAACGGCTACAGAGTTCAATGGCTGTGATGGGAGAACTGAGGATGGATCAACAACATTGTAGTGACTCCACAATATTGACCTAAATGACAGAGTGAAAAGAATACAAATACACAGAAAAAAAGTATTCCAAAACATTCCTGTATACAACAAGGCACTAAAGTAATTGTACTTTTTTGGTTGCTTAAATTCAAAGCCTTATGTTTGGGGCAAATCCTACACATCACTGAGTAACTGCCTCATTTTCAAGCATGGTGGTGGCTCTAAACATTGTCTGGGTATGCTGGAACTCTGCAAAACTGGGGGGGTTTTCAGTATAAAAAGAAACTGGATGGTGCAAAGCACAGGAAGAAGCAGGTTTTCCCCAAGGATTTTTTCTGCTTTACACCAGACACTGAGAGAGGAATTCACCTTTCAGCGGGACAATAACCTACAAGGCCAAATCTACATTGGAGTTGCTTACCAAGAAGACAGGGAATGTTCCTGTGTGGCCAAGTTACAGTTTTGAATTAAATCTGGGGGTGAATACTTAGCTAATCAAGGTATTCGTTTTTATTTTTCATTCATCTTTCAAAAATGTTGGAATCTTTCTTCCACTTTGACATTGTAGATCATTGACTAAAAATGACAATTCAATCCATTTTAATCATACTTTATTACAAAATTTGAAGAAATCCAAGGATGGTGAATAAGTCTTAATGAAAAGTCCCATTATATGTTATTAAACATAAACAAGTTTTAAATACACCATTACAACAAAAAATCTGCATGAACTTGATACTGCATTCATTTTCTCAAGTGTTTTGGGAAGAAGAAAAAAAATAGTTGAATGGAAATAATTAAATAGGCATTTATGAACATTATATATCCTCCACAGTAGAAACACAATTATATAACAGACCTTTTAGGCTTATATATGCCTTATATATCACACAATGTCTGGATGCAATATTCTACCCGGGAATATTCAACACTGAAATCTGTTACTCTTGTTATTCCAAATTCATCTGTGGATCTTTTCTGATGGCAACAATGAAAATTAATCTTTGTCTATAATGCAGGGTTTGATCTAAACGTCAGAAGCAATCGAGTGGAATGTTTAATTTCTATGTTAGAGTTGAATGGTGTTTTTGCTGGTGTGTCCTGAGGTAGCTCCTCTCTGAGAACCTTTTCCCACAGTGTGTACAGGCGAATGGCCTTTCTCCAGTGTGGACCTTCAGATGCATCTTCAGCTGGTCCTGGCGGGAGAACCTCTTCTCACACTGGGGGCAGCTGTAGGGTTTCTCCCCAGTGTGGACCCTCTGGTGCCTCTTCAGGTGGTGCTGGTGGGAGAACCTCTTCTCACACTGGGTACAGCTGAAGGATTTCTCCCCTGTGTGGACCCTCTGGTGACTCTCCACCTTCTGGAGGCAGCTAAAGCCCTTGTGACAGAACTTGCAGAGGAACCGTTTCTCTTTTGTATTGCCTGATGTTGCTCCCCCTCTCTGAGCCTGGGCTCTAGCCCTGTCATTTGAGTTCAATACCTCATCAAAAAGAACGCGGCCGTGTGAATCAGAAGGCCCCATTGACGTGGACACTGGATCGCGATCCCTGAACGCGTGTAAAGGGGAGTGGGTTGCGACATTTGGATTTCTCTCTAAGCTTTCCCTGTAGTCTAAGTAGTCACTGGTGTTGCCCTGCGAGTGTCCTATGTGAGTTTCGTTTGCATTCCATGTCAGAGGAGTGTCGTCCTCCACTTTTACAATCATGTCATCTAAGACTATAACCTCCCCTTTCTTATTTAGGCACCGTTCAGAGTATACACTACTACTGTACCGGTTCCAGTCCCCTCTCATTGGATTAGTCTGTGTATCTAAGTCCACAGATATATCACTAGGTATCATCTCGGTCTCTGTAGCATATGAACAGGACGGATCATTGCCAGTCTGTAACGCATCACCTGTGTCCTGATGTGATAGAACTGTCCTCGGGCTCGGGTTACCGTAAAGTAAATACTCTGAGCGAGGAGCAGGAGGACAGCCCAGTCGCCCCAGCCCCGTTAAAGTCTCCGTGTCTGTCTCTGACTTGAGTACGGCGGTCGGCGTTCCACTGACCTCCGTGCTGCTGCGTCGGGTCCTGGGTTGCACTGGGGCAGTTGTTGGGTCATCCATGGCTACAGGGGGCACTCCAGTCTGGATGTCTCTGCTGTGCTGTGGGTCCACCTCTCCTTCAGACCTCTCCAGCTTGACCTCAGGGCCATCAGCCTCTGCATCTGCAGACTGCAAAGGAGAGAGGGTTACTACCAGTACATGAGTAGAATTTGATAAATATGTTGTAAGTCTCACAAGCTCCCCATTGGCAGATAAATTAGGATGTACATGTAAGCAAGTGAATAGCTGAGGGAAGCCTTTGAAATAAATGGGCCACATCTGATTTACAAAGTAACTGTAATTTGTAATGCAACACTATTACACTAACCTCTATCATGATAATGTGCTGGGTTGAGGGTCCACTCCCCTCATCAACAGTGATTGTTTGGTCATCTCTCCATGTATTGTGTCCTGCTGGCTTCACAGAGATCCTGTGGCCTCCAGTGAGATGTCCTTCACCTGAGAGAGTGATTGAGGATAAAGAGGAGGTTATGTTTGCTACTGTCAATGTTCAACGCTATATTGTACACTATTGACAGTTTGGACACTGTCAACAATTGACAAGGATGTAACGTAACACTTCTTGATATACTATTTATTGATCTCTGTATTATGTTCCATGCATCACTTTGTTTTCATTGAGTAAATAATAGGAAATGCAGTTAATCAAGAATATGGTTAGAATATGATAGTGTCTTTGCGAAAGATATTTAAGTAATCAGGAGAATTATTGCATACTAGCCAAAAAACTGACCATGGCCCAATTAACACATCTGAACACATGTGCAGAGAACGTGGTGACAGGCGCTGAGCTATATATTTTTCAGCTAAATGTACCTCTTGCCATTCCTCTGTATCGGTCCAGGATATTGACACTACCCGTAGTCGTACTACCTGGGACGACGCGTCCTCGCGTCATTGTCCTCTCTGCGCGCTCCCGTGCCTCCTTCAGTTCCAGTAGCTGAAGTTTCCTCCGCAATGTCCTGTTTTCTTTCTGGCTTTGAGTTATTTCTAAACGAAACACTGCATAGTCGTCGTCTACGAGTTTACAAATGTCTGCCACGGCTGCATTCGCCAGCACCTCCATGATGGAGGCTATTTGAGTGTGAAAAACCATACAGTTAGCCATTGTTAACTAACGTTAACAGCTAGCTAGCGTTACTTATATAAAACCTATAATTTATGTCCTGTTTCCAACGCGAATTAAACACTACCTGGGGTAAGTATGTGATGCTGTGCCGTTAAATGAGTCATATGTTGAGTTCTAGGGTGTTAATAAACGTCTAAATACAACAATAAAATGCTAACTTTGAAATGATTGTTCACTTCCGTTTACTTTTTTTTGTTTGGTTTTCCGGGAGACTACGTCTTCAGTAGGTTTAATTCCGGTTGGTATCCAATATTAACGTTACATTACCGCCATCAGCTGGACTGGAGTATAATTGGGAAAAGGAAAAACCCTGCCAACTAACCCAACATTCATTAAAAACTCACCCCCAATTCCGCTATGTTGATCCTATCTGATCATACACCATGCCAACAGCCTGGGAGGACAGAACACTACCATTCAACACACCATGTAACTCTTCCGTAGTCATTTCTCGTAATCCCAAGCACTTCTCTGCAGCTGCCAACACAACACCTATTTTCTGTGATTTACATTCCATTCCTGCGGTACAGTTGATAACCATGGCAATGAACGCTAAAAAGCCAACCTTACTGAAGCATGTTTCGTTTGTAGGCCTATCACTCTACTGACAAAGTCTACTACTCAACTGGAGCCTCTTAGGATCCTTGACCCATCTTCACTGCCTCCGCATACGACATCTTCTGACTAGATGCTTTGTTGCGTATTGCTGCCCTTCACAGGTCGGTGTGAATCGCACATTTTGTTCACAGAAAAGGGGAGTAGGAAAAAAGAAATTGCACCTCCATCTAACCCTTCATATACACCACTATCCCCAACAAACCCACCACCCCTTCCCACTACTTTGGCCCTAACGAATATGGAAGCTTTTCTCTCAAAATTCCCTGTAGTTCTTCTGCTGCTGCTACTAAAAAAAATCTATATTCTGGGATTTCCATTCCATCCGTGCGGTACAATTAATGACCATAGCAATAAACACCAAGAAGCCAACCTTACTAAAGCCTAAACTATTCAAGTCACTCTGCACTGGCCTACTACTCACAGGGATCCTCTCAGGATCTCTCACCCATAGCGCTCCATCTTCTACTTTCCTCAATGCCTTAGCATATGACACTTTCCGCTCTGCTCTCACCCTGGCAACCTCACCCTGTCTCACTCGCACAGGACATTTCTGATCCCCAGCAACATGGCCGCCCCCACAATTGACACAGCTTTTCACACCAAAATGACACACACTTTTGTCCCACTGTAGGGGGTTTGGAACAAATGCTTTTACGGGATAACTTACATGTCCTAACATTACTTTATCAGGTAATAACTCTGTATCAAAACTCGAAAGTACCGACAGGGTCACTTCAGTCTTGCGTTCTCCACCGGGTCTGCGTCACACCAAACGGTGCCCCCTTTTACACTGAAGAGAGGATCTTATTGGTTAGGATCATAGCTCAAAGGGTGTGGTCGTTCCATTTGATTTCAATAACTTTTTGATTTGATGCCAACTTTCTACACATTTGCACATTGTAGAAGTGGTCAAGAAAGTGACTTTTTGGGTCTGATTGCCAAAACATTTAGGAGATAGAGGTGCTTAAAGTTGATCCATTTTGCACCATTAGACATCCTGCGCACTGACGTCAGTTCAACGTCTAGTTTTGATTTACATTTGGTTGATTTGTCAATTAACCTGAATTAAATGTAAAATCAACAAAAAATGTAACTGGATTTAGGTTCAAAGTTATTAATTTGTATGACTTTTTAAAATAAATTATAAAATAGTTTGACAACCCTGTTTGTAAGCTCTTAAATTCTATCAAACTCAACTGTTTATCTTTCCCAGTGATGAAGACATGGATGTCTCATGGTATGGTGGGGTATGCAAATTTGATAAACTTTGAGCACCTCTATCTCCTAAATGTTTTGGAATTCAGGTCCAAAAATGCACTTTCTGACCACTTCTACCATGGGCAGACATGTATAAAGGGGTGTGGTCAAAAGTTATTAAAATCAGATGGAACGACCCGAGAATGACTATTCCATCTACGTTACCTCAGTGTGGTAAATATTAAACTCTCCTTGTTCTAGCCTAGGTTTACTGTTTCTCTAAAAACATTTACTCAAGCCTGTTTCAAATGACAAGTTAACAAAGGGTAATGAGGGGTATGTGGTTAATTACCCTCTTACCCCAAGACACATGATAACTATAATATGTCAGATAAAGAATGGTTCCCAGATATCCCCTGTGTAAAACTCAAACCACAGTGCTTTCTCCCCATTGTGGACACTCCTATGTCTGGTAAGGTTACTCAGGAAAGAGAAGCTCTTGTAACATACTTTGCACATGAAAGGCCTCTCCTTGGTGCTTGGCCACATTGTTTCCTGCTCTGTTCATCATGGATACTGTGGTGTTTGTATCATAGGAACAGGAGGGTCTGTCTCTATCAGCCCCAGGCCGTGTATCATCCCTGCACTGAGACTGTGAAGAGAAGGGTCTGGGCTGCAGACTGGATCCCTGACTGGAGCCTCTGTCTCTCTGATGACCACCAGGACTGAGGTTGTTCAGTCCACTAGTCCACTGGTTGTGTTCTGTGTGGTGGTGGAGTCTCTGTCCCTCGTGGTTCGTTCCCGGTTCTGATTTGGGAAGGACGAGCGACGGCTCCTGATCCAGGGTCCTGATCCGGGGCCAGGGTTTGTGACCAGCAATCTCAAAGGTTCTACTCTCTCCTCTCACCAGCAACAGCAATATCAGCAGGTCCTCATTAACAGAATCTATGGCAATCTTTGGTTGTTTATACTTTAATAGCTAAACACATTTGTTCATATATATTGTTCATTTATTATATCTGTGTCCATATTGTCCATGAGTTTCTAGTAGATAGACCATATGGTTCAAGAGAAAATAGTCAATTTAATGAAAAAGTTATCTAATCAACATTGGCAAATTGACTTACTTTCAATTAACTCTATTGACTGGGTTCACAACTGACACCAGTTTGACAACAAATGCACGTTGACATTATAAAATAAATAAGCATGTTAAAAAAAATATATTTCCTGCTGTAACCCTCATATTAAGCACCAATGGTATTCACTAAGGCCCGATTCTGACCCGAGGTGAACCTGTGTAAATGGAATGTTATTCCCTTGTCATGCACTTTTCTCTCTATGCGTATCCTGATCTTGAATGTAAGCATGAGAGTAGCATGCTATTCACCTGCTATTCGTTTAGGGTGTAGAACTAAGAAATGAAGGTGTGACAGGGGTGTGTTTACAGATAAGGTGTATTCTGACTTTGACTTAATTCCCCTCATAATTCCACCACCTTTACATGCGAGGACACCATGAATAAGGTCGCCGCAAACCTGCCAGTTCCAAGTGTAAAAGCATCTACCTTTTACAATAGAATTAACAGCATTCTCCATGCACTGTAATTTCTAAATGGACAAGAGCTATTGATAAGAGCTCGGTAAATGAGTAATCCGTTTGTGGAGAAGGGGATTGTAAATACACATAGCAATTGTTTTTAATTAATTTTCCTAATGATCCCTGGAGATGAATGGAAAACCTCATATGGAAGCAAACTGAAATTCATATCAACATGACATTTATTGCTGCCCCTTTTCCACTGTGAAAAAGGCTACAAATAGCTGTGCTGTTATTCAGAATTTGAATTGTGTGCCCTCGTAATTTGATGCATATGCGCTTTAGAATGTTTGAATTATAGCCTATACCCGGGTATTTCTCAGTTTGATTTTACAATTTGTATCATTTTCAAAATGTGCCACTATCGGGAGTAAATCAGTAATACCCACATACATTTATAACGGTCACTTGTGTTAGTTTTCTTCAATTTGGAGCCTACATTTTGCATCATTCTATTCCCTTTACCTTTCTTTCCTCTGTCACAACCTTGTAAATTGTTCCTGGGGGTCGCTAGGATTAGTGGATCATATTAGGCTAACGCTGTGCAATAATTTGGGACATGTAGACTGTCTTAATCATTATGGAACTCAGACCACACTTAGCAGGTTAAACCTGGAGCCTGGCGCACCGTTCACGACGACTGGAGCATTGTCATACAGTTCCATGATTAGTGAGAATTAGGGTTGTTTTATAGGACTATTGTTCAACCCCTATTGCACACTTTTCCCCCCCTTCCAATATTTCATGTTGAACTTGAATATGACCATTTTCAGGATGAATCAAAACACTATTTATTATTCATCAATATATTTAGTGTATAATAAAAGCTCTCCAAATAGTTTTTTTTTATTTTTTACATCTACCAGCTGTTGTTGAAATGGAGATGAATATGCATATATTTAGATATTTATTTCTTTGATCCTGATTTTCTGAATCCATTCTTACAATGTATTCTAGTCTGTCGACAAAATTAGAATTAAAGGTACACTGTATTTAAAGGGATGGCTTAAGATACATTTTCTGAAAGCTTAATGTGAAAATGTGTTTGCCAGCAAATGGGAGGGTTTTCAGCAGTTTAATTTTTAAAAAGCAAAGCCGTTACGCACCTGCACAAGGTAAGTCTGAATACCAACTACTGAGACGTGCATGGGAAAGGCATGCGTAAGGCGTAATTTCCTGAGTCAGAATCGAGCCTTATGTTGGTTTTTATTTAGGATAATGTTTTACAGCTTTGTCATTCTATTTTAAAATCATCTTATCTAATTATTTCATATATTAGGGCACACAGGGGGCCAGAAATGATTACAGACACCTGTGATAATCTGAAGTACCCAAAAAGGCCACTAGATGTCTTATGATAGATTACATAAAATCCTAGAAAGACACAAATTCTGGTAGTTTACAGGTAAACTTCAAAAGTTTGCAGTAATATACCTGCCCAAGTCAGCACAGAGTCAATTTAGTCTTTTAATTCAAACAAAATGGTCATACACTGACTTTACAGTACAGTACTTTTATTGCACAAAACAATACATGTGAGAAGTTAAATAACTTTTCTCACTATGGTAACTTTTTACCTTTTCTGTAAATCAGGTACCCACACTTTGATAAAAAAATTAATTTTGGAATACTTTGGAAAAGGTTCAACATTACATTAATCACCTTCACTACTTCATGTCAAGTAAACATGAGTTAAGGCACTAACATTTCTTCATTATAAAACACCAGCATCAAACAACCAAAGGTTGTCACTTTATCAGTGAAGTATTTTTACCGACACCATCACACCAACCATCACCATTTCGTCTGCTCTGTCTCATCATACTCATTCTTTACTCAGTTCAACTCATCCAGTTCCCTACTAAATCCTAAACCAACAGATTGAACTACAAACAAGCTAACTAGTACTACATATCATACATGGGCCCTGTGCATGTTATACTGGTGTACACTACCGGTCAAAAGTTTCAGAACACCTACTCATTCAAGGGTTTTTCTTTATTTTTACTATTTTTGTGTAATTTCTTTCCTTCTTAATGCGTTTGAGCCAATCAGTTGTGTTGTGACAGGTAGGGGGGTATACAGAAGATAACCCTATTTGGTAAAAGACCAAGTCCATATTATGGCATGAACAGCTCAAATAAGCAAAGAGAAACGACAGTCCATCATTTCTTTAAGACATGAAGGCCAATCAATACAGAAGATTTCAAGAACTTTGAAAGTTTCTCCAAGTGCAGTTGGAAAAACTATCAAGCGCTATGATGAAACTGGCTCTCATGAGGACCACCACAGGAATGGAAGACCCAGAGTTTCCTCTTCTGCAGAGGACAAGTTCATTAGAGTTAACAGCCTCAGAAATTGCAGCCCAAATAAATGCTTCACAGAGTTCAAGTAACAGACACATCTCAATATCAACTGTTCAGAGGAGACTGTGTGAATCAGGTTTTCGTGGTAAAATTGCTGCAAAGAAACAACTACTAAAGGACAATAATAAGAAGAGACTTGCTTGGGCCAAGAAATACGAGCAATGGACATTAGACTGGTGGAAATGTGTCCTTTTGGTCTGGTCCAAATTGGAGGTTTTTGCTTCCAACCATCTCGGCATGTGTGGTTCCCGCCATGAAGTATGGAGGAGGAGGTACGATGGTGCTTTGTATGGTGACCATATCTGTCATTTATTTAGAATATATTTAGAATTCAAGGCACACATAACCAGCATGGCTGCCATCACCTCATATTTCAGCATGATAATGCACGGCCCCAAAAGGCAGGCAGGGATGTTCCTGTCCCATCGCTCATTAGCGACTCCTGTGGCTTCCTCCGACACATTGGTGCGGCTGGGTTAAGCGGGCGTTGTGTCAAGAAGCAGTGCGGCTTGGCTGGGTTGTGTTTCGGAGGACGCACGACTCTTGACCTTCGCCTCTCCCGAGTCGGTCGATACGTTGCAGCGATGGAACAGGACTGTAACTACCAACTGGTTACCACAAAATTGCACAATATGTAAACAAGAGCCGAATGTAGTCGACCGAAGCACCTTTCCTCTCAATCACCTGGAGGTGTTTGCTGTTCGGTCTATGGTTCGGTTAGGGTCGCCCATATTGTGCAAGTGTTTGTCACAAGGAAAATAAAAACCGATATACTGAATGTCGAGTTGATAATACTTCCTTGTGGATATTTTGTATCAGATTACCTCTGACATATGGACAAAGTATGTTGAATTGTAGTTTGTTCAACATTCTGACTTGTGGGACTGTTCAGGAATGCTGAGCCTAGAGAGACGAGTGTGGAAGTATTTAACTCTCAGATTCTAAAAGAGGCTACCACACTGCCAACCTTATGCCTAACTCTAACCTTAAATCAAGACCAAAAAGTATATTTTTGTTTTCATTAACTTTCACTTACAATCTTTACGTTGTGGCTGTGGAATATAGTGGAAAACCTTTCAAGCTCAGAGCAGCCCGTAATTGACCAAAAGACTAATGACTGGCTAGATCCCATTTTGTATTTTTTATTGATTTAACTAAGCAAGTCAGTTAAGAACAAATTCTTATTTACAATGACAGCCAAGGAACAGTGGGTTAACTGCCTTGTTCAGGGGCAGAACGACAGATTTTTACCTTGGCAGCTTTTACAGCTCTGCTGTAAAGCCTTGCGGTTACTGGCCCAACTCTCTAACCTCTAGGCTACCTGCCGCCCCTCGGTGGCAAGGACAGAAACCTATAGGTTAGAAGGAAGCCAAGGAGACTAAGGCCATTTTAATTCAAGCTAACAAGCTAATCAAAATCAACACATCAAAAGGACAACATGAATTCTCATTTAACAGATTTGATCACCTAATTATAGTACATAGAGAACAGGTACCACCAGATTTCATGTTATCTAGAGCGTTGGTGACTGTCACTGTGCTGCTGGCATCAATTTAATATTTTTTTTGCCAACGTTTACTGACACCGGTCATTATATCGGAGTAGATAGCCAGAGTGAATTTATGTACGAACTAATACTGTTACACTTCAATGACAGCGTTTTTTTTTTTACAACGCCAGCAAACCAAACAACAAGTCTGTATCATGTGAGCGCACCCAGATGCTCAATTGAGGGAATTCGTCATCCCCAAAAAACTCTTACCTCAGGACACTTCACATGATAACTGGAATATTTCAGCTAAAGAATGGGTCCCAGATATTCTCTGTGTACATCTCAAGCCACACTGCTACGATTTTTCCCCATTGTGGACACTCCTGTCTGATGAGGTTACTAAGGAAGGAGAAGCTCTTGTAACATAGTTTCCACTTGAAGGGCTTCTCCTTGGTGTGAACGGTCTGGTGCTGCTTCACATAGTTCACCTTAGCGAAATGCTTCCCACACGTGGGGCAGGCTTATGGCTTGTCTGCGTCCGTCCTAATGCTCAGCCTCCCACGTTGTGACCCAGTGACACCAAAGGTGGTAGAAGCTGGAGCCACCGCCCTCAGGTGTTTAGTCTTTGAGCTCCTTCCTTGACCTCTAGTCATTGTTTGGGTGTTGTTGGGATTGTGTGCTGTGTTATAGGCTAGGTACCTCTTGTGGTGTACACCCATCCTGACCCTGTCTGTATTGGTGGGGTAACCTTGAGGTAACTGAGGAAGACTACCACCAGGGGGGTCACCCACCACTCTCTGTGAAGGCTGAAGCCCAGGGTGACCTGTTCATCATGGATACTGTGGTGTTTGTATCATAGGAATAGGAGGGTCTGTCTCTGTCTGTCTCTGGGTTGCAGACTGGATCCCTGACTGGAGCCTCTGTCTCTCTGATGACCACCAGGACTGAGGTTGTTCAGTCCACCTGTCCACCGGTTGTGTTCTGTGTGGTGGTGGAGTCGCTGTCCCTTGTGGTTTGATTCTTGTTCCGACTCGGGAAATAAGAGTGACTGCTCCTGATCCAGGGTTCTGATCCGGGGCCAGGCTTTGTGACCAGCTGCTTCAGATGTCCAGTCTCTCCCACCAGCAACACCAGATATCAGCAGGTCCTCATGGACTGCAGTCTGTAAACACAAATTGTACAGAATAACATAAAGGTTTTCTGTGCTGTATACACAGAAACATGATATTATAAAATGTTAACCACAGTCAAGCCCATCTCTAACACTGTGATTCAAGTACCCAACAATATGGAGCCATTGGAGTTTCTTATAAAAATAATAACACAAATGTGTTGATTCAAGAATGAAGTATAATGTTTTGGTTTGACTGAGAGAAGGGAAACTCAGTCCCTGCAATGATACTAAAATAACCAAGTCAGTCAGCACAGAGTGAATTTTGTATTTGTCATACAAAATAGTCATACATTCACATAACGTGAAGTACAGTACTTTTATTGCACAAAACGATATATGTGACAAGTAGAATAACTTTTCTCACTATGGTAACACTTTACCTTTTCTGTAAATCTGGTACGCTCACTTTCATGAAATCCAGAAAGAAAAATCCAGAAAATCACATTGTAGGATTTTTAAGGAATTTATTTGCAAATTATGGTGGAAAATAAGTATTTGGTCACCTACAAACAAGCAACATTTCTGGCTCTCACAGAGCTGTAAATAAAATTCATAAAAAATCCTACAATGTGATTTTCTGGATTTTTTTTCTCATTTTGTCTGTCATAGTTGAAGTGTACCTATGATGAATATTACAGGCCTCTCTCATCTTTTTAAGTGGCTGACTAAATACTTTTTTGCCCCACTGTATGTACACCTAAATATATGGAGCACCCTGTTATGGAGCATCTTCTGATTGGGCAATGCAGGATTGTGATGAGTATTATGCAAACATGTTAGTTGATTTGATTAGTTGACACTCTTTAATACTTTGATGATTCAAAGGCATGGTCCCACACCTCTCCTCCTCTGAGAGACTTTGTGGATACTGGCCCTGACCTAATACCATACAGACAGTAGTTCACAGTGGGCTCACCTCAGTGAGACTGTGTGTGGTTCTGTGCTGCTCAACTGGTTCCTTTGTGGATTCAGGAGGTGTAGTCTGGTTGTCCTCAATGACCATGGTCCCCTCAGGGTTCCCCAGACCCTCCTCACACCCCTCCTCTATTAGCTGCACCTCTGGACCCTCCCCCTCCTGGAAGAGAGAGGTGATACAGACATCCACTCCCTCAGGTACATACACACAGATAATAAACACACTTTCAACATGGAGTGTTTACCCATCCCCACTACATGAGTCCTGTACTGTAGTTACAGAATGACTTCCTTGTTGTTAAACCCATCATGGTGGACATAAATATGTTGTTGTGGGTAACAATAAGTCCGCTATAATAAGTCAATATTAATCAGCAGACAAACCTGACTAAACTATTTTGAGGTGTACAGTAGGTGTTTGTTAGTGTCTGGGTATGTGTAGGTATATTTAGTAAGTGTATAATGGTTATAAAGTGCTGTCAGTGTATGCAGAATAGAGTGTGATGTTTACTGAAGGGAGTCTCAATGAAAGTCTTAGAATGAAAAGTCTCATTTTGTGTTTATTAACTCTTTTACACAGCCTACAATGCCTTCAGAAAGTATTCATACCACTTGACTTTTCCACATGTTGTTGTGTTACAGCCTGAATGCAAAATGTATCAAATTTAGATGTTTAAGTCACTGGCCTACATACAAATACCCCATAATGTCAAAGTGGAATTATGGTTTTAGAAATTCTTAGAAATGTCTAAAAAACAAAAAGCTGAAATATCTTGAGTCAATAAGTATTTAACCACGTTGTTATGACAAGCCTAAATAAGTTCAGGAGTAAGAATTTGCTGAACAAGTCTCATAAGTTGCATGTGTAATAATATCAACATGAAATCAACATGATTTGAATGACTACCTCATCTCAGTACCCTACAGGTTTTCCAATGCCTCGCAAAGAAGGGCACCTATTGGTCGATGGGTAAAAAAAAAGACATTTAATATCCCTTTGAACATGGTGAATTTATTAAATGACACTTTGGATGGTGTATAAATACACCCAGTCACTACAAAGATACAGGCGTCCTTGTGATAGGAGAATACTGAGGATGGATGAACAACATTGTTGTTATTCCACAGTACTAACCTATTTGCCAGAGTGAAAAGAAGGAAGCCTGTAAAGAATAAAACATTTTTCCTAAACATGCATCCTGTTTGCAACAAGGCGCTAAAGTAATACTGCAAAAAATGTGGCAAAGCAATTGCCTTTTTGTCCTGAATACAAAGTGTTATGTTTGGGGAAAATCCAATACAACACCTTACTGAGTACCACTCTCTATATTTTCAAGCATAGTGGTGGCTGCATCATGTTATGGGCATCCTTGTCATCGTTAAGGACTGGGGAGTTTTTCAGGATAAAAAATAAACTAAGCTAAGCACTGGCAAGTGGCTGCTTTCCACCAGATACTGGGATATTAATTCACCTTTCAACAGGACAACAACCTAAAGCATATTGGCAAATCTACACTGGAGTTCCTTACCAAAAAGACAGTGAATGTTCCTGAGTGCCAGAGTTACAGTTGACTCAAATCTACTTTAAAATCTATGACAAGACCTGAAAATGCTCGTCTAGCAATGATCAACAACCAATTTGACAGAGCTTCAAAAATCTTGAAAATAATAAATGTGCAAACTTACACAGAAAGACTCAACGCTGTAATCGCTGCTTGCTTCTACAAAGTATTGACTCAGGTTTGTGAATACTTATGTAATGTAGATATGTCTGTATTTCATTTTTAATACATTTGCTAACATTTCGGAAAACATGTTTTCACTTTGTCAATATGGGGTATTGTGTGTAGATGGGTGAGGTAAAAAAAAATATATATTTAATCCATTTTGAATTCTATCTGTAACACAAAATGTGGAATAAGTCAAGGGATATGAATACTTTCTGAAGGCACTGTATAAGGATATGAATACATTTAAATGTTTCTTACAGAAGAAATATGAAATGCACGGTAACAAATGAAAGCGAACAGTTTTAAGATCATGATAACTGTTGCGTCCAAAGTAGAGGACACAACAGTTCACCTAACACAATATTGAATCACAACATTACACTGTTCATTTGATGTGCATTTTATATTTACTATACTTTTTTTTACCGCATTTGTTAATAATGAAAATCAGAAAATACTCTTGATACATTCAGTAAGATGACAAGAATATTCCTGGAAAATGTTGGGTAGGTGCAACAAAAAATGAAAAGGGGTTTGAGTGAGGACTAACTGGCAACACATCTCTCCAAAGTGTACACAGTTCCAACATAATTTCAATGCACTTTTATGACTCAAAGAAGAGTCTTCAAAAAAGGAACCTTGTAGTTGCTCTCCTAGCTGTGCCGTTGAGGAACTGCAGCAAGCGCACTTGTAGTCGTTTTGTTTGGAACACAACCATGCAGCCTCGCCATCACACAAATGCTGTTATCGCAATCCAAAACCGGACCATTTTAACATGGCAATCTGGATCAGGTGCAGATCTATTGCCAACATGATTAGCTAAGTTATGAAATACGATATTACAGTGTTTGGCTTTCACAAGACATTTCAGAGAAACAGATTGTAATTTTGGTGAGCATAGAAAGTCATGAGTGCATTCAGGTGCGTGTTCTGTGGCGAATAGCTATACGCTCATTCTGTTCAGAACAGGTTATGACGCCACATCTTGTAACTGTACATCAAACATAGTGATCAGAAACGTTGACGCTGTACACTGAGTGTACAAAACCTTAGGAACACCTTCCTACTATTGAGTTGCACCCCCCTTTTGCCCTCAGAACAGCCTCAATTCGTCGGGAGGGCATGGACTCTACAAGGTGTCGAAAGCATTCCACAGGGATGCTGGCCCATATTGAGTCCAATGCTTCCCACAGCTGTGTCAAGTTGGCTGGATCTCCTTTGTGTGGTGGACCATTCTTGATACACAAGGGAAACTGTTGAGTGTGAAAAACCCAGCAGCGTTGCAGTTCTTGACACACTCAAACTAGTGCACCTGGCACCTACCATACACCGATCAAAGGCACTTCAATATTTTGTCTTGCTTATTCACCTTCTGAATGACACGCATACACAATCCATGTCTCAAGGCTTAAAAATATTTTATAAACTGTCTCCTTCCATTCATCTACAATGATTGAAGTGGATTTAACAAGTGACATCAATATGGGATCATAGCTTTCACATGGATTCACCTGGCCAGTCTGTCATGGAAAGAGTGTTCCTAATGTTTTGTACACTCAGTGTACAGTCGTGGGTCAAAACAGTCGTGGGTTTTGAGAATGACACAAATATTAATATCCACAAAGTGTGCTGCTTCAGTGTCAGATAAAGTGTCAGATGAAGTAAAATTATAAGCATTTCATAAGTGTCAAAGGCTTTTATTGACAATTACATGAAGTTGATGCAAGGAGTCAATATTTGCAGTTTTGACCCTTCTTTTTCAAGACCTCTGCAATCCACCCTGGCGTGCTGTCAATTAACTTCTGGGCGACATCCTGACTGATGGCAGCCCATTCTTGCATAATTAATGCTTGGAGTCTGTCAGAATTTGTGGGTTTTTGTTTGTCCACACGCCTCTTGAGGAATGACCACAAGTTCTCAATGGGATTAAGGCCTGGGGAGTTTAAAATATCGATGTTTTGTTCCCCGAGCCACTTAGGTATCACTTTTGCGTTATGGCAAGGTGCTCCATCATGCTGGAAAAGGCATTGTTCGTCACTTTGGGAGAAGTTGCTCTCGGGATGTGTTGGTACCATTCTTTGTTCATGGCTTAGACACAATTGTGAGTGAGCCCACTCCCTTGGCTGAGAAGCAACCCCGCACATGAATGGTCTCAGGATGCTTTACTGTTGGCATGACACAGGACTGATGGTAGCGCTCACCTTGTCTTCTCCGGACTAGCTTTTTTCCAGATGCCCCAAACAATTGGAAAGGGGATTCATCAAAGAAAATGATTTTACCCCAGTACTCAGCAGTCCAATCCCTGTACCTTTTGCAGAATCAGTCTGTCCCTGATGTTTTTCCCGGAGAGAAGTTGCTTCTTTGCTGCCCTTCTTGATACCAGGCCATCCTCCAAAAGTCTTCACCTCACTGTGCATGCAGATGCACTCACACCTGCCTGCTGCCATTCCTGAGCAAGCTCTGTACTGGTGGTGCCCCGATCCCACAGCTGAATCAACTTAAGGAGACGGTCCTGGCACCTGCTGGACTTTCTTGGGCGCCCTGAAGCCTTCTTCACAACAATTGAACCTCTCTCCTTGAAGTTCTTGATGATCCGATAAATGGTTGATTTAGGTGCAATCTTACTGGCAGCAATATCCTTGCCTGTGAAGCCCTTTTTGTGCAAAGCAATGATGACGGCACGTGTTTCCTTGCAGATAACCATGGTTGACAGAGGAACAATGATTCCAGTTCATTTGCATGGCAAAGAGAGACTTTGCAATTAATTGCAATTCATCAGATCACTCATCCTAACATTCTGGAGTATATGCAAATTGCCATCATACAAACTGAGGCAGCAGACTTTGTGAAAATTAATATTTGTGTCATTCTCAAAGCTTTTGGCCACGACTGGATATGACATGAGTTTTATGATATGGAAATGTGAAGTGCACAATTGGACTCATGAGTGTTTGGCTTGCTTGTATGACATCAAAATGGTATTTATTATAATCCTTAACATCTCATCTTTCAAAATAGATTGAGTCCTCTTAATTTACAGCATTTCCTTCACTCAGACAACAAAAACGTTGCCAAATTAGCGGGAGCGATGGGGGCAACTTGTTGCGTGTTGTGCTCAAGTTCAGAACAGCTGTCAGTCAAAACCCAAACCGAGCCTGAGCACTGACATCATTTATAGCATATTACTGTACAGCCACTGCATTAGAATTTAGGTGCTTATCAGTGGCCAAATCTGCAACTTTCAACCCGTATACAGATACGAGTCTAAAGGGCTACACAAACAAGTGTTAAATACACCATATGAAAACCACACATACACGTATCAACAATAAATACACATACATTTTCTCATTAGGAGTGTCTTGGGGGCCTCCCAAGTGGCGCAGCGGTGTAAGTCTCTGCATCGCACTCTGCATCGTTACTACAGATCCTGGTTCGATACCGGGCTGTGTCGCAGCCGGCCATGACCGGGAGACCCATGAGGCGATGCACAATTGGCCCAGCGTCGTCCGGGTTAGGGGAGAGTATGGCCGGACGGGAAGTCCTGGCGACTCCTGTGACGGCCCGGGCGCAGTGCACGCCAGGTGTTCGGTGTTTCCTCCGACACATTGGTGCGGCTTGGCGGGGTTGTGTTTCGACCTTCGCCTCTTCTCAGTCCGTACGGGAGTTGCAGCGATGAAACAAGACTGTAACTAACAATTGGATTTGACGAAATTGGTGAAAAAAAGGGGGTAATTTTTAAATTTTTTTAATAACAAATAGAAAGTGTCTTGGGAAACAATTGAAGTAGTTGAATGGAAGTAATAAAACATATAGCCTAAACAGTACAAACACATTATGTAACAGACTTTTTAGGTTTATAATATGCCTTATATATCACACAATGTCTGGATGCAATTTGATCTAAATATCAGAAGCAACAGTATCAAGTAGAAATGGTTACGTTCTTGGTCTGTTATAGAGTGGAATGGTTATTCTGCTGGTGCACCCTGAGGTAGCTACGCAAACGGCCTTTCTTCCATGTGGATCTTCAGATGCATCTTCAGCTGGTCCTGGCGGGAGAACCTCTTCTCACACTGGGGGCACCTGAAGGGTTTCTCCCCCGTGTGGACCCTCTGGTGCCTCTTCAGGTCACCGGCCTGGGCGAAGCGCATGTGACACTGGGTACATTTGAAGGGTTTCTCTCCTGTGTGGACCCTCTGGTGCCTCTTCAGGGTGCCAGCTTGGGCGAAGCGCATGTGACACTGGGTACAGATGAATGGTTTCTCCTCTGTGTGGACCCTCTGGTGGATGTCCACCTTCTGGGTGCAGCTGAAGCCTTTGTTACAGAACTTGTACAGGAACCGTTTCTCTTTACTATTGCCTGACGTAGCTCCCACTCCCTGAGCCTGGGCTCTAGCCCTGTCGTTTGAGTTCAATACCTGATCGAAAAGGACACGGCTGTGCGAATCGGAAGGCCGCATCGACGTGGACACTGGGTCGCGACCGCTGAATGCGTGTAAAGGGGAGTGGGTAACGACATTTGGATTTGTCTCCAAGCTTTCCCTGTTTTCTAAGAAATCTCTGCCCTGTGAATGTCTGTCTCCTAGGTGACTATCTGCATTCCATGTGGGAGGGACGTCGCCCTCCACTTTCACAGTCACTTTATCTACGACCAGACCCTCCACGCACCCTTCAGAGTATACACTACTACTGTACTGGTTCCAATCCCCTCTAGAGAGAACAGTCTGTGTCTCTAAACCCAAGGGAATGTTGCCAGTGTCCGGCTCTGTAGTGTAAGAACAAGACGGATCATTGCCAGTCTCTAACACGTCACCTGAGTCCTGATGAGAATGAACCGTCCTCGGGCTTGGGTTACCGTAAAGTAAATACTCTGAACTGGGAGCAGGAGAACAGCCCAGTGGCCCCAGTCTCTCTGGGTCTGATCTGTGGTCAGATCCTGTGTGCAAAAGCCTTTGTGTTACAATTAAAGTCTCTGTGTCAGTCTCTGACTTGAGGACGGCGTTCAGCGTTCCACTGACCTCCGTGATGCTGCGTCGCGTCCTGGGCTGCGATGGGGTGGTGGAAGAGTCCTCTGTAGCCACAGGGGGAACCACTCCAGCCGCTGCTCCAGTCTGGATGTCTATGTTGTGTCGTTTGTTCTCCTCTCCTTCAGACCTCTCCTGCTTAACCCCAGGACCTGCAGCCTCTGCATCTGCATACTGACACAAGAAGGCTGCATTTAGACAGCAGCCCAATTCAGATATTTTTTCTCACTAATTGGTCTTTTGACCAATCAGATCAGCTCTGAAAAAGATCTGATGTGAAAAGAAGTGATGTGATTGGTCAAAAGACAACATCGACAACAATGTCGTAGGGACGTCTCACAAGCTAACCTATGGGGCATTCCATTTAATTTCAATCACTTTTTGACCGCACTCCTTTTGATTTGAATGAAACTTTCCATGGTAGAAGTGGTCAGAAAGTAACATTTTGGACCTGAGTGCCAAAACATTCAGGAGATAGAGGTGCCCAAAGTTGACCTATTTTACATACCCCACCATACCACTGCAGACGATAAACGGGTGGGTTTGATATGATTTCAAAAGCTTACAAACAGGGGTCTATTTTTTGATTTCTCGAAAAATAAAAAATGTACTTTTTTTTTTCTTTAACGCCATTGATCTAAATTAGTCCACTTTTCTTGCATATGTTGTAGCTTATACTATTTTACATCATCTGAGGTGTTTGTGTTGTGCCAGTCAACAGTTGAGGCACGCTCTTGAAAACAGGGTGATGGGTTTCATGTTTTGACTGATAAAATGTACTAAAATGGGAATACAATTTTAACTTTCAATTGGTACCAAAAGAGGGTTGGCAGTCCATACATCAGAGAATGTTGACTTGAATGGGAATATCAGCTGTTTTATATTATATACTGTGAATATATCCATAGGAAACCTATTGAAATCATAGAACTATAGATAACAGAATATACATTCTTACTTAAGTTGACATTCAACGGTGAATTGACCGGCGGCCATCTTTGTGGTCGTAATTGGAAGTTTAAATGCCCACACCAGTAGAAATCAACTTTTTCAAACTGAAAGATGATGGCCATAGCTTACCCATGATGTTGCACAATGATTTAAGTCAATAAGTCATTGTTTTAATCAAAGTATGATATATTTGGGTTTGAAGTGACAAATCCGAACTGTCCACTTTGTGCAAATCCATGTGAATGCGGTGTGTTTTCCTATGATACGACATACAAATGCTTTTCAAACTACTTTTCATTTCAGGGCTGGGTTTTATTTTAATGTTACCACCCACCAACATGGCATTGTTCATTAATCAGAAACAGCTGTAAAGTTATTCCCATTTGCGACTGAGATGAGCCAAACATCCTTGTGTCTGTATTAAATATACATATAACTGAATATTTTATAAATGGTATAATTGCGTGATATGATCGCATTATGCAAACCTGTCGCCCCAAAATCAATGGTTTTGACCATTCAAGTTTTGCTTCACTTCACACAACACTGCTTTGATTGGTGTAACGTTAGCTAGAAACCACAAGTGTCTATCCAGATAATGAAAAGGCACCCTTGAAAGTAAAATTCAAGGAACTTATAGTTACATGCAGGGCCTAAAATGAACACACACCCCCCCCCCACCTGCCAAATGCGGATAGAATTTGGCATTGGTGTGTAAAATGTCTATTTCACCAGCCACGTTGACGGGTGGTCAGGGCTCCACAGTGCGAGCTTTTCACTCGCTTTTGTGAATATAAATAGTCAAGTATGATCACATTTATAGTAAAATAAATGCTGCAGTAGCTATTTTAAAAGTACTTCCTCCATTTTGTTTCATAGCTGGTAAATTAATTGCACAAAATCAAAGAACTACGAATCCTATATAGCCTATTCCACCTCGCTCTGTGAAGAGCTGAGTGAAATATACATTTTTGGAAAATCTGCGAGCGGGCATAATAATTTCTTGGGAAAAAAAACTGGCCACATTTGATTTACAAAGTAACTAATTGTTAATGCAACACTATTACACTAACCTCTATAACGATAACGTGCTGGGTTGAGGTTCCACTCCCCTCATCAACAGTGATTGGTTGGTCATCTCTCCATGTATTGTGTCCCACTGGCTTCACAAAGCCCCTGTGGCCTCCAGTGAGATGTCCTTCACCTGAGAGAGTGATTGAGGGAAAAGAGGTGGTTAGGTTAGGTACTGTCAATGATCACTCGCTATATTGTACACTGTGGACACTGTCTAGAATTGGCAAGAATGTAAGGTAACACTTCTCATAACTTCCTGACATACTATGTAGAGGTCAATTTATAGTTCAATTGATTATGTTCCATGCATCATATAGAAAATTCAGAATATTATATTGTGCCTTTGTGCAAGATATCTAAGTAATCAGGTGAATAATTGCATACTATCCAACTACTGACCGAGACCCAATTCTGGTTAACTATAATGTGGTTGACGCATCTTAAAGCCACATGCGCCGAGGCGAACGAGGCCACAGCTCCCGCAGCCTCCGCCTTCTGCAAAATGTACCTCTTGCCATAAATGTACCTCTTGCCATTCCTCTGTATCGGTCGAGGATCTTGACACTACTGGGACGACTGGCGAGGACGCGCTCTGCGCGCTCCCGCGCCACCTTTAGTTCCAGTAGCTGTAGTTTCCTCCGCAATCCCCTGTTTTCTTTCTGGCTTTGAGACATTTCCAAACGGATCACTGCATAGTCGTCGTCTACGAGTTTACATATCTCTGCCACGGCTGCATTTGCTAACACCTCCATGATGGAGGCTATTTGAGTGTGAAAAACCATACAGTTAGCCATTGTTAGCTAGCGTTACCTAGATAACATCTATTAACCAAGCCCTGTCTCCAACGGGAATTAAACACTACCTGAAGTAAGTATGTGATGCCGTGCAGTTAAAGTAGTAATATGCTGAGTTCCATGGTGTTAATAAACGTCTAAATAACAAATTAAAACGCTAAAGTGGAAATTGTTCTTGGTCACTGTTCACTTCCGTTTACACTGAAGAGAAAGGATCTTATTGGCGTGCGTCATAGCTCAAAGGGTGTGGTTGAATGAAAAGGGGTATGCGCGATGTTTTTTTGAAGTACAGTACTGTTTTACTACGTTAACAACAAGTCCAGGGCTCTCTTTTCGGCTGGCGCAAACACAGTGTTTTGACCGGAACCGGCGCCCTTCGCTTGACAACATTTTGCTCTAAAATATTGGCTGCTTCGTGGGCATAGGCGTGAACCTATTAAAATTAGTAAATACATACCGTTAGTGAAATATCACATAACTATGGAATTAACATGGTCCACACGCACCAACAGTCGCGAAGAAGACACGACAACGCCTCTTCCCCCCTCGGGGGCCTGAAAAGATTTGGTTCTACCGCTGCACCATTGAGAGTCCCCATTACATATGTCACTAGTATGAAATGTACCATTAATGCCCATCATTTGGTTTCATTCATTTCTGTTAATGCATGTATTAATTACAGTCAGTGGCGATTTTAGCATGTAAATCTTGGTGGGGCAAAAACATTGTGGGCTGCATGCCAGCAAAGTCACAATACATGAATTGCGCAATAAGGGCCTACATAAAGCTGTCCCAACAGCAGAGTCCCAACATAAGTCCTGAACACATTACCACTGCTACACCTGGCTATCAGCAGAGCCTTGTCTGGCAGCGAAACAGTTCATTCAAGCCTCATTTACTGCCTTTTAGAAAAACATAGCTGACTTGCTTTAACAAATGTGGTTTCTACTGACAATTGAGATGTACAAACTATGGCACAAGGGGACGACAAGCGGTATGAGGCAATCCGTAATTTAGATTAAGACATTAATGAGGGAGCTAAGACGGACCTAGTCAATATAACTATTTGTTCAGCACTTTTGAAATGTACAGCAACAGAATTCAGAACCTGGGTGGGCCGTTCTTACAGTGTTCTCCCTGTACACCTAGTCAGAACCGTAGGATAAATAAAGAGCAGACAATGAAAGCTATTACAATATTCGATTATTACATTTCTCAAAAACAGGTTATAGGCTACATGTGCACCACCAAGTCAGAACAGTAGGCAAAATTAAGAGGTGAAAATAGACCAAATTATTAGGATGAGGCACATAGGCTACTAACAGCCTACTACACAACATACACTTTATTACTTTCTTAGCTACAGTATACATATCTCCCTGGCATATTTATGCAGCAGCATACAATACATTTTTGGACTCACCTTGTGCTGTGCTCACTTGTCATCAAAGTCTGGCATTCTCTGGATTTGTGGTGCTTTCAATACAATTGGGAACTCAACAACAACAACATTTAAAGGTTGAATCATGCTGTCAGTGATCTTCAGGTCGTAGCTCTCTAGAAAGGCCCGAGTTACAGAATTTACAATTCCGAGTTGGATGACCGTTCAAAATGTATTTTCCTAGAACATCTATGAGAAATGTGGGGCTGAATGACGGGTCGCCACTGATTTAGTCATTTACGTTCTCGGAGTGGAAACATTGTTTGCAGAGTTCACAACCTGCTACACTTGTGAGAAACAAGATTTGTTCATGACATTTGTCTTTTGTTTGGGGTGCTCCGAAGCTTTTAAACATCCATTGTAAATTATACTATACTATAATTAGAGTTACTCACAGTAATCCATCTCAAAAATCTTCACAACAATTTCCCCCCCGGTGATCACCAATCCTCAGTGTGAGAGCAATGGAAGTTATAGGCCTACTGCTGCACTGGCCTATAGGCTGTTTCCTGCACTCATCTCAATGGATCATGGTGTATCAATGTGTTCATATGGCAGAGGATGGTAATCTCGCATTAGTTTACTTTTATTTAGATTTGTATCATTTACCACACAACATTGAGAAACTGATATGGCCTCTCAGGAAGGAGAAGTTAACTGAACTGCCAAAATGATGAGTAAATTAGGGATACAAAGTATATTGAAAGCAGGTGATTCCACACAGGTGTGGTTCCTGAGTTAATTAAGCAATTAACAGGGTCATGTATAAAATTGCTGGGCAGGCCATTTTGTCTGTGGTGACAGTTACCTGTAGTTTGCACTTAAGGGCCTCTCCTTGGTGTGAACGGTCTGGTGCGCCCATAGTTCCCCTTAGCGAATCGCTTCCCACATGTGGAGCAGTCATACTCCTTGTCGCCGTCTGTCCTAAATCTGGGCCTCCCACGTTGTGTGACCCAATGACACCAGAAGAGGAGCCAACACTCTCAGGTGGTTCATCTTTGAGCTCCCTCCTTGACCTCTAGCCATTGTTTGGGTGTTGTTGGGATTGTGTGCGGTGTTATAGGCTAGGTACCTCTTAGGGTCAGGATGGACATTCACCTCGTCTGTATTGGTGGGGTAACCATGAGGTAACTGAGGAAGCCTAGATACAGATTCAGGCTTTCTATGAACCCAGTCACCAGGCATTAGATGAGACCCTGAAGGAGAAGACAGACTGATAAGATTGTTTAATACTGTTTATGCTTTGATGCAACCTGTGTCTGTGGGACTGAGTTGGGCCTCTGGGGCTTGAGCTGACAATTGATTTATGATGGCTAAAGACTGCATTCCATAGACAAGATGTGGTGTGTGTGACCCGAGATAGAGCCTGGAGGAGTAGAACAAACCCCTCATTGTATCTGGGAAACTGAGCCGGGTTGGGGGTAAAACAACACCTAGTGCAGATAACCATGAGGTGGCTTATGATGCCCCCCGATCTGCTTGGGAGGGGTGGAACCAGCCATGACTAAGCATTTTTAAATCTACCATGTAAGGACTATGCATTTTTCTGTAAGGTTAAGCTCTCGGTCCAACACTCTTGAGTGTGGGGTTGACAGTTTCATTATTGCAATAATTAATCAATCTTAAATTAAGATTGACGAAATGAGTCTCTCTCACTTGATTAGAATATTCCATGACCGGTCTCACCACTCTCTGTGAACTCTGAAGCCCAGGGTGACCAGCTCTGTTCATTATCGATACTGTGGTGTTTATCATAGACCCTCCTGTTCCTATCTCTAAGCCCCAGGCCCGGCTCTGGGGCTGTTGACTGGAGCCTCTGTCTCTCTGATGACCACCAGGACTGAGGTTGTTCAGTCCCCTTGTCCACTGGTTGTGGAGTGTCTGTCCCTTACGGTTTGGTCCCTGTTCCAACTCGGGAAAGAACAGCGATGGCTTCTGATCTGGGGCCAGTGTTTGTGACTAGCCACTTCAGAGGTCCAGTCTCTCCTGCCAGCAACACCTGATCCTCATGGACTGCAGACTGTAAAGTTGTACAGACAAGCATACAGTGCTTGAGGAAAGTATTCTTGAGAAGATTGGGAGGAACTCCCCCAAGTGCAGGTGTGCCAAGCTTGTAGTGTCATACCCAAGAAGACTCGAGGCTGTAATCGCTGCCAAAGGTGCCTCTACTAGGTACTGAGTAAAGGGTCAGAATACTTATAAATCAGCAAAAATCTCTAAACCTGTTTTTGCTTCGCCATTATGGGGTATTGTGTGTAGATTGAGGAGAAAAAATTATTTAATAAATTTTAGAATATGGCTGTAATGTAAAAGGTCAACGGGTCTGAATACTTTCCGAAGGCACTGTACAGAATTAACATGACATATTATAAAATGTTTACCACAGTCTATCCCATCTCTAACACTATGATTCAACTACCCAACAATATGGAGCCATTGTAGTTTTTTTATTTAAAAAAAATGGTTTCAAGAATTAACATATTTTGGTTAGACGGAGAAAAGGGAAACTCAGTCCCTGCAATGACACAAAAATAACCAAGTCAGTCATCAATCAATTTTGTATTTCATTTAATCAAAATGGTCACACTTAATGTTGAAGTACAATACTTTTATTGCACAAACAATAAGTGACAAGTATATTCAAATATATAAAATAGTTAATGGTATTAAAAAAACATCCCGTGCCTATTTCCAAATGCCCAAGTACACGGTATACCGCCCAAGCCTACACAGTAGGGTGAAATTAGTTTTGATTTAGAATGGACCTGTCTCAAAACAGGGGCAGGGGGGAAAAATACACTTAAATAATGGTGGACACTTTTCCCGTGGTTCATGCCAGCCAGGTAGGTTGTACTCCTGTGGTAAAGAGAAACAATGTGCTTAATATTAGGAAAATTGAGAAATAAATATAGTAGGCCTAGCCTATAGAAATCTGATGGGATCCTCTTTTTAAATGGAGGCCATCACTCTGTTTTCTCAAGCAATTGCATAGTCTATAGAAATGTTGTGCAACATCGGCTCTCATGAAGTGTTTGATTACATTTGCATTGATGTTAGAGAGATAAGAGGGACAACAGAATGCTGAGCACTAGGCAGTTAGCACGTTTGGTAGGCTACTAATGATCATCAGCACCATCAGAGCTTGGAGAAGCTTAATTACCGTGACTAAATGGTCACGTGGAGTTTGACTGCTGTCATGAGACGTGACAGCCGCTATGGCGGTCACTGTAACTAACAGCCCTACACCCACCTGGTGTCCCAGGTCTAAATCAGTGTCTGATTTAGAGGAGAACAATGAAAAAAAAAACGCTGTGGAACTGGCATTGAGGTCCAGAGATGAGTTTGAGGGCTATACTCTATACATGGGCCGTGTGAATTTCTGCTGGTGTATCCTGAAGTACCTCTTCCCGCAGTGTGTACAGGCGAACGGCCTCTCTCCTGTGGACCTTCAGCTGCATCTTCAGCTGGTGGGAGAACCTCTTCTCACACTGGGTAAGCTGTAGGACTTCTCCCCTCTGTGGATTCTTTGGTGTCTCTTCAGGTTGGACGAGTGTGAAAAACTGTCCTGACACATGTGGCAGCTGAACGGTTTCTCCCCCGTGTGCATCCTTTGGTGGATCTCCACCTGTTTGGGGAAACGAAAGGCTTTCCCACAGAACGAACATGGGAAGCGCTTCTCTTTGCCACCGGATCTACTGATAGCGTCTCTACTACTGTCATTTGTCAATGGGCTTGTGTAGCCATTTAGTGTTGAGGCACTGATATTGTCTGAGGTCTGGTTTACCATTAGGAGAGTGTGAGGAGGATGAAGGCCAGGGAGAGTCTGTGTTGTCGCAGGGTCCATGTCCCAGTTGATAGATCCTATAGAAGGCAGGCTGAAGGCAGCACCTGTTAGGGGGTTAACCTGAGGCAAAATCAGTCTCTCTGAATCACAACTATAGGAGCAGGACGGAGCATCACTAGCCGAGTCTGTGTCTGAACTCTCCTGACGCATATGGACACCTCCCCGTCCCCGCGGACCAAATCTACCCCTTGCCCTGGTCTCAGCCAGTCTGTTGTTTTGGAGAATAAGTTTGGTTGTTGTTTTGTGTTTGACTGTCTGTTTCTGGTTGTTTTGCCCCAGCCCAGAGTTGAGGACGTTGTCCCATCCACTGGCCTCCACTATGTCGCGTCTGGTCCTGGCCTGCTCTGTGATGTTGTCTCCTGGGCCCTTGACTGCACCCGTCTGGGTCTGGGAATCCAAGATGGCCATCCAGTCTCCTCTGTTAGCATCCAACCAACCACCTTCAGGAAGGGGTTTTCAAAAATAGACTTTACAAACATGGCAGAGAACTCTACATGTGGAGATTTTTTCATTGTCAAGTTCGTATATTGTTTCAAATCATAGCCAGGTGCATCACTATTCCCATTGAAGATCTATTACTGTATGTAGGCTTTATGTACTTCTCCCTTACCTTGCTCCCCCATCTTTAGTCCACTCAGCAGATCAATTCTCTCTGGTCCGTCTTCTATTGTCTCTTCTTTGACCAGCAGCAGATCAGGCTTCCCATCCTCCATGTCTACTGACTGTAAGAGATACAGAGTGAGAGGATGTTGGATCAAGAAATCTGATATGAGCACCCTGCTATGGAGCATCTTCTGATTGGGCAATGAGGGATTGCTATGCAAATGTATTACTTAATTTGATTGACACTTCAGACCAAATTAATCAAGACAGTATCCACAAAGTGTCTAAGAATTTGTCGGAAGTTTACCTACACCTTAGCCAAATACATTTAAACTCAGTTTTTCACAATTCCTGACATTTAAATCAGAGTAAAAATGCCCAGTCTTAGGTCAGTTAGGATCACCAATATATTTTAAGAATGTGAAAATGTCAAAATAATAGTGATTTATTTCAGCTTTTATTTATTTTTCGTCACATTCCCAGTGGGTCAGAAGTTTACACACACTCAATTTAGTATTTGGTAGCATTGCTTTAAATTGATTAACTTGGGTCAAACATTTTGGGTAGCCTTCCACAAGCTTCCCACAATAAGTTGGGTGAATTTTGGCCCATTCCTCCCGACTGAGCTGGTGTAACTGAGTCAGGTTTGTATGCCTCCTTGCTCGCACACGCCTTTTCAGTTCTGCCCAACAATTTTCTATAGGATTGAGGTCAGGGCTTTGTGATGGCCACTCCAATACCTTGACTTTGATGTCCTTAAGCCATTTTGCCACAACTTTGGAAGTATGCTTGGGGTCATTGTCCATTTAGAACACCCATTTGCGACAAAGCTTTAACTTCCTGACTGATGTCTTGAGATGTTGCTTCAATATATCCACATAATTTTACTTCCTCATGATGCCATCTATTTTGTGAAGTGCACCAGTCCCTCCTGCAGCAAAGCACCCCCACAACATAATGCTGCCACCCCTGTGCTTCACGGTTGGGATGGTGTTCTTCGGCTTGCAAGCCTCCACCTTTTTCCTCCAAATATAACGATGGTCAATATGGCCAAACAGTTCTGATTTGTTTCATCAGACCAGAGGACATTTCTCCAAAAAGTATGATCTTTGTCCCCATGTGCAGTTGCAAACCATAGTCTGGCTTTTTATGGCGGTTTTGGAGCAGTGGCTTCTTCCTTGCTGAGCGGCCTTTCAGGTTATGTTGATATATGACTCGTTTTACTGTGGATATAGATACTTTTGTACCCGTTTCCTCCAGCATCTTCACAAGGTCCTTTGCTGTTGTTCTGGAATTGATTTGCACTTTTCGCACCTTTTCGTACATTCATCTCTAGGAAACAGAAAGCGTCTCCTTCCTGAGCATTATGACGGCTGTGTGGTCCCATGGTGTTTATACTTGCGTACTATTGTTTGTACAGATAAACATGGTACCTTCAGGCATTTGGAAATTGCTCCCAAGGATGAACCAGACTTGTGGAGGCCTCCAATTTTTTTTTCTCTGAGGTCTTGGCTGATTTCTTTAGATTTTCCCATGATATCAAGCAAAGAGGCACTGAGTTCGAAGGTAGGCCTTGAAATACATCCATAGGTACACCTACAATTGACTCAAATGATGTCAAGTAGCTTATCAGAAGCTTCTAAAGCCATGACATAATTTTCTGGAATTTTCCAAGCGATATAAAAGGCACAAAGTAGATGTCCTATCCGACTTGCCAAAACTATAGTTTGTTTAACAAGAAATTTGTGGAGTGGTTGAAAAACAAGTTTTAATGACTAAAGATTAAGTGTATGTAAACTTCGACTTCAACTGTAGCTTTATTCATTATAATCTAAAATCCTAAACTGATCCTAGATCGGCTTTGTGGATACAGGCTCTGACCTAATACCATACAGACAGTAGTTCAGTGGCTTCACCTCAGTGAGACTGTGTGTGGTCCTGTGCTGCTCAGCTGGTTCCTCTGGGGGTTCAGGAGGAGGTGTAGTCTGGTTGTCCTCCATGACCATGGTCCCCTCAGGGCTCCCCAGACTCTCCTCACACCCCTCCTCCTTCACCAGCAGCACCTCTGGACCCTCCTCCTCCTGGAAAAAGACAGGTGACAGAGACATACACTCCCTCAGGTACGTACACACAGATAAACACATTTTCAACATGAAGTGTTTACAAATCCCCACTACGTTTGAATCCTATATTGTCATTAGTTACTTCATTGCTAAACCCATAACAGACATTAATATGATGTTGTGGGTAAAAATAAGTCCATTATAAGTCAAAAGTCAGACAAACCTGACTAATTTATTGGTGTACTGTAGGTGTTTTGCTTCATAGTTTGTTCTCCATATTCTTTTTAAAATAGGGAGCCAATTTGATTTGTTTTCACTACTTTTATTTCCATAAGTGTTCTAATGGAACTCTTGTCCCTCTGCAACATACTTATGGTGAGAAATGTTTGAACCATGGAACAGCTATAAAATCACAGTATTGAATCGCAATACATATTGTATCCCGAGGTCCCTGGCAATTCCTGCCCTAATTGGTTATAAAGTGTGGTTGTGTGTTTGCAAAATAGGGTACGATCAGATGTGATGTGTACTGAAGAGAGTCTCAATTAAAGTCTTGAATTTTGTGTTTATTCAACATAAAACAAGTTTTAAATACACCATACGAAAACCACACATACGTGTTTCTCTGCGTACCCGGCCCACCACCTCAAGCTCAACAAGACGGAGCTGCTCTTCCTCTCGGGGAAGTCCTGCCAGCTCGAAAACCACATCACAGTTGATTGACAACTCCATGGAGTACAAAGAACAAAGCAGTGACTTCCTGCAACTGTGATATATGGTTGTCTCACCCAGCCATCTTAAGATAAATGCACTACTAAGTCGCTCTGGATAAGAAAATCTGTTAAATGACTTGCATGTAATGTTACAACTAAAAAAAAAAATCTGCATGAACTTGATAAACTGCATTCATTTCCGCATTAAAAGTGTCTTAGGAAAAATTAAGTAGTTGAATGCAAGTAATGAAATAGGCATTTGTGAACATCATATAGCCTACACAGTACAAACAATATGTAACAGACATATTTTTTATATATATATCACACAATGTCTGGACCCAATATTCAACAGTGAAATCTGTTACTCTCGTTATCGCAAATGCATCTGTGGACCTTTTCTTCTAACAACCAAAATTAATATTTATATTTAATGCACGGTTTGATCTAAACATCAGAAGCTATTGAGTGGAATGGTTACTTTCTATGTTATAGTGGAATGGTTTTTCTGCTGCTTCCCTCTGAGAATCTCCCGTGTGGACCTTCAGGTGCATCTTCAGGTTGCCAGCCAGGGCGAAGCGCATGTCACACTGGGTACAGCAAAATGGTTTCTCCCCTGTGTGGACCCTCTGGTGCCTCTTCAGGTCACCAGCCTGGGAGAACCTTTTCTCACACTGGGGGCAGCTATATGGTTTCTCCCCTGTGTGGACCCTCTGGTGCCTCTTCAGGTCACAAGCCTGGGAGAACCTCTTCTCACACTGGGGGCAGCTGAAGGGTTTCACCCCTGTGTGGACCCTCTGGTGGATCTCAACATTCTGGAGGCAGCTGAAGCCTTTGCTACAGAACATGCAGAGGAACCGTTTCTCTTTACTACTACCCTGTGCCTTGGCCCTTTGGTCCTTTGAGTTCAATACCTGATCGAAAAGGATGCGGTCGTGTGAATCCGAAGGGGCCATCAACGTGGATACTGGGTCGCAATCCCTGAAATTGTGTAAAGCGTAGTGGGTGGTGACATTTAGATTAGTCTTTAAGCTTCCCCTGTAATCAAAGAAATCTTTGCCTTGTGAGTGTCCTCCTAAATGAGTCTCATCTACATTCCATGTCGGAGGAGCGTCGCCCTCCACTTTTACGTCATTTACAACTATAACCTCCCCTTTCTTATCTTCGCACCCTTCAGAGTATACACTACTACTGTACCGGTTCCAGTCCCCTCTAGACAGATCAGTCTGTGTCTCTAAACCCAAGGATATGCTACCAGGGTCCATCTCTATAGCGTAAGAACAAGACGGATCATTGCCATTCTCGAATGTGTCACCCGAGTCCCGATTGGATGGAGCTGTCCTCGGGCTTGGGTTACCGTAAAGTAAATACTCTGAACTGGGAGCAGGAGAACAGCCCAGTGGCCTCAGTCTCTCTGGATCTGACCTGAGGTCAGATCCCGTGTGTAAAAGCCTTTTGGTTACAGTTAAAGTCTCGGTGTCTGTCTCTGACTTGAGGACGGCGTTCGGCGGTCCACTGACCTCCGTGATGCTGTGCCGTGTCCTAGGCTTGGGCGCGGCAGCGGTGTGTAGGTCCTCCGTGGCTACAGGGTGGATGTCTCTGTTGTACCGTGGGTCCTCCTCTCCTTCAGACTTCTCCTGCTTGACCAGAGACGATCCTCCAGAACCTGCAGCCACTACATCTGCAGACTGACACAAAGAGAGGATGTTATTAAAGGCATTTTAACTGGATAACAATGTCGCAGTGAACTCACAAGCTCTGTTATGGCAGATAAATAAGGATGTACATGAATAGCTGAGGGGAGTCTTTCTGAAATAAACAGGACACATTTGATGTACTGTAACGTTCTGTTACACTATGACACTGACCTCTATCACGTTAACATGCTGGGTTGAGGTTCCACTCCCCTCATCAACAGTGATTGGTTGGTCATCTCGCCATGTATTGTATCCCACTGGCTTCACAAAGGTCCTGTGGCCTCCAGTGAGATGTCCTTCACCTGAGTGAGTGATTGGGGGAAAATAGGTGGTTAGGTTAGCAACTCTCAATGATCAACGGTATATTGTACACTAATGACAGTCTACATTTGACAAGGATGTAAGGTAACACTTCACCTAACTTCATATACTATTTATTGATTATGTTCCATGCATCACATCCTTTTTTAAGTATTACAATTGGAAATATGGTTAGAATATGATACGGTCTTAATTGACTTGCCTGGTAAAATAAAACAAATTGTGCACGGTAAGTATTGCATACTATCCAAACCCTAACCAAGACCATAGACTTAGATAGACCTCACATTGTATCTGTCCCATTATGGGTCAGTGAGAGCATGGGCAGCACCATTGTAGTACAGACTGAGATATGTTCCCGGATTCATCCAAAGGCATTGAGATTACCAATAAGGAGGAAGGGGCGCTCTGTTGCACCATACCGTGTGTGACGTTTGATGTGGCGTTCTTTTATGTTTTTAATTTGTACACTTATTTCACAAACAATCTGCCAACGATGGATTTACAGTGGTGGGGTGTTGTACTGATCTTGTACATACCCGCTACAAAACGGACTAAATGATAAACGCTGCTGGCCGCAGAATCCAATACAGCAGAGTTCTACTACAGTCGTGGCCAAAAGTTTTGAGAATGACGCAAATATTAATTTCCACAAAGTTTGCTGCTTCAGTGTCTTTAGATATTTCTGGCAGATGTTACTATAGAATACTGAAGTATAATTTCAAGCATTTCATTAGTGTCAAAGGCTTTTATTGACAATTACATGAAGTTGATGCAAAGAGTCAATATTTGCAGTGTTGACCCTTCTTTTTCAAGACCTCTGCAATCCACCCTGGCATTACGTCAATTAATTTTTGGGCCACATCCCGACTGATGGCAGCCCATTCTTGCATAATCATTGCTTGGAGTTTGTCCACCCGCCTCTTGAGGATTGATCACAAGTTCTCAATGGGATTAAGGTCTGGGGTGTTTCCTGGCCATGGACCCAAAATATTGATGTTTTGTTCCCCGAGCCACTTCATTATCACTTTTGCCTTATGGCAAGGTGCTCCATCATGTTGGAAAAGGCATTGTTCGTCACCAAACTGTTCCTGGATGGTTGGGAGAAGTTGCTCTCGGAGGATGTGTTGATACCATTCTTTATTCATGGCTGTGTTCTTAGACAAAATTGTGAGTGAGCCCACTCCGTTGTCTGAGAAGCAATCCCACACATGAATAGTCTCAGGATGCTTTACTGTTGGCATGACATAGGACTGATGGTAGTGCTCACCTTGCCTTCTCCGGACAAGGTTTTTTCCGGATGTCCCAAACAATCGGAAAGGGGATTCATCCAATCCCTGTACCCTTTTCAGAATATCAGTCTGTCCCTGTTTTTCCTGGAGAGAAGTGGCTTCTTTGCTGCCCTTCTTGACACCAGGCTATCCTCAAAGTCTTCACCTCACGGTGCGTGCAGATGCACGCACACCTGCCTGCTGCCATTCCTGAGCAAGCTCTGTATTGGTGGTGCCCCGATCCCACAGCTTAATCAACTTTAGGAGACGGTCCTGGCACTTGCTGGACTTTCTTGGGCGCCCTGAAGCCTTCTTCACAACAATTGAACCGCTCTCCTTGACGTTCTTGATGATCCGATAAATGGTTGATTTAGGTGCAATCTTACTGGCAGCAATAGCCTTGCCTGTGAAGCCCTTTTAGTGCAAAGCAATGATGACGGCATGTGTTTCCTCGCAGGTAACCATGATTGACAGAGGAAGAACAATGATTCCAAACACCACCCTCATTTTCAAGCTTCCAGTCTGTTATTCAAATTCAATCAGCATGACCGAGTGATCTCCAGCCTGGTCCTCGTCAACACTCACACCTGTGTTAACGAGAGAATCACTGACATGATGTCAGCTGGTCCTTTCGTGGCAGGGCTGAAATGCTGTGGAAATGTTTTTGGGGGATTCAGTTCATTTGCATGGCAAAGAGGGTCTTTGATATTAATTGCAATTTATCATCTGATCACTCTTCATAATATTCTGGAGTATATGCAAATTGCCATCATACAAACTGAGGCAGCAGACTTTGTGAAAATTAATGTGTCTTTCTCAAAACTTTTGGCCACGATTGTACAATGCAACACAAACGTGATGGATATCCCAATGGCCCATCTAATCCCCGATTGTCTGCGAGTGGATTACAAACCCAAATGCAAAAGTGGAAAGAGTAAAAACTTCCCTGACCCATCAGTTGTTAATCAATGCCCAGTCACTGAGGGGGAAAAGCAGATGAGCTGTCAGCGAATCTGCGCTTCCAACACGAATACCAGGAGGCCTGTTTGCTGGCATTTACTGAGACTTGGCTCAATGACAGAGTCCCGGACAGGGAAGTGTAGCTGGCCAGCTTCACTCTGGTCAGAGCGGACCGTGATCTGACAGTCACAGGGAAACATCACGGCGGGGGCATCTGCCTGCTTGTCAGGGACCAGTGGTGAAAATCAATCCTGGTGAGAGAGACTATGTACCCCCGACATTGAACTGTTTTCTGTGTCAATGCGACCCTATTATCTGCCCCGTGAGTTCCCCCAATTGTTTGTTACCGTTGTGTACATTCAACCTAAAGCTAATATATCAAAAGCATCAGAGATGATTTATCTGTCACAGAAACTGGAATCTTTCTCCTCCGACGCACCCACATTTATTTTAGGGGATTTTAACAGCTGTACCTTGCACAAAGTTCTGAGCACATACCACCAGTATGTGAAATGTCACACTAGGAATAATAAGACTTGATTTGTGCTATGGGACAATACCAAATGCATTCTCTGCCACGACCAGACCTCCCCTGGGGACATCAGACCACAATGCGGTCTACCTCAGGCCAACCTACTGTCGCCTCCTGGAATGGGAGAAACCTACAGTTAAAAAAACGTACAGATCTAGAAGGACAACAGTATCACTCGTCTCCAGGGGAGTTGACTGTACCATGTGGGATGTATGAGGACAGCAGCTCTGATCTTGATGAACTCGGATGTTTCAGACTAATGTAAACTTCTGTGTTGAGTCAGTTGTGCCTACTAAAACCTGTAAAATCTTCCCTAACAAGTCTTGGGTATCAAAACATCTAAAATCACTACTTAATAGAAAGAAGACAGTTTATGCTGAGGGTGATAGACAGGCTTTAAGAGATGTACAACGTGAGATCAAAAGACAGATACTGGTGGACAAGGAGGCATACAAGCAAAGGGCGGAAAGGACCCTCTCCTCAGGAAACTCAAGGGTGGCCTGGCAAGGGATTAAATCCATGGCTAGCGCCCCCCACATAGGCAGGGGAAAAAACAGTTCTGACCTTGCTAGACATGAGGGCCAGAACATTGCTAATGAACTGAATGGTTTCTTCTCAAGATTTGAATCAGACAACCTTGACGGAGGTAAAACAAATGGAAGCATCATTAAATGTTTGAGAGGGTTGTTGTTAAACAGGCTGATGTTCTGAAGTTGTTCAGGGGATGTAACGCACACAAAAGCCCAGGCCCAGACAAAATAAGTGGGCATGTGTTAAAGCACTGTGCTGAAAAATTGGCTGGTATTTTTACAGACATTTTCCAATCCTCGCTTGACCAGCAAAACGTACCAGTATTGTGGAAAAAGTCAATAAATATACCAATTCCTTAAGCATCTAATCCCTCTGTGCTGAATGACAACCGCCTTGACGTCTTTAATAATGAAATGCCTTGAGAAAATTGTGAAAAGTCATTCTCGGTGTCACCCAGAAGCTCCTCGACCCATTTCAGTTTGCCTATCAGCCCAGCAGAGGAGTTGATGATGCCATTCTTACGCTCCTCAACATGGTCTACAGTCTTCTAGAGGGTGCCAAATCCCATGTCAGAGTTTTGTTTGTTGACTTACCTTCAACACAAACCAGCCTTACATTCTGGCAGAGACTCATTCGGGACTTCTCCTTAGATTTGGGGCTGGTTTTGTGGCTGTTGGACTTCCAGAGCCAACAGTCACAGCAGGTCAAAATAGGTCCCCATGTGTCAGACATACACAACAACACAGGCTCTCCTCAGGGATGTGTTTTGTCCCCACTCCTGTACACTAATAGTTGTACTAGTTCCCATCCTGACAGACACCGTGTTAAGTTCGCTGATGACTCAGCCTGTTGCATGATGACGAGGAACACCATGGCCCGGTCCTAAATGACTTTGTAGAGTGGCGTGACGAATCACACTTGGTCCTCAATACCAATAAGACCAAAGAGATGTGCATAGACTTCAGGAAGCATACAACACCTACCAGAAATCAGATTGTAGAGAAATATAAATATCTGGGTGTCCTCTTGGGCAATAAGCTTCAGTGGAGTAAATGTACAGACCTGATCTACAAAAAGAGTCAACAGAGACTGTACTTTCTCAAAAAGCTGGGATCTTGTAATGTTAATTGTACTATACTGACTCTGTTATACAAATCTTTAATTGAGAGTATTTTAACTTTTTGTATTGTTTGTTTGGCAATTCCACTGTCAGCCAGAGAAGTATGCTGAGAAGGATTATCACGACAGCAAGCAAGGTACTTGGAGTCAAACAGACAGGCCTGTATGAGATCTTTAAAAGGTCAGGGCCCTCAGCAAGGCTCACAAAATCATTTTAGAACCAAGCCACCCCCTGTACCCTGACTTTGAACTACTCCCCTCTGGGCGCAGGTATAGGGCACCCCTCGACAGGAAAAACAGATCTAGACAATCATTTGTGCCAGGTGTGATATCCCTCCTAAATAGCTCAGGCTCATGTCCCTATCGACCCAGTAAGACCAGCAGGCTAGTCTCTTTTTATTGGTATGTAACTGTTATGAAAGTTGTACTGTCAATTTGTTTTGTTATTTAAACGCCACTTTAAAACGAGTACATGACACTGCAACAAAATTCCACCATGGGGACAATAAAGTCAGTAAAGTAAATAAGTGCATGGATGACGTCTTCCCACAAAGTGACCATATGAACGTATCCAAACCAAAACCCATGGATTTCCGGCAATATCCGCGCTGGGCTAAAGGCTAGAGCTACCGCTTACAAAGAACAGGACACAGACATGAACGCCTACAAGAAAGCCCGCTACAACCTTTGACGAGACATCAAACATGGAAAAGGACAATGTAGGAGGAAGGTGGAACCCTATTACTGGCTCCGACACTCTTCGGATGTGGCAGGGCTTGCAGACTGTGAAATGCCCATTGATGCAGAACTCCCAAGCGAGCTAAATGCCTCGTATGCTCGCTTCAAAGAAAACATGGAGTAATGCATGCAAGCCCATGTTGTTCCGGATGACTGTGTGATCTCGCTCTCCATGGGCGACGCGAGTTAAACACTCACAAGACTGAAAACCAGGGAGTGTTCTCAGAGACTATACAGACCAGTTGGCAAGTGTCTTCAGACACTTTCAATCTCGCCTTGTCCCAGTCTGTAATGGAAAGATGGCGCTGACAGACATGGTCGCCTTGTTTCAGGCTCCTAAGCAACTGTACAGTATAGTTGTTGTTTTTTTCGCTCTCAAATTATTAGCCCAGAATGTTATTTGCATTATTACATACAGCCTGAAATAATTTTGGGATATCAGAGAGGCGGTAACTCAGGAATATGTCTTTCTTTAATAGGATCCTTTGTTCGTACCTTCCAAGGTGATAGAACTTATCCCAAAGGCTGCTCCAAAACGCCACCGGCGGAGAAGAGGTATTCGGAGTGGACTTTTAGTCCAACTCAGGAGGCGTGCACACCATCCACCACATCTGAGTATATTACTCGCTAATGTTCAGTCTCTGGACAATAAAGTAAACGAGCTCAGGTCGAGGATCTCCTAATTAGTTCCAAGGTGGCATAGCAGTTCAGACGTCTTTTGTCCTCGTCTTGTCCTATATATATATATATATACACACATTTTATTTTAATTTTTTCATATCTTAACCGCCATCGATAAGAAACATTACTGTGCAGCCGTATTCATTGATCTGGCCAAGGCTTTCGACTCTGTCAATCACCACATCCTCATCGGCAGACTCGACAGCCTTGGTTTCTCAAATGATTGCCTCGCCTGGTTCACCAACTACTTCTCTGATAGAGTTCAGTGTGTCAAATCGGAGGGTCTGCTGTCCAGACCTCTGGCAGTCTCTATGGGGGTGCCACAGGGTTCAATTCTTGGACAGACTCTCTTCTCTGTATACATCAATGAGGTCGCTCTTGCTGCTGGTGAGTCTCTGATCCACCTCTACGCAGACGACACCATTCTGTATACTTCCGGCCCTTCTTTGGACACTGTTAACAACCCTCCAGGCAAGCTTCAATGCCATACAACTCTCCTTCCGTGGCCTCCAATTGCTCTTAAATACAAGTAAAACTAAATGCATGCTCTTCAACCGATCGCTACCTGCACCTACCCGCCTGTCCAACATCACTACTCTGGACGGCTCTGACTTAGAATACGTGGACAACTACAAATACTTAGGTGTCTGGTTAGACTGTAAACTCTCCTTCCAGACCCATATCAAACATCTCCAATCCAAAGTTAAATCTAGAATTGGCTTCCTATTTCGCAACAAAGCATCCTTCACTCATGCTGCCAAACATACCCTTGTAAAACTGACCATCCTACCAATCCTCGACTTTGGCGATGTCATTTACAAAATAGCCTCCAATACCCTACTCAACAAATTGGATGCAGTCTATCACAGTGCAATCCGTTTTGTCACCAAAGCCCCATATACTACCCACCATTGCGACCTGTACGCTCTCGTTGGCTGGCCCTCGCTTCATACTCGTCGCCAAACCCACTGGCTCCATGTCATCTACAAGACCCTGCTAGGTAAAGTCCCCCTTATCTCAGCTCGCTGGTCACCATAGCATCTCCCACCTGTAGCACACGCTCCAGCAGGTATATCTCTCTAGTCACCCCCAAAACCAATTCTTTCTTTGACCGCCTCTCCTTCCAGTTCTCTGCTGCCAATGACTGGAACGAACTACAAAAATCTCTGAAACTGGAAACACTTATCTCCCTCACTAGCTTTAAGCACCAACTGTCAGAGCAGCTCACAGATTACTGCACCTGTACATAGCCCACCTATAATTTAGCCCAAACAACTACCTCTTTCCCAACTGTTTTTAATTTTTATTTATTTATTTTGCTCCTTTGCACCCCATTATTTTTATTTGTACTTTGCACATTCTTCCATTGCAAAACTACCATTCCAGTGTTTTACTTGCTATATTGTATTTACTTTGCCACCATGGCCTTTTTTGCCTTTACCTCCCTTCTCACCTCATTTGCTCACATTGTATATAGACTTGTTTATACTGTATTATTGACTGTATGTTTGTTTTACTCCATGTGTAACTCTGTGTCGTTGTATCTGTCGAACTGCTTTGCTTTATCTTGGCCAGGTCGCAATTGTAAATGAGAACTTGTTCTCAACATGCCTACCTGGTTAAATAAAGGTAAAATAAATTTAAAAAAACAGAGACATCACGGACTAACATACTCAGTTTCCCTAAATCATGGCGCTCTCTGGATATACTGTCCCCGTCCATACAGCCAGCTGGGTTTTCAATACATTGTGCAGATAGGAATAAGGAACTCTCCGGCAAGAAGAAAGACGGAGGTTAACCACTCACGGTGTGATTGTGGTAACATACAGAAACTCAAGTAATTTTGTTCACCCAACCTAGAATACCTCACAATCAAATGTTGACCACATCCCCTCCCTAGAGAATTTTCTTTGGTTATCATCACAGCCATATATATTACCCTTGGAGCAGATACCATGACAGCTTTCAAGGAACTACACTGGACCTTGTGAAAACCGGAAACTGCATATCCTGAGGCCGAATTTATTATAGTTGGACTTTAATAAAGAAAACCTAAGGAAAAGGCTACCTAAGTTCTATCAACACATCGCCTGCAGTACTCACACTTCAAAAACTCCCAACCATTGTTACTCTCCCTTCCGGGATGGCTACAAGGCCCTCCTCCGACCTACCTTCGGCAAATCAGATCACAACTGCATTTTGATCCTCCCTTCCTATTAGGCAGAAACTCAAAACAGGAAGTACCTGTGCTAAGGTCTATTCAATGCTGGTCTGACCAATTGGAATCCATGCTTCAAGACTGTTTTGATCACGCAGACAGACTTGTTCGGACTGACACGGTGGCTGAGTTCATCAAGAAGTGTATTGGGGATGTTGTTCCCATGGGGATGATTAAAACCTATCCAAACAAAATTGTGGATAGATGGCAGCATTCCTGCAAAACAAAGTGTGAACCACCGCATTTAACCACGGCAAGGGCAAGGTGACTGGGTATATGATTGTTTGTATTCAGTCTAGTTATGCCCTCCATAAGGCAATCAAACAGGCAAAATGTCAGTACAGAGACAAAGTGGAGTCGCAATTCAATGGTTCACACACAAAACGTATGTGGCAAGGACTCCAGACAATCATGGGTTGTAAAGGGAAATCCAGCCACGTCACGGACACCGACGTCTTGCTCCCGGACAAGCTAAACGCCTCCTTCGCCCGCTTCGAGGATAACACAGTGCTGCCAACACAGGCCACTCCAGAGGACGGTGAGCTCTTGTTCTCCGTGGCCAATGTAAATAAGACATTTAAGCGTGTTAACCCTCTTAAGGCTGCCAGCCCATACAGCATCCCTGGCCTCATTCTCAGAGCATGTGCAGACCAGCTGGCTGGAGTGTTCACAGGACATATTCAATCCCAGTCTGCTATCCCCACTTGCTTCAAGATGTCCACCATCGTTCCTGTACCCAAGAAACAAAACTGAACTCGATGACTATCGCCCTGTAGGACTCACTTCTGTCATTATGAAGTGCTTTGAGAGGATAGTTAAGGATCTAATCGACTAGACCCACTGCATTTTGCAAACTGCCCCAATAGAGCCACAGACAACGCAATCGCACTGCCCTATCCTATCTGGGCAAGAGGAATACCTATGTAAGAATGCTGTTCATTGACGACAGCTCAGCCTTCAACACCATAGTTCCCTCCAAGCTCATTATTAAGCTCGGGGCCCAGGGTCTGAATCCCACCCTGTGCAACTGGGTCCTGGTGTTCAACAGGCCGCCCCCAGTTGGTGAAGGTAGGCAACAACACCTCCACTACGCTGATCCTCAGAGGGGCCCCACAAGGGTGCATGCTCAGCCCCCTCCTGTACTCTGTTTACCCATGACTGTGTGGCCACTCACGCCTCCAACTCAACAAAAATATAAAACGCGACATGTAAAGTGTTGGTCACATGTTTCATGAGCTGAAATAAAAGACCCCAGTAATGTTCCATACACACAAAAAGCTTATTTCTCTCAAATTGTGTATATATTTGTTTACATCGCTGTCAGTGAGTATCTCTTTGCCAAGATAATCCATGCACCTGACAGGTGTGGCATTTCAAGAAGCTGATTAAACAGCATGATCATTACACGGGTGCACCTTGTGCTGGAGACAATAAAAGGCCCCTCTAAAATGTGCAGTTTTGCCAACACACAATTCCACAAATGTCTCAAGTTGAGGGAGTGTTCAATAGGCATGCTGACAGCAGGTATGTCCACCAGAACTGTTGCCAGATAATTGAATGTTCATGTCTCTACTATAAGCTGCCTCCAATGTCGTTTTAGAGAATTTGGCAGTACGTCCAACCGGTCTCGCAACTGCAGACCATGTGTAACCATACCAGCCCAGGATTCCACATCTGGCCTCCTTACCTGCGGGATTGTCTAAGACCAGCCACCCGGACAGTTGATGAAACCCTTTGCCTTGATGACAGCTTTGCACACACTTGGCATTTTCTCAACCAGCTTCACCTGGAATGCTTTTCCAACAGTCTTGAAGTAGTTCCCACATATGCTGAGCACTTGTTGGCTGCTTTTCCTTCACTCTGCGGTCCAACTCATCTCGATTGGGCTGAGGTCAGGTGATTGTGGAGGCCAGGTCATCTGATGAAGCACTCCATCACTCTCCTTCTCGGTCAAATAGCCCTCACACAGCCTGGAAGTGTGTTGGGTCATTGTCCTGTTGAAAAACAAATGATAGTCCCCCTAAGCACAAACCACATAGGATGGCGAATCGCTGCAGAATGCTATGGTAGCCATGCTGGTTAAGTTTGCCTTGAATTTATATAAATCACAGACAGTCACCAGCAAAGCACCCTCACACCACCTCCTCCATGCTTCACAGTGGGAACAACACATGCAGAGATCATTCATTCACCTAGTCTCCATCTCACAAAGACACAGTGGTTGGAACCAAATCTCTCACATTTGGACTCATCAGACCAAAAGGACAGATTTCAACCGGTCTAATGTCCATTGCTCAAGTTTCTTGGACCAAGCAAGTCTCATCTTCTTATTGGTGTCCTTTAGTAGTGGTTTCTTTGCAGCAATTCAACCATGAAGGCCTGATTCATGCAGTCTCCTGTTTACAGTTGATATGTGTCTGTTACTTGTAAAGCATTTATTTGGCTTGCAATCTGAGGTGTAGTTCACTGTAATGAACTTATTCTCTGCAGCAGAGGTAATGGAGGCTTCCTTTCCTGTGGCGGTCCTCATGAGAGCCAGTTTCATCACAGCGCTTGATGGTTTTTGTGACTGCACTTGAATAAATGTTAAAGTTCTTGACATTTTCCATACTGACTGACCTTCATGTCTTAAAGTAATGATGGACTGTTTCTCTTTGATTATTTGTGTGGTTCTTGCCATAATATGGACTTGGTCTTTTACTAAATATGGCTATCTTTTGTATACCACCCCTACCTTGTCACAACAAAATAAATTCCACAAATTAACTTTTAACAAGGCATACCTGTTAATTGAAATGCATTCCAGGTGACTACCTCATGAAGCTGGTTAAGAGAATGCCAAGTGTGCAAAACTGTCATCTAGGCAAAGGGTGGCTACTTTGAAGAATATGAAATATATTTGGTTATCACAGTTTGTCTTCACTATTATTAGACAATGTAGAAAATAGTAAAAATTAAGAAAAACCCTGGAATGAGTAGGTGTGTCCAAACTTTTAACTGGTACTGTATGTGTATTTATTTATTTATTTATACTCCGGACACCAACATTGCTCGTCCTAATCTTTCTATATTTCTTAATTCCATTATTTTACTTTTAGATAAGCGTGCATTGTTAGATATTACTGAACTGTTGGAGCTAGGAACACCTGCAATAACATCTGCTAAACTGTTGTATGTGACCAATAAAATTGAATTTGATCTCAACGTTTCAAACTGACCACCATTGTCCCTGTTCCCAAGAACTCCAAGGTAACGTGCCTAAATGACAATCATCCCGTAGCACTCACATCTGTAATTGTGAGTGCTTTGAAAGGCTGGACATGACAACATCATCATCCCAGATGCCCTACCCTGGACCCACTCCAAGTTGCATACTGCCCCAACAGATCCACAGATGACACAATCTCAATTGCACTTCACACTGTTCTCGCCCACCTGGACATGAGGGGAAATAACTATGTGAGGATGCTGTTCATAGACTACAGCTCAGCATTCAAAATGAAAAGGGTTAAACCAAGGCCTCATACCTTTTAAATGGTTAATAAATTGTGTTATGATAAACTGTAAGGTCACCTCTTCTAGGAGACCTGTGTGTGTATTAACACCTGTTTTGAGTGTTGTGCCCTTCAGACATTATCAGAAGGCGGAAACTGCCTACGTTCATACATACTCCTCCTGTCTGGGCCCCACCTGGCTATCGGAGGTTCTGAGAATACGACTAGTTCTCTGAGAACACAAGGCTGCCGCAGGCCTAATGAAAACAGACACCTGTCAGAAGATGCTTGGACTCGTTCCCCTTATGACCCTATACTTGTGACGAAAGGTCAAGTTTAGGTCAAACCCACTTCTGAGCTTTTAATTGCTGATAAGATGGTTGCTGTAGTCAGGGGGAGGTTAGATTTGTTAAAATGTTGCCATGGAAACTCACGCAAGGATTGGGAGAAGCTATATGAATTACAGGATGTCTTAAGACATTTTGCGGAACCTGGGGAGAGCTATTGTGTACTGTACTCTGTACCAACTTCTGCCTACAATTGTATTACTAAAGGAGTATTTTAATACTTAAAACAAAGTCTGTTTCCTTTCCATTACTAATGTATGTTTGATAATTATATAGACCTGATCATTTGTTGAAGAAATTGACCAACAAAAACCATAGTCCCCCCCAAGCTCGGGACCCTGTGACTGAATGCCTCCCTCTGAAACTGGATCCTGGACTCCCTGACGTGCCGGCTCTAGGTTGTGAGGGTAAGCAACAACACCTCCGCCATGCTGACCCTCAACATGGGGGCCAATCAGGGTTGCATGCTTAGTCCCTTACAGTAAACACTGATCAGCGACAACTGCATGGTCCTGTCATTTCATTCTCAACCAGGATGTCATCATACATGTCAAGCAGTGAAGTTTCAGCTCTGTCCGTCAATGGCCTCTCTTCCTCGGTGCACACTGTCACTGTGTCCGTTTCCATCTTGTCCAGCTATGTATGCAACACTTCACATAAAACCTGTTTCTTGTCTGCATCGAAGTAGTGGTCCTTGTACATAGCATCGAGCATGAAGACGGCACAGTAAAGAGAGAATGCCAGGAATCGCTTGTTCACAGCCTGTTTGGCGGTTTTGTTGAACAGGCGTTTAAATGCCATGACAGAGGGTATCGCGTATGCTGCAGGTGAAGTTGATGAGCTTATTTCTCGAGTCAGTTGTTAGAATGGAGGTAGCTAGTGTGTTCATATTTCCAAGTTCCAAACACATTCTCAAATGCCATTGAAAAGGCAGCAGCGCTATGACAACCAGCACATTCATGAGCATGCAATAAGACTTTCCTCAGTACCAAATCCTTGGCGACCCACTGTGCTGTCAGACTCAGCATGCTCATGGGGCTGATATCGCTGGTCCAAATGTCAGTCATGACGCTATTACTGTGTAACTCCGGGTAGAGCAACATCTGAAAAAAAACGCACTTGGTAGTGTGTACCGGTGCTCGACCAGTCAGTGAAAGCAAACATCACCCACGAAAGAGAACGGTTGATTGTCAAGGGAAATTACATTATCATGGCGTTAATGTATTTCGCCTTTGCGTTGTCTCGCTGAAATATTCTTACTCTTTCAAATGACTTGTTGACTGCTCGATCCACACAGCAGACATTGTGGGCTAGGTTAGGAATGCTGTGTTGCAGGTGTAGCGCAAAATTCTTGCATCATTATGTCATGTACCTATGTTATATAGGTATGCAAGTCAGATTTGACATCAGTTTTGCACATTGGCGTTAAACTAGACATTGAAAATGTTTAGCTAATATCGGCCGATTCCAATATGTTTACCGATATATCGTGCATCCCTACTACAACCCCCCACACACACACTGATATCACACATCATATACTGCTGCTAAACTGTTCTTTATTTGACGCTTATTATCTATTCTGATACCAAGTTACATTACCCTGCCTTTATGTACATATCTACCTCAAATACCTTGTACCCCTGCACAGTGATAGGGGTAACCCAGACAGGTCACATGGGGCTATAAAGCTGAAGCAGCCGTTAATTACATTTTTTTCACCATCAAATATGGTAGTGAGAGGAAGTCCAGTTGCTGGCGCCGGAGGGGATGGCTGCCGACTTATCGGCTCTTAACTAACCATGCTATTCTGTTTGTTTTTTCGTGTTGTTCATAACTTGTTTTGTACATAATGTTGCTGCTACTGTCTCTACATTAGAAAAGAAAGAACTTAATATTTGGTACAGAAACCTTTGTTTGCAATTACAGAGATCATACATTTCCTGTAGTTCTTGACCAGGTTTGCACACACTGCAGCAGGGATTTTGTCCCACTCCTCCATACAGACCGTCTCCAGATCCTTCAGGTTTCAGAGCTGTCGCAGGGCAATACGGACTTTCAGCTCCCTCCAAAGATGTTCTATTGGGTTCAGGTCTGGACACTGGCTAGGCCACTCCAGGACCTTGAGATGCTTCTTACCGAGCCACTCCTTAGTTGCCTTGGCTGTGTGTTTTAGGTCGTTGTCATGCTGGAAGACCCAGCCACGACCCATCTTCAATGCTCTTACTGAAGGAAGGAGGTTGTTGGCCATGATCTCGCGATATATGGCCCCATCCATCCTCCCCTCAATACGGTGCAGTCGTCCTGTCCCCTTTGCAGAAAAGCCTCCCCAAAGAATGATGTTTCCACCTCCATGCTTCACGGTTGGGATGGTGTTCTTGGGGTTGTACTCATCCTTCATCTTCCAAACACAGCAAGTGGAGTTTAGACCAAAAAGCTCTATTTTTGTCTCATCGAACCACATGACCTTCTCCCATTCCTCCTCTTGAACCACCCAGATGGTCATTGGCAAACTTCAGACGGGCCAGGATTTGAATCCATGATGGCGTAGTGTGTTACTAATGGTTTTCTTTGAGACTGTGGTCCTAGCTCTCTTCAGGTCATTGACCAGGTCCTGTCGTGTAGTTCTGGGCTGATCCCTCACCATCCTCATGATCATTGATGCCCCATGAGGTGAGATCTTGCATGGAACCCCAGACCGAGGGTGATTGACCGTCATCTCGAACTTCTTCCATTTTCTAATAATTGTGCCAACAGTTGTTGCCTTCTCACCAAGCTGCTTGCCTATTGTCCTGTAGCCCATCCCAGCCTTGTGCAGGTCTACAATTTTATTCCTGATGTCCTTACATAGCTCTCTGGTCTTGGCCATTGTGGAGAGGTTGGAGTCTGTTTGATTGAGTGTGTGGACAGGTGTCTTTTATACAGGTAACGAGTTCAAACAGGTGCAGTTAATACAGGTAATGAGTGGAGAACAGGAGAGCTTCTTAAAGAAAAACTAACTGGTCTGTGAGAGCCGGAATTCTTACGGGTTGGTAGGTGATCAAATACTTATGTCATGCAATAAAATGCAAATTAATTACTTAAAAATCATACAAATGTGATTTTCTGGATTTTTGTTTTAGATTCCGTCTCTCACAGTTGAAGTGTACCTATGATAAAAATTACAGACCTCTACATGCTTTGTAAGTTGGAAAACCTGTAAAATCAGCAGTGTATCAAGTACCTGTTCTGCCCAGTGTGTGTATATATATGTATAGATGTAATAATGACAATTACAACAATAATGAATGAACAATGAACACTTATTTTAACTTAATACATAAATAAAATATTTTTAGTCTCAAATAAATAATGAAACATTCAATTTGGTTTAAATAATGCAAAAACAGTGTTGGAGAAGAAAGTAAAAGTGCAATATGTGCCACGTTAAAAAAAAAAAACATTTAAGTTCCTTGCTCAGAACATGAGAACATATGAAAGCTGGTGGTTCAATATTCCCAGTTCTTCAATATTCCCAGTTAAGAAGTTTTAGGTGGTAGTTATAGGAATTATGACACGTTGACTAGTTCTCTCCATACCATTTGTATCTCATATACCTTTGACTATTGGATGTTCTTACAGGCACTTCAGTATTGCCAGCCTAATCTCGGAAGTTGACAGGCTTGAAGTCAAACAGCGCTGTGCCTCAAGCATTGCTAAGAGCTGCTGGCATACACAGTAAAGTGCTGTTTGAATGAATGCTTAAGAGCCTGCTGCTGCCTGCCACCGCTCAGTCAGACTGCTCTATCAAATCATAGACTTCATTATAATATAATAAACATAGAGATATGAGCCTTAGGTCATTTATATGGTAAAATCCCGAAACTATCATTTCGAAAAAACAAAAAGTTTATTCTTTCAGTGAAATACGGAACCGTTCTGTTTTTTATTGAATGGTTGGCAACCCTAAGTCTAAATATTGCTGTTGCATTGCACAACCTTCAATGTTATGTCATAATCATGTAAAATTCTGGCAAATTAGTTCACAGTTGGCAACGAGCCAGGCGGCCCAAACTGTTGCATATACCCTGACTCTGCTTGCACTGAACGCAAGAGAAGTGACACAATTTCCCTAGTTAATATTGCCTGCTAACATTAATTTATTTTAACTACATATGCAGGTTTAAAAATATATACTTCGGGGTATTGATTTTAAGAAAGGCATTGATGTTTATGGTTAGGTACATTTGTGCAAAGATTGTGCTTTTTTTCGGGAAAGCTCTTTTGTTAAATCATCACCCGTTTGGCGAAGTTGAAGTAGGCTGTGATTCGATGATAAATTAACAGCCACCACATTGAGTATATGCAACGCAGGACAAGCTAGTTAACCTAGTAATATCAACCATGTGTAGTTAATTAGTTATGATAGATTTTTATATTTGTTGTATTCGGCGCATGTGACAAATAAAATGTAGTAGTGGGAGAGGATGGTGAAGCTGGGTCAACATTCTGCAAATTCTCAACCATGAAACGTCTGATCCCAAAACTATAATCTATTATGAACACAGTGCACTAAGTTTGATAGACTTGACCCTTTGCCCCCAAAAAATGAAATTGGATTGTGTTGGAATGCAATGTCAAATTGAGTTTGTGCACATGCGCACTTCAGAGGTGGTGTTCCCTAATGGAAATATGCAAATACACACTACAACACACCAATAGGATCTTGCTAGCTCGTGCTTGGCTTTGCCCACCTCCTTGCTTGTTCTGACCACTATGCTTCATTTGCTCCCACTGTAAATGACACAGATTAACTATCTTTGGTGATATGGTACTTTTTCTCCATGTATATAGCTTCAATCTTGTGTGTTTTACACCTCATGTTACAATTTGTATTTTGCTTATTTTTTACTCTGCATCATTGAGAAGCGCTTGTAAGCATGCATTTCAAAGTGAAGTCTACACCTGTTGTATTTGGCGCATGTGACAAATACAATTTGATTTGAGGCCATCTCCATTTTGAAGTAGTCCATTTTATTTTTCTACTACTTCTATGAGTTGGCAAACAAACTGGAAGTGTGCATACTGCCACCTGTACTGTGTTGTTTGAACATGTATAAAGCCAAAGGTGGCGATTTACTGCCACCTGCAGTTATGGAATGTTTACTCACGAGTATAATTCGTTAGTTGATCAAAGATCCCTGAATAGCATAATGTGGCCCTTCCTTAACCCATGGGAAGTCCCACCCAGTTGACTGCTTCAAAACGCTGCCCATGCTAACAAGCTTGAGTCCACTATCATTCTCTAGGACCAAGACACCATTTTGGGAAACACATCTGAACACATGCCCAGAGGGGGCCCGCAGCCTCGGCCTTCTACAAAATGTACCTCTTTTCGTTCCTCTGTATCGGTCGAGGATCTTGACACTACTGGGACGACGCTCCCGTGCCACCTTCAGTTCCAGTAGCTGTAGTTTCCTCCGCAATCCCCGGTTTTCTTTCTGGCTTTGAGAAATTTCCAAACGAAACACTGCATAGTCGTCGTCTACGAGTTTACAGATCTCTACCACAGCTGCGTTAGCCAGCACCTCCATAATGGAGGCTATTTGAGTGTGAAAAACCATAACGTTGCCATTGCAGTTAGCCATTGTTAGCTAACGTTAGCAGCTAGCTAGCGTTACCTAGATAACATATCGAACAAGTCCTGTCTCCAACGTGAATTAAAGACTACCTGAGTTAAGTATGTGATGCTGTGCCGTTAAATTAGTTTGTGTTCCAGGGTGTTAATAAACGTCTAAATAACAACATAAACGCTAACGTGAAATTGTATTTTGTCACCGTTAATTTCTCTTCTGTGTAGAAGGAAGTTATCTTATTGGTTGGCGTCATTGCTCAAAGGGCGTGGTTAAAATAAAAAGTTATGCGCACGGTTTTTTGAAATACGGTACTACAGATTACATTACACATCAAATCTCCTATGATCAATGATTTTGTCCGAATAACAATACTAGCGTACTGTGTTTAATAATTAAACTTCATACTAATATAGTCGTTTGATTTAGTAGAATTCACTCGCCTTTTTCGACTCACATGTTTGACGCGCTGTAGCAAAGTGAACGAATGGTAGGAGTAAACGCAATTGTGCATTCGAAATTTCATATACTATTTTTTCGCAGAACATACTTGTTTAGAAATAAGTGTGAGTAAGAATATAGTAAGAAAAAATAGAACAACTTTATACCATCTAAATCTAATTGTATTAGTTGCATGCTTCGTAAACAACAGGTGTGGACTAACAGTGAAATGCTTACTTATGTGCCCTTCCCAACAATGTAGAGAGAAAGAAAATAGAGCCATAGGGTGGGTTTGTAAATTCTCTCTGGCTATCTACTCCGATTTCACTGCGACCTGTACACTCTTGTTGGCTGGCCCTTGAGTAATACTCGTTGCCAAACCCACTGGCTCCAGGTCATCTACAAGTCTCTGCTAGTTAAAGTCCTGCCTTATCTCAGCTCACTGGTCACCATAGCAGCACCCACCCATAGCACGTGCTCCAACAGGTATATCTCACTGGTCACCCCCAAAGCCAATTCCTCCTTTGGCCGCATTTCCTTCCAGTTCTCTGCTGCCAATGACTGGAACGAACTGCAAGAGACTCATTTCTCTCTCACTAGCTTTAGAGCAGCTCACCAGCTGTCAGAGCAGCTCACAGATCACTGCACCTGTGCATAGCCCATCTGTAAAAAGCCCATCCAACTACCTAATCCCCATACTGTATTGATTTATTTATCTATCTTGCTCCTTTGCGCCCCAGTATCTCAACTTGCACATTCATTTTCTGCACATCTATTACTCGTGTTTAATTGGTATATTGTAATTACTTCGCCACCATGGCCTATTTATTGCCTTTACCTCCCTTATCTTACCCCATTTGCACACACTGTATATAGACTTTTCTACTGTATTATTGACTGTATGTTTGTTTATCCCATGTGTAACTGCGTTGTTTTTGTCGCTCTGCTTTGCTTTATCTTGGCCAGGTCGCAGTTGTATATGAGAACTTGTTCTCAACTAGCCTACCTGTTTAAATAAAGGTGAAATAAAATACAAATACAAATATGTACATATAATTACGAAATAAAGTGACATAGCAGCAGCTTATGTGATGAGTATAAAAAGTTGGTGCAAAAAGGGTCAATGGACAAAGTTCAGGTAGCTACTTGGTTAACTATTTAACTAACTACTTAGCAGTCTTATGGCTTGGGTGTATAAGCTGTTCATGGTCCTGTTAGTTCCAGACTTCGTGCCTTGGTACCACTTGCCGTGCGGTACTGGAGATTACAATAAGACTTGGGTGGCTGGAGTCTGTGACCATTTTTAGGGCCTTCCTCGGACCACCATGTCCGTCTAATGCAGAGCTCACTGAGCAGCCTGCTAGCCCGACCACCGAGGTTGAGGAGCCTAGCAGCAAATTCAATACCCGCCCATCCCCCATACCGCCTGCAGACCCAACAAGATTGAAAATAGCCATGGCCTAGCACCAACAGCACGAGGGAAACATCATCACCAAACACCTCTGTTACTCCAGCCACTAGCACCTGAAAGTAGCGGTGCGTGGGTAAAATCCCTGGGGAAGCCAAGCCAGGACCAAAAATACCATATTACAACCTGTGTTGTGATAATAGCATTGTTTGCTCTATAACCTGTTAGTTCATATGCCTTGACACCGTGATATATAGGCTTAAGGCTGAGACAATAAGACGACACAGTGGCAGAATAAATTCAACCACACCTGCGTTTCATCACAAAACCAGAGAGCAACATCTGTCCGGTGAAGTCCACAAGGCATATTGCATGTAACAAGCAGTTACATGACCTACACAGCATGGTCAAGCAAGCTAATGTTTCTGACATTTTTGGACTACTAACAACTATTGATTTAGAACCATGGAGAGTTAAGCAAGTCACAAATAAAACACTGTTCCAACACAATTTCAACATTTCATCATCAACTCACCTATGCTTAGTCTAATACAGTAACAACAGATACCAAAAACAATTTAATCCAACGTAAACTAAATACAGTATGATTTGGCTGTCCATGGTACTGATTTCATGTGTGTCCGTGCGTGCTTGCAAGTAGAACATGTTGACTCACCCTACTTGTAGAGAAACGCCAATGCCATCCTCTCATGTTGCCGAAACGGTCTATGACTGTCATACAGTTCTTCCATTTAGTTTTTGTTGTCCTAAGCTACCTGATAAATGATTTAGTTTTTTTCTTGGTTCATATATTGCATCCAATGAATATACACCACTGCTATCGACGACTCCAGTGATGAGGAGGCAGTGCCTCCCGTCTTGACACTTACCCAAGCCGCATTTTCAGTGGGAGAAAACCGGCTTTTTGTAGCGCCTGGTTCAAGGTCTGCAGTTAGTTGTGGTGTACGCTATGTCGTCTGAGGAGGCGATAAATTGAAAAGGTAATGTATGTAGCTCCCTGTACAATTTCTTTAGGAAACCCACGGTGGCTGCACAGTACAGTGGGAAAAAACTGAAAAGACTGCTTGATCAGAGACGGAATGGCCACCTTGCCATGCTGTCAGTCATCTTTAAATCAAGTGACATCACAGAGATGCTCGATGAAGTGGAATCTACTCGCGTATATGGTGCTGCTATGTGAGACTTGAGATCACAGGCATACTGAAAGCAGTGACAGAGCCGAGCTTTAAGTTTATTGCTAACACGACTCACAAAATCCTGGGGCTCCTTGACCCTCTTAACAAGTTACTGCAGTCTGAAACTACTGATTTGCAGACCGGTGTCAAACTTGACCGCAGTACCTATGGGTGAAAAACTGCTATGTGATGCTGAATTCTGAAAGCTTTGGGAGGCATTCCAGGAGGGAGGGCAGGAGCATATCTGCTCCAAGCAAATGATGGAGAGTCATGAGAAACTCTGCAAGAGTATCTATTTGAACAGCCTTGTCTCATAGACTAGAAGTAACAGAGTAAATCTGGGACACTCAAATTAGTAGGATATGTTTGGTATGCTTCAAAATTCAAAAGGCACTCACACATCTGAGCTATCTTTTTTGCAGGTGCATGGTAACAATTGAATACAATGAGAAAAAAGAAGAAACCCATATACAGGAATAGGATTCCAAATAAATGACATTATTACATGTTCCACCACCCATGTTATCTACATTATTAAATGTCCACGTGGGCTATGTAGGTAAAACCTCTCGTTCTCTCAAGCAGATCATTTGTGAACATAATGGTTGAAATCAGGAGAAACGACAGGTATTATCCAGTCAGCAGTACATTTTAATGACCTGAAATATGACATTTCTACCTTTTAGATTTTGTGGTATACAGAAAGTTAAGATATCAGACAGGGGAGTTGATATAAATAATACTCTGAGCAAAAATAATGTTTTGGGGATTTTCATCCAGACATTATTTCCTAAAGGTCTTAATGATGAAATGACTGTGAAATCGGCAAAAAAAAGAAACGTCCCTTTTTTTCAGGACCCTGTCTTTCAAAGATAATTCGTAAAAATCCAAATAACTTTACAGATCTTCATTGTAAAAGGGTTTAAACACTGCTTCCCATGCATATTCAATGAACCGTAAACAATTAATGAACATGCACATGTGGAATGGTCGTTAAGGCATTAAAAGCTTACAGACACTAGGCAATTAAAGTCACAGTTCTGAAAACTTAGGACATGAAAGAGGCCTTTCTACAGACCTTTAAAAACACCAAAAGAAAGACTCCCAGGGTCCCTGCTCATTTGCGTGAACGTGCCTTAGGCATGCTGCAAGGAGGCATGAGGACTACAGATGTGGCCAGGGCAATAAATTGCAATGTCCATAATGTGAGACGGCTAAGACAGCGCTACAGGGAGACAGCTGATCGTCCTCGCAGTGGCAGACCGTCCTCGCAGTGGCAGACCACGTGTAACAACACCTGCACAGGATCGGTATATCCGAACATCACAACTGCGGGACAGGTACAGGATGGCAACAACTGCCCGAGTTACACCAGGAACACACAACCCCTCCATCAGTTCTCAGGCTGTCCGCAATAGGCTGAGAGAGGCTGGACTGAGGGCTTGTAGGCCTGTTGTAAGGCAGGTCCTCACCAGACATCACCGGCAACAATGTCGGCTATGGGCACAAACCCACTGTCGCTGGACCAGACAGGACTGGCAAAAAGTGCTCTTCACTGATGAGTCGTGGTTTTATCTCACCAGAGGTGATGGTCAGATTCACATTTATAGTCGAAGGAATGAGCGTTACACCGAGGCCTGTACTCTGGAGCAGGATCGAGGTGGAGGGTCCGTCATGGTCTGGGGCGGTGTGTCACAGCATCATTGGACTGAGCTTGTTGTCATTGCAGGCAATCTCAACGCTGTGCGTTACAGGAAAGACATCCTCCTCCCTCATGTGGTACCCTTCCTGCAGGCTCATCCTGACATGACTCTCCAGCATGACAATGCCACCAGCCATGCTGCTTGTTCTGTGCGTGATTTCCTGCAAGACAGGAATGTCAGTGCTCTGCCATGGCCAGCGAAGAGCCCGGATCTCAATCCCATTGAGCACATCTGGGACTTGTTGGATCGGAAGGTGAGAGCTAGGGCCATTCCCCCCAGAAATATCCGGGAACTTGCAGGTGCCTTGGTCGAAGAGTGGGGTAACATCTCACAGCAAGAACTGGCAAATCTGATGCAGTCCATGAGGAGGAGAAGCACTGCAGTACTTAATGCAGCTGGTGGCCACACCAGATACTACCTGTTACTTTTGACCCCCCCCCCTCCCCATTATTCCATTTATTTTAGTCACGTCTGTGGAACTTGTTCAGTTTGTGTCTCAGTTGTTGAATCTTATGATCATACAAATATTTGCACATGTTAAGTTTGCTCAAAACAAACGCAGTTGACAGTGAGAGGACATTTCTAACACCCTCCCAACATATCCTCCAAACACTGGGTTCGAGGCCATTATCACTTTTATACAACAGGTTACCAACATATACAAATAATGATTTGACATATTTTCAATAAACTTGAATTATTCACCCTTCCACGGGCTATAGTCCTGACACAAATCTAGTGCTGCTACCCAATCCGGCTGGTTGTTCATTCTATCGGTTAGGTTGCCAGAGACGCTACCCTCTCTAACCAAATCGCTAACAGTGACAAAAAATAAAAATCAGTAACAGAATGACTGCAATTGAATTGGCCACAATAGGAAATCATAGTCTCAAAACAGTTACAGTAAAGCAGAGTAGACCACAGTAAAGTACAGCAAAGAAGATTATAGTTCAGTACAGTATAATGTAAAATACTCTACTGGACTTTACTGTAATGTCCAAACTTGTTAAACATAGAAGTCTATGATTGGTACAGATTTGGTCCGGTCTTGACCAACCAAATTTGGTCTTGTTTGGGTGCGGAGCTCATTAGAATAATAGCCAGTGTGTAGTATAATACTCAAACATGCAAAGGAGGATTACATTTTTCTACCTTGGTACCTATTCAGGATACATCACCATGAAGAGAATTACACTCATAATTATGCATTTCTATATAGTACAGATCAAGGACCCATGATGTCATTATGTTACTGGGTGTTGATCCACTTCACTGACTGTAGTTCAATCATCTACATTGTTTTTTTCAAACTCAAGGTGTCATATCATAGCTGACACATTCTTTCTGCAGACATATTTTAATCTTAATTCAGAGTTTTTGGGAAAAAAGTGGTCACAAAAAAACTGTTATTTTATCAAAATTTGCATCTGCACCGTTCCTCAAATAAATGTGTTTTAGTAACATTGTCAGTGGCAATTGTTAAAAGTAGACTTCTGCATATACAGTTGAAGTCGGAAGTTTACATACACGTAGGTTGGAGTCATTAAAACTCCCTTTTCCACCATTCCACAAATTTCTTGTTAACAAACTATAGTTTTGGCAAGTCGGTTAGGAGATCTACTGTGTGCATGACACAAGCAATTTTTTCCAACAACTGTTTACAGATTATTTCACTTTTATTACAGATTACTTTTATTAGAGACTATTACTTATAACTCACTGTGTCACAATTCCAGTGGGTCAGAAGTTTATATACACTAAGTTGACTGTGCCTTTAAAAAGCTTGGAAAAATTCCAGAAAATGATGTCATGGCTTTAGAAGCTTCTGATAGGCTAATTGACATAATTTGAGTCAATTGGAGGTGCACCTGTGGATGTATTTCAAGGCCTACCTTCAAACCCAGTGCCTCTTTGCTTGACATCATGGGAAAATCAAAAGAAATCATCCAAGACCTCAGAAAAAAAAAGTGGACCTCCACAAGTCTGGTTCATCCTTGGGAGCAATTTCCAAATGCCTGAAGGTACCAAGTTCATTTGTACAAACAATAGTATGCAAGTATAAACACCATGAGACTACGCAGCTGTCATAAGGCTCCGGAATGAGACACGTTCTGTCTCCTTGAGATGAACGTACTTTGGTGTGAAAAGTGCAAATCAATCCCAGAACAGCAAAGAACCTTGTGAAGATGCTGGAGGAAACAGGTACAAAATAATTTATATTCACAGTAAAACAGGTCCTATATCGACATGACCTGAAAGGCCACTCAGCAAGAAGCCACTGCTCCAAAACCGCCATAAAAAAGCCAGACTACGGATTGCAAATGCACATAGTGACAAAGCCCGTACTTTTTGGAGAAATGTCCTCTGGTCTGATGAAACAAAAATAGAACTGTTTGGCCATAATGACCATTGTTATGTTTGGAGGAAAAGGGGGAGGCTTGCAAGCCGAAGAACACCATCCCAACTGTGAAGCATGGAGGTGGCAGCATCATGTTGTGGAGGTGCTTTGCTGCAGGAGTGACTGGTGCACTGCACAAAATAGCTGGCATCATGAGGAAGTAAAATTATGTGGATATATTGAAGCAACATCTCAAGACATCAATCAGGAAGTTAAAGCTTGGTCGCAAATGAGTCCTCCAAATGGACAATGATCCCAAGCATTATTCAAAAGTTGTGGCAAAATGGCTTAAGGACAACTAAGTCAAGGTACTGGAGTGGCCATCACAAAGCTCTGACATCAATCCTATAGAAAATGTGTGGGCTGAAAAAGCGTGTGCGAGCAAGGAGGCCTACAAACCTGACTCAGTTTCACCAGCTCTGTCAGGAGGAATGGGACAAAATTCACCCAACTTATTATGGAAAGCTTGTGGAAGGCTACCCAAAACATTTGACCCAAGTTAAACAATTTAAAGGCAATGCTACCAAATACTAATTGAGTGTACGTAAACTTCTGTCCCACTGGGAATGTGATGAATTAAATAAAAGCTGAAATAAATCACTCTACTATTTTTCAGACATTTCACATTCTTAAAATATATTTGTGATCCTAACTGACGTAAGACAGGGAATTTTTACTAGGATTAAATGTCAGGGATTGTTTAAATGTATTTGGCTAAGGTGTATGTAAACTTCCAACTTCAACTGTAGGTGTATGTATGGTTTGTTAAACTTTGCAATCAATGGTTTTTGCTTAGCATACATAAAGTGAAAAAGTGAGCATCAGCGTCACTGTTAGCGTGGAAATGCACACTACATACATCTTCACTACTTCGTCAAGTAAAAATGAATTAAGGCACTATCATTCTCACTATAAAACACCTAAAGACAAAGTCTGTCACTCTTCATCAGTGACACATTTTTACAGACACCATCACACCAGCCATCACCATATTATCTACTCTGCCTCATCATACTTTTTCCTAAGTTCTCCTCATCCAGTTCCCTACTATATCCCAAACCAACAGAATTAACTACAAACTAACTAACTAACTAGTACTACGTTACATGTCACTATTCATGTGCATTTTCTGCTGGTGTATCCTGAGGTAGCTCCTCCCTGAGAACCTCTTCCTACAGTGCGTACAGGCGAACGGCCTCTCTCCCTTGTGGACCTTCAACTGCATCTTCAGCTGGTGGGAGAACTTATTCTTACACTGGGGCAGCTGTAGGGTTTCTCCCCTGTGTGGACCCTCTGGTGCCTCTTCAGGTTGGACGAGTGTGAGAAACTAGCCCGGCACAAGTGGCAGCCGAATGGTTTCTCCCCTGTGTGGACCCTCTGGTGCCTCTTCAGGTTGGACGAGTGGGAGAAACTAGCCCGGCACAGGTGGCAGCCGAACGGTTTCTCCCCCATGTGCAACCTCTGGTGGATTGCCACCTGTTGGGGGAAACGGAAGGCTTTCCCACAGAACGAACACGGGAAGCGCTTCTCTTTGGCGCCGCCACCTTTACTAATGCTGCTTCCATTACTGTCATTTGTCAATGGGCTTGTGTTGCCATTTAGTGTTGAGGCACAGGCATTGTCTGAGGTCTGGTTTAACATTAGGAGAGTGTGAGGAGGACGAAGGCCAGGGAGTGTCTGTGTTGTCGCAGGGTCCATGTTCCAATTGATAGATCCTATAGAAGGTAGGCTGAAGGCAGCATCTGTTACAGGGTTAACCTGAGGCCCAATCCGTCTCTCTGAATCACAACTATAGGAGCAGGACGGAGCATCGTTAGCAGAGTCTGTGTCTGTTCTCTCCCGCCGCATACAGACACCTCCCCTTCCCTGCAGACCAAATCTACCCCTCGCCCTGGTCTCAGCCAGTCTGTTGTCACGGAGTCTAAGATCGGATGTTGTTTTGTGTTCGACTGTCTGTTTCTGGTTGTGGTTAACAGTGTTGTTCCCCAGCCCAGAGTTGAGGACACTGTCCCATCCCCTGACATCCACTATGTCACCTCTGGTCCTGGCCTGCGAATCCAAGATGGCCACCCAGTCTCCTTTGTTAGCCTCCAGCCAACTACCTGCAGGAATAGGTCACAAAATAGACGTTAAAAATATGGCAAAGAAAACTCTACATATGGAGTTATATGGACAAAATAATAGCCAGGTGCATCACTATTCCCATTGAAGATCTATTACTGTATGTAGGCTATATGTATTTCTCTCTTACCTTGCTCCCCCATCTTTAGTCCACTCAGCAGATCAATGCTCTCTGCTTCATCTTCCATTGTCTCCTGTTTGACCAGCAGCAGATCAGGCTTCCCATCCTCCATGTCTATTGACTGCAATCGTAAAGGTTGGGTTTAGTTGGCACTATTTGGGTTGGACTTGTATCATTGAAAGGCATGTACGCAGACAACACTATTTGGATCCCCATCAGCTTTTGCCGAAGCAGCAGCAAAAGTCTTCCTGGGGTCCACAAAAAAACACAAAGGACGACAAGTAACAAAACACTTAGTGATAGACAAGGACAGTCTCACAAATTTAAAATACTATATACAAACAATACAACAACAACAAAAATGTGTGTGTTAGTGTGTCGCCTCACAGACCCCACCGATCAATGAGATGCTTGAGTAATAGGAGATGGAAGGGAGTTCCATGCGATCACGGCTCAGTATAATACTGTGCGTTTCCGTGAATTTGTTTTCGGACTTGGGGACTGTGAAGAGACCCGTGGTGGCATGTCTTGTGGGGTATGTACGGGTGTCTGAGCTGAATGTTATTTGATTATGCAGACAACCTGGAATTTTCATCACAGTAATATTTCCGGATGAAAACTGGAATAGAAGCAGTTCATCTCTCGTCAACCCTTTAGTGCTCCTGAGTGGCGCAGCGGTCTGAGGCACTGCATCTCAGTGCTTTGAGACAGATGCAGCTTTGCTCGGTAGGTCTTTCTTTGCTGCACTTGACCATATTACCAGACAGTAATCAAGATGGGTAAAGACCAGACCCTTAACAGTTGATTTTACAGTGCAGGTGATTTGTACTGTAACACAGAACAACAGACAGGCCCCTCCCCATCTTCACAACAACTCTCATTTTGACTTGACAATGATCAGAGTGGTGAAGAGGAGCTCCTCGGAACCTGAGAGTTCGGAAGTAATTTAGCCATTCAGTGTAGTCTTAGCGATCTAGATGAGCTATTTATGCAAGTTGTCATGTCAATTAACTTGTGACATTCCTGGATTACTCATTATACTGATAGTCAGATTTAATCAAGTAATTCAATAGTCAGTTTAAAAAAGGTTAAGGCTACAAGACTGTAAATATCTGGCTGTGTTGGCAAAAATCACTACATATCCCATTGAGCCAAGCGGGGAGAGGCTGTCCGTTGTCACAGTTCCAAGACCAGTCAGAAACGTCCAGCTAACCCTACGCCAATGACGCCGGTGGATCTCAAAACTGAACTTGAATCCCCGTTAAGTAGCAATGATATCCTTCACCAACGTCATCTTATGACAGACATCTCAAACCAGATATGACTGTTCAACAAAACATAATTACATTTTTTCCCCAGCTAATTACTTAGTTACATGATTGTATAACTAGCAAAGAAGTTTTGAAATTGAGGGTGCAGTATTTATGAAGTTTGGCATAGTTCAGCTAGCCAGCTAGTTTAGCCCACTGAGGTATAATAAGAACGTTTTAGCCAGGGAAAACAAGCTTGGGCCTAGTGAGCATGTGCACTAGGCTAATTAAGGAGACAGATTGTAGTTATGCCCTGATTAGTCATTGAAATGATTGTCAATATCAAAAGGTTTTGTTATAAATTACCCATCAAAATGAATGATGGAGAATAATTGGGATTTCTACCCATAATATAACTTAAGGTACTCCAAAGTATTTTTCCATTGGGTTTTAGGTCATTTATCTTGGTTTGGTAATATAATTTCATAATTTTGTTAAGTTTTGTAAAAAAAAATACAAATCTACATTATGTCAAAGCTGAGCTGCCTGGCTGACTTTGCCACCTATTTTGCATTATTTATTTGAACGAGTGTTGTCATGATACCAGCATTTTACAAACGATACAATACCAGGCCAAGTATCACGACACCGAATAGTATCACGATACCATGGTTGGGGGGAAAAATCTGTGGCTTAGCATCCTGTGCGCACCGTTCACCGGACGCTTGTTGACGTTTTCAAAAATGCCTCCAAAAACCTGGCACTGAAATTCTGACTTCTACTCAATACAACACATTGAATTTAACTTCACAGTGTTTAACAGAACACGGCATAGAAGGGCTGATTTGCTGATATTTGCAAAGGCATACCTGTGATTTAGCTGGAGGAATGGGAGGAAGGAATATACTGTACATGCATATTTATCTGCATGTCATTGTGCTAGTAAGGGGAAAAACACTGCATGAAACCTTTACTCTTTAGTTAACAGGCACACACACAGTCGCCCTCACTCTCAAAAACACACACACACACCACTCTCTCCCCCACAAACACACACTGCTCCCAACTTTTACGTTAGGCACCAAACTGAATTTAAGGAGCACCAGAAAGACATTGATTTTTGATTTAGTTTAGGCTTACATTAGGCCTATGTGAATCCTACCCTTTGAAGCACATGTCATGAGCAGCAGACCCTTTTCTTTCTTCCTGTGCCAATCAAATTTGCCTAAATTTACTGTCAAGTTACCAGGTTGTTAGCTAGCTACAGTAGGTAACACGACCGAACAACGCTGTTAGTTATCAAACCAATAATTAGCGACCAGGGATTCGTTTAAAAATGGCCCGCGACATGACTTGTGAAATTATGTCAAATGTGTGCGAATCCCGATAGAAAGAAAAAAAGGCATCTCCGGTAATATTTGTTTAACCGTTTAGGTTAGAGACGAGTCGTTTTCTTTGCTGTAAAGCTGCAAGCATGCGTGTCGCAAAGCAGTGCTTGGTTTTCCATCTGACACTCAGAGGCTGCATGACAGTGAACTTGCAAAGTCTACTCAGACTGATCTGTGCTCCTTGTTATAAAAAGGCGAGGACATTTTACAATTTATCCACATTGCTAACTTTGTGCGCTGCTCCAATGTAATACATTTACAAATCTAACAGAAGACTCATCAGGGTCTGCATCCCCGCTCGCCATCACGGCAAAATGATATATATATTTTTTAAATGACAGAGGAAGACACACACATGAAGAGCAGACGGAGAAAAGCAGGTGAGTGAGGGCTGGTAGGGGATGAGGCTGGCTGATTTACAGCTGCCACGTGATATGCCCATGAAAGTTGAGTGGATATTACTGGACCTGCTTAAACAAGACACTCTGTGTGCAATAATAGTGTTTAACATGCTTTTTGAATGACTACTTCATTTCTGTATCCCCCACATACAATCATCTGTAAGGTCCCTCAGTCAAGCAGTGAATTTCAAACACAGATTCAACCACCAAGACCAGGGAGGTTTTCCAATGCCTGCAAAGAAGTGAACATATTGGTAGATGGGTAAACATATTTTTTAAAAGCAGGCATTGAATATCCCTTTGAGCATGGTGAAGTTATTAATTACATTTTGGATGGTGAATCAATACTCCCAGTCACTACAAGAAACAGGTGTCCTTCCTAACTCAGTTGCCGGAGAGGTAGGAAACCGCTAAGGGATTTCACCATGAGGCCAATGGTGACTTTTAAAACAGTTACAGTTTAATGGCTGTGATAGAATAAAACTGACGATGGATCAACAACATAGTTACTCCACAATACTAACCTAATTGACAGAGTGAAAAGGAGGAGGCATGTACAGAATAAAAATATTCCAAAAACATGCATCCTGTTTGAAACAAGGTACTAAAGAAATACTCTTTTAATACAGCTATAATCTCAGCCAATGGTGCTTCTACAAGTTGACTCAGGGGTTTGAATAGCTATGTAAATGAGTTATTTCTGTATTTCATCTCAAATAAATATGCAAAAAATGTCTGAAAAATACGTTCTCACTTTGTCATTATGGGATATTGTGTGTACATGAGTGAGAAAAAAATACATTATATCCATTTTGAGTTCAGGATGTAACAACAGGTATTAATACTTTCCAAAGGCACTGTAATTAATATGGGCTAATCTTAGCCCTTTCCTGGGTAACTTACCTGAGATGGACATAATATGAAGGGAGAAATAATAACGGTTTCGCTAAGTCAGTCAATCAGGCACCTGTGAGTGACAGTTGGTGTACGTATGTGATGTTGGGCTGAAGCTACTGACCCGGAAGCTTGGCTCTCTCACTCCTCCCGGGCTTTTGTGACAGAGGGTGGACAATGACTTTGTCGTAATAGATGTAAGCAATGTCCCCATGCTATCTGGCAGCTTTCATATAGCTGGGATAAGCTCTTTCTGCCTCTGGCGTACAACTTCAGAGAAGTCCTCGTTGAGGAAGATGTTGGTTCATCTCAAGTTCTTGGGTCTCTCCAGAAGAGCCATATTGTCCTTGAACCTTAGAAACTTGACCACTATCAGCCTGGTCTGTCACCTGGGCTGGTTACATGTTTTCCAGACCTGTGGACGTGCTCCACCTCAATATTCTTTTGATCCATCTTCAGCTTTTCAGTGATCATTTTCTCCTCTAACTCCATCCAGGTCTCATGTGTAGACTCTGGTAGGCCATCCACAACAATGTTATTCCTCCTGGATTGTCCCTAGATAGTCTGTTTTCCCAGTCATCTGTAATAATGATTTGCTGATATCATCTCATGTGGATTTAGTTTGTTGTCATCTTGCTGCAAGTCTCTTCCATATGACATTCACCTATCTCTGGTCAGATCGTCCATTATTTTGTTAGTCGAGTCCACCATTATTTGGACAAAGCTCTTGAAGCCATTTTTCTGTTGCTGTAACAATGCTTGTAGACATTTTTGTTGATTTACACTGTCCTCTCCAACCTTCTTTGACTTTGGGCGGCATGATAGTAGCAACATAGGCTAACGCTGGTACTCCACGCAATTTCAGCCAGCACAGCTCGCAGGGCCGATGGGAAAAGTAACAAACAGCAGGGATTTAAACAGCCACAAACTCAGGACTATCCGCGGTCCCAGCCACAAGGGCTAATCGCGTTGCAGGCTGTGTTCAAATTGTAAAAGAAACCTGGCTAGCTTGATAGCTAGCAACTAGTCTAGCTGCGTCGTTAAGCAGCAGCTCTTCAGACTTCAGGGTTTGGCAGTGTCCCGGAACAGAAAGTAGCGGTCCACAGCAACTGAGCTAACCACGTCACAGGATCCAAATTAAACAGGTAGGGTAGTTAAAAAAAACAACAACAAAGGGACATTTTTCAGTAACACTTTTTTTTTTAACTGAGCGCTCTCGCATTCCGCTTTCAGCATGCGATGCACGCTGAAGACGTCACTATGCAAGCACTCAGGGGTGTGCCATTGCCACTTGAGCAGGCTAGAAATGCTGCAATCGGACCTTGACGCTTTACAGAAAGACCTGGTTGGTTTAAAATGTGTACTTAATTGTAGGCCAGACTAAATACATGTTCTCTAATTCTCGCAAAAATGTTTCAGATGGGCTACATTTCTATTCATTGGATTGTTGGTTCTCCCATCGATCAGGTTCCCAATTGTAAATATCTGGGCATTTGGATTGACAAAGATTTAATGTTCCAAAACAAAGTTACGGATGAGCTAGTTAAACTAAACTTGAAAGTGGGATTATTTTCTAGAAATAGATATTTCCTTTCCCGGAATAGCAGAAAGCAGATTGTACAGTCAACTTTTCTGATAGTTTTTGAAAACGGTGACACCATTTACAAGATTGCCGCAGCCACTAGTTTTAAACCTTTAGACGTCGTCTACCATAGTGCCATTTGTTTTATCACAGGTGAGTTTTAATATTCACCACTGCATTCTGTATCAAATTGGCTGGTCCTCATTAAAGTCCCGAAGATCACTTCATTACTCCTTATTTGTTTGTTTAATTGTTTACAAAGCTCTACTACACAAGCTTCCAACTTACCTAACTTTGTTGTTAAAGTACAAAAATCATGAGATACCAAACCCATTCATACGGTTGGTTAACACTTGAGTTTCCTCGGGTCTCCGCCAAACTAGGTAAATCCACTTTTTGTTATAATGCACCTTATTGCTGGAACCAACTACAAAATACATTACAATTGGATGTTCTGGTGCCGCTCGGGCAATTTAAAATATTGATTGGGGGCCATCGTAACTTTTTCTTGAATATTTGTGTAATTCTGTATTTTTGTTTGTTTTACATTATATCGGATTTGATTATGAATTGTAAAAGCAGGGCCCACTTGTGAAAGAGACCCTGGTCGCAATGATGACTAAGTCAACATCAGGGCCGGTATCTAGAAGGTGTCTTCGAGTAGGAGGGCTCATCTAGGATCAAATTTGATTGGTCACATACACAGATGTTATTGCGGTTGTAGCGAAATACTTGTACGTCTCAGCGTAATAATGCTGATCTAGGATTAGGTCCCCATCTGTTTACATATCTTTATTCATTAGAATCTAAAAGGCTAAACAGATCCTAGATCAGCTACCCTGCTCTGAGAGGCTTTGTAGATACGAGCCCTGACCTACTAACATGCAGACAGTAGTTTAGAGTGGGCTCACCTCAGTGAGACTGTGTGTGATCCTGTGCTGCTCAGCTGGTTCCTCTGTGGGTTCAGGAGGTGTAGTCTGGTTTTCCTCCATGTCCATGGTCCCCTCAGGGTTCCCCAGACTCTCCTCACACCCCTCCTCCTTCACCAGCAGCACCTCTGGACCCTCCTCCTCCTGGAAGAGACAGGTGATACAGATTACACAGACATATACTCCCTCAGGTACGTACACACAGATAATAAACACACTTTCATCATTGAGTGTTTACCCATCCCCACTGCGTTTGAGTCCTATAATCTAGTTACATAATTACTTTATTGTTGTTAAACCCATCATAGTGGACATGTTGTGTGTAAAAAATAATTCAGCTATAATAAGTTCTAAGTCGCCATCAGACAAACCTGACTAAACTATTTTGAGGTGTACAGTAGGTGTTTGTTAGTGTGTGGGTATGTGTAGGTATATTTAGTAAGTGTATATTGGTTATAAAGCACTGTCAGGTGTATGCAGAATAGGGTGAGATCAGATGTGAACTAAAGAAAGTCTCAAAGTCTACATGAAAAGTCCCATTTTGTATTTATTAAACACACGTTTTAAATACACCATATGAAAACCACATATACACGTCTCAACTACAAATCTCCATGATAAACTACATAAATTCTCATTAAAAAGTGTCTTGGGAAAGAAATGAAGTAGTTGAATGGAAGTAATGAAATAGGCATTTATGAACGTCAGAGCCTATACAATACAAACAATATATAAACATACTTTTTAGGCTTATATGCCTAGGGCTGGGCGATACGGCCTAAAAATCATTTAGATTTTTTCAAACTTATGGGTGATTCATGATCTATATCTCGATTTTCTAAAGTTCTAAATAAGCTTTGTTGCACAATTAAAAAAGGTCAATACAATTAATTTCAAACAGTCATAAATAAATCTAATGAATTCAGGGTTTGTAAAATTATACCTAGGCTAAATATGACCTTCCACAACCATAAGACCCACAAATAATGTAATTATTTTATCAAAATATTTTAAACAGCTTTTTTTTGCATTAATCACTGACCTAGCTTTCAAGTCTATGAAAATGCAATTTATGTTACAAATTTAACCAGAACCCTGCATAACGTGCATTCACTAATAATGACTATCTCCTTGTAGCTGAAAATTAACACCAGTCTCATAAACAATCTCTCAAGCACAAGCCCCCGTTCTAGTGAGTAGCCAGCTAATCTTTATATTTCAAGTCTAGCCAACTTCAAATCAAAGTTATTGGTTCACTTGGATCTATTTGCTTGCTACCAAGGCAGAACAGTTGAAGTGTGATGATTGCACCCTCCTGTCCATCTCCAACTGTTTGAACAACATAGCCTGTTCACTTTGTTTAGATATTGAAATCAAGTGGCCTACCTGGACAAGAAGATGCTTATTTCTCGGAATGAGAACGAGTTGCCAATTCCTTTTATGAATGTATTTTTTTTTCTTTACATACATACATTGCACATTTATAAAACACAGACTAGACAGCAAGCACATGTGTGCTATGTGGCTAAAATACAGCTAGCGGTACGTGGTACCACAAAACCAAGCTTGCGACAGAACTGAACATTAATTTTCCACAATCATATTTTTTTTTAAATATTTTTTTTTACCCCTTCTCCCCAATTTTGTGGTATCAATTGGTAGTTACAGTCTTGTCCCATCGCTTGCAACTCAGATTCAACCACAAAGACCAGGGAGGTTTTCCAATGCCTCGCAAATAAGGGCACCCCGGTAGATGGGTAAAACATTTTAAAAAGCAGACATTGAATATACCTTTCAGCATGGTGAAGTTATGAATTACACTTTGGATACACTCAGTCACAACAAATATATAGGCGTTCTTCCTAACTCCGTTGCTGGAGAGGAAGGAAACCGCTCAGGAACATCATCACGAGGCCAATTGTGACTTTTAAACAGTTACAGAGTTTCATGGCTGAGAGAAGAAAACTGAGGATGGATCAACAACATTATAGTTAATCCACAACACTAACACAAATGACAAGAGTGAAAAGAAGGAAGCCTGTACAGAATAAAAATATTCCAAAACATGCCTCCTGTTTGCAATAAGGCACTAAAGTAATACTGCAAAAAAATATGGCAAAGAAATAAAAGTCCTGAATGCAAAGCGTTACGTTTGGGGCAAATCCAATACATCACTGAGTAACACATCATATTTTCAAGCATGGTGATGGCCGCATCATGTTATGGGTTAGCTTGTAAATTGGCAAAGGACTACGGAAATAGAGCTAGGCGCAGGCAAATGCCTAGTGGAAAACCTGGTTCAGTTTGCTTTCCAACAGACACTGGGAAAGAGTTCACCTTTCAGAAGGACAATAACTCAAAACACAAGGCCAAATATATACTGGAGTTACTTACCAAGATGATGTTGAATGTTCCTGAGGGGCCTAAATACAGTTTAGACTTAAATCTACTTGAAAATCTATTGCAAGACTTGAAAATGGCTGTGGAGCAATTATCAACAACTAACTTGGCAGAGTTTGAAGAATTAAAAACTTGTGTGCAAATATTGTACAATCCAGGTGTGGAAAGATCTTAGACACTCACAGCTGTAATCGCTGTGATTCTAACATGCATTGACTTAGGGGTGTGAATACTTTTGTAAATGAGATATTTCTGTATTTTCATTATGGGTTATTGTGTATTTTCATTATGGGGTATTGTGTAGATGGTCGAGTTATTATATTTTTAATCCATTTTGAATTCAGGCTGTAACAAAATATGGAATAAGTCAAGGGCTATGAATACTTTCTGAAGGCACTGTAGAATGCAAAATATATATATACAAATAAAAACAAAATTCTTGTGATACATGCATTTCAAACATTAATTTGAATTAATTGGATATAATCGCCCAGCCCTATACAGTTGAAGTCAGAGGTTTACATACACTTAGGTTGGAGTCATTAAAACTCGTTTTCCAACCACTCCACAAATTTCTTGTAAACAAACTATAGTTTTGGAAAGTCGGTTAGGACATCTACTTCGTGCATGACACAAGTCATTTTTCCAAATATTGTTTACAGTCAGATTATTTCACTTATAATTCAATGTATCACAATTCCAGTGGGTCAGAATTTGACTGTGCCATTAAACAGCTTGGAAAATTCCCCAAAATTAGGTCATGGCTTTAAAAGCTTCTGTTAGGCTAATTGACATCATTTGAATCAATTGGCGGTGTACCTGTGGATGTATTTCAAGGCCTACCTTCAAACGCACTGCCTCTTTGCTTGACATCACGGGAAAATCTAAAGAAATCAGCCAAGACGTCAGAAAAAACATTGTAGACCTCCACAAGTCAAGTTCATCCTTGGGAACAACTTCCAAATGCCTGAAGGTACCAGGTTAATCTGTACAAACAATAGTACGCAAGTATAAACACCATGGGACCACGCAGCTGTCATACCGCTCAGGAAGGAGACACGTTCTGTCTCCTGGAGATGAACGTACTTTGGTAAGAATAGTGCAAATCAATCCCAGAACAGCAGCAAAGGACCTTGTGAAGATCCTGGAGGAAACAGGTACAAAAGTATCGATATCCACAGTAAAACAAGTCCTAAATTGACATAACCTGAAAGGCCGCTCAGCAAGGGAGTAGCCCCTGCTCCAAAACCACCATAAAAATGCCAGACTACGGTTTACAACTGCACATGGGAACAAAGATCGTACTTTTTGGAGAAATGTCCCCTGGTCTGATGAAACAGAAATAGAACTCTTTGGCCATAACGACCATCGTTATGTTTGGAGGAAAAAGGGGGAGGCTAGCAAGCCGAAGAAAACCATCCCAACCGTGAAGCACAGAGGTGGCAGCATCATGTTGTGGGGGTGTTTTGCTGCAGGAGGGACTGGTGCACTTCACAAAATAGATGGCATCATGAGGAAGTAAAATTATGTGGATATATTGAAGCAACATCTCAAGACATCAGTCAGGAAGTTAAAGCTTGGTCGCAAATGGGTCTTCCAAATGGACAGTGACCCAAAGCATACTTCCAAAGTTGTGGTAAAATGGTTTAAGGACATCAAAGTCAAGGTATTGGAGTGGCCATCACAAAGCCCTGACCTCAATCCTATAGAACATTTATGGGCAGAACTGAAAAAGTGTATGTGAGCAAGAAGGCCTACAAACCTGACTCAGTTACACCAGCTCTGTCAGGAGGAATGTGCCAAAATTCACCCAACTTATTGTGGGAAGCTTGTGGAAGGCTACCTGAAATGTTTGACCCAAGTTAAACAATTTAAATGCAATGCTACCAAATACTAATTGAGTGTATGTAAAACTTCTGACCCACTGGGAATGAGAAGAAATAAATCACTCAACTATTATTCTGACATTTCCCATTCTTAAAATAAAGTGGTGATCCTAACTGACCTAAAACAGGGAATTTTTACCAATATTAAATGTCAGGAATTGTGAAAAACTGAGTTTAAATGTATTTGGCTAAGGTCTATGTAAACTTCCGACTTCAACTGTACATGCCTTATACACTGCTCAAAAAAATAAAAGGAACACTTAAACAACACAATGTAACTCCAAGTCAATCACACTTCTATGAAATGAAACTGTCCACTTAGGAAGCAACACTGATTGACAATAAATTCCACATGCTGTTGTGCAAATGGAATAGACAACAGGTGGAAAATATAGGTAATTAGCAAGACACAGGTGGTTCTGCAGGTGGTGACCACAGACCACTTCTCAGTTCCTATGCTTCCTGGCTGATGTTTTGGTCACTTTTGAATGCTGGCGGTGATTTCACTCTAGTGGTAGCATGAGACGGAGTCTACAACCCACACAAGTGGCTCATGTAGTGCAGCTCATCCAGGATGGCACATCAATGCGATCTGTGGCAAGAAGGTTTGCTGTGTCTGTCAGCGTAGTGTCCAGAGCATGGAGGCTCTACCAGGAGACAGGCCAGTACATCAGGAGATGTGGAGGAGGCCGTAGGAGGGCAACAACCCAGCAGCAGGACCGCTACCTCCGCCTTTGTGCAAGGAGGAGCACTGCCAGAGCCCTGCAAAATGACCTACAGCAGGCCACAAATGTGCATGTGTCTGCTCAAAAGGTCAGAAACAGACTCCATGAGGGTGGTATGAGGGCCCGACGTCCACAGGTGGGGGTTGTGCTTACAGCCCAACACCGTGCAGGACGTTTGGCATTTGCCAGAGAACACCAAGATTGGCAAATCCGCCACTGGCGCTCTGTGCTCTTCACAGATGAAAGCAGGTTCACACTGAGCACATGTGACAGACGTGACAGAGTCTGGAGACGCTGTGGAGAATGTTCTGCTGCCTGCAACATCCTCCAGCATGACCGGTTTGGCGGTGGGTCAGTCATGGTGTGGGGTGGCATTTCTTTGGGGGGCCGCACAGCCCTCCATGTGCTCACCAGAGGTAGCCCGACTTCCATTAGGTACCGAGATGAGATCCTCAGACCCCTTGTGAGACCATATGCTGGTGCGGTTGGCCCTGGGTTCCTCCTAATGCAAGACAATGCTAGACCTCATGTGGCTGGAGTGTGTCAGCAGTTCCTGCAAGAGGAAGGCATTGATGCTATGGACCGCCCGTTCCCCAGACCTGAATCCAGTTGAGCACATCTGAGACATCATGTCTCGCTCCATTCACCAACGCCACGTTGCAGCACAGACTTTAGTCCAGGTCTGGGAGGAGATCCCTCAGGAGACCATCCACCACCTCATCAGGAGCAAACCCAGGCATTGTAGGGAGGTCATACAGGCACATGGAGGCCACACACCCTACTGAGCCTCATTTTGACTTGTTTTAAGGACATTACATCAAAGTTGGATCAGCCTGTAGTGTGGTTTTCCACTTTAATTTTGAGTGTGACTCCAAATCCAGACCTCCATCGGTTGATACATTTGATTTTCATTGATAATTTGTGTCATTTTGTTGTCAGCACATTCATCTATGTAAAGAAAAAGTATTTAATAAGAATATTTCATTCATTCAGATCTAGGATGTGTTATTTTCGTGTTCCCTTTATTTTTTTGAGCAGTGTATATATATATATATATATCACACAACGTTGGATGCAATATTCTACACTGAAATCGGTAACTCTTGTAATTGCAAATGAGTCTGTGGATCTTTTTCGTGCCGACAACAATGACAATTCATCTTTGTCTTTAATGCAGGGTTTGATCTAACCGTCAGAAGCTACCGAGTGGAATGTTTTTTCTTCTGGTATCTCCTCTCTGAGAACCTCTTCCCGCAGTGCGTACAGGCAAACAGCCTCTCTACCATGTGGACCTTCCGGATGCATCTTCAGCTGTTGCAAGAATCTCTTCTGACAATGGGGTCAGCTGTATTATTTCTACCCTGTGTGGACCCTCTGGTGTCTCTTCAGGTGACCAGCCTGGGCAAAGGCCATGGGACACTGGGTACAGCTGAAGGGTTTCTCCCCCGTATGGACCCTCTGGTGCCTCTTCAGGTCACCAGCCTGAGCGAAGGCCATGGGACACTGGGTACAGCTGAAGGGTTTCACCCCTGTGTGGACCCTCTGGTGGATCTCCACCTTCTGGGGGCAGCTGAAGCCTTTGTTACAGAAAATGCAGAGGAACCGTTTCTCTTTACTTTTGCCTGATGTTGCTCCTCCACGCCGAGCCTGGGCTCTAGCCCTGTCGTTTGAGTTCAATCCCTTATCGAAAAGGACGAGGCGGTGTGGATCAGTAGGCCCCATTGATCTGGACACTGGGTCGCGATTCCTGAACGTGTGTAAAGGGGAGTGGGTAGCGACATTTGGATTTGTCTCTAAGCTTTCCCTGTAATCTAAGAAATCTCTGCCCTGTGTGAGTCCATCTCCTAGGTGACTATCTGCATTCCATGTGGGAGGAACGTCGCCCTCCACTTTCACAGTCACTTCATCTACGCCCAGAACCTCGCCTTTCTCATCTAGGCACCCTTCAGAGTATACACTACTACTGTACTGGTTCCAGTCCCCTCTAGACAGATCAGTCCGTGTCTCTAAACCCAAGGATATGTTACCAGGGTCCATTTCTGTAGCATAAGAACAAGACGGTTCATCCCCGCCAGTGTCTAATGAGTCACCATCAACATTACCACGGGAATGATCAGTCCTCTGGTTCTGGTGAAATACTGGTAAATACTCTGAGCCAGGAGGACAGCCCAGTCTCCCCAGGCCCAGTATCTCTGGGCCTGATGATCTGTATTCAGATCCTCTGTGTAATTGCATTTGTGTTACAGTTAAAGTCTCGGTGTCTGTCTCAGACTTGAGGACGGCGATCGGCGTTCCACTGACCTCCGTGATGCTGTGTCTGGTCCTGGGCCGCGCAGTGGTGGGGTCCTTTGTGGCTACAGGGGGCTCTCCAGCCGTTCCATTCTGGATGTCTCTGCTATGCCGTGGGTCCTGCTTTCCTTCAGACCTCTCCTGCTTGACCCCAGGACCTGCAGCCTCTGTAGACTGACACAAGAAGAGTGGAGGTTATTAACAGATAACAATGTCGTAGGGAAGTCTCACAAGCTCCCTTATGGCAGATAAAAGAGGATGTACATGTAAGCAAGTGAAAAGCTGAGGGGAACCTTTCTGAAGTGAACTGGTCACATGATGCACTGTAATTTAATGGAACACAATTCCACTAACCTCTATCACGATAATGTTCTGTGGTGAGGTTCCACTCCCCTCATCAACAGTGATTAGTTGGTCATCTCTGCATGTATTGTGTCCCGCTGGATTCACAAAGCTCTTGTGGCCTCCAGAGAGATGTATTTCACCTGAGAGAATGATTGGGGAAAAGAGGTGGTTTAGGTGCTGTCAATGGTATATTGTACACTATTGACACTGTCTACAATTGACAAGGATGTAAAGTAGCAATTCTCATAACTTCTTGATATAATATTTACTGATTGATGTATTATATTCCATGCATAACACTGTTTTCATTGTGTAAATAGAATATGCAGTAAATCAAGAATCTGGTTAGAATATGAGTGTCTTTGCGCAAGATAGCTTACTAATCAGGGGAATTATTGCACACTATCCAACAACTGACCAATACCTAATTATGTGTAATACATCCGAACACAGAGCGGATTGGGGCGAGTCACTAAACTATATATTAACGGTGCTGCGCAGCCTCCGCCAAAATGTACCTCTTGCCATTCTTCTGTGTCGGTCAAGGATCTTGACACTACTGGGACTGGCAACGACACGCTCCCGTGCCACCTTCAGTTCCAGTAGCTGTAGTTTCCTCCGTAATGCCCTGTTTTCTTTCTGGCTTTGAGTTATTTCCAAACGAAACACTGCATAGTCATCATCTACGAGTTTACAGACCTCTGCCACGGCTGCATTCGCCAGCACCTCCATGATGGAGGCTATTTGAGTGTGAAAAACCATACAGTTAGCCATTGTTAGCTAACGTTACATAGATAACATCTATCAATCAATTCGTCTTCAACGCAAATTAAACACTACATGGGGTACGTATGTGATGCTGTACAGTTAAATTCGTTATATTTTGAGTTCCATGATGTTAATAAACGTATAAATAACAACAATAAAACCGCTAACGTGGAAATTGTTCATGGTCACTGTTCACTTCTTCTTCTCTGGTATAGTGTCGCCTTATTCTGAAACGTCACAGTGATCCTGGCGAGTTATCAGTTGCAATCGTGTTTCTATTTCCGGCAACATTCGCGAAACGCTAGCGCGTGCTAGAGGCGGGAGGTGAAAGCTGCAAAAGAGGTACCTTTAGTTGAGAGCTTGATAGTTTTACAATGACAGAACCGCACAAAATCCTAATATCGATCAACATGACAAGCATGATGTGTTCAGTACGAGGCTATTACAATAATTGGATGAAGAGGTCGTTTTTACAACAAGAATGTTTTGAACACCATCTCTACGACGTCGATCTGTATGTACCTGTGGAGCCCCATAGGACCCGCATCCACCTTTGCGGCTCTGGCTCAAAGCGTTGAACCTAAAGAAACTTCCAAAACGTCTTTTCGTGTGCTCCTACCACTTCTTTGACAAGAAGCCTAAAGTGGAGCATCCTTACCCAGACAAATGGCTTGGCTACTATCCTCCATTGTTTTTTCACCTTTATTTAACCAGGTAGGCTAGTTGAGAACAAGTTCTCATTTACAACTGCGACCTGGCCAAGATAAAGCATAGCAGTGTGAACAGACAACAACACAGAGTTACATATGGAGTAAACAATTAACAAGTCAATAACACAGTAGAAAAATAAGAAAAAAAGGAGTCTATATACTTGTGTGCAAAGGGCACGAGGAGGTAGATGAATAATTACAATTTTGCAGATTAACACTGGAGTGATAAATGATCAGATGGTCATGTACAGGTAGAGATACTGGTGTGCAAAAGAGCAGAAAAGTAAATAAATATAAACAGTATGGGGATGAGGTAGGTAAATTGGGTGGGCTATTTACCGATAGACTATGTACAGCTGCAGCGATCGGTTAGCTGCTCAGATAGCAGATGTTTAAAGTTGGTGAGGGAGATAAAAGTCTCCAACTTCAGCGATTTTTGCAATTCGTTCCAGTCACAGGCAGCAGAGAACTGGAACGAAAGGCGGCCAAATGAGGTGCCAAATGAGGTGCTTTAGGGATGATCAGTGAGATACACCTGCTGGAGCGCGTGCTACGGGTGGGTGTTGCCATCGTGACCAGTGAACTGAGATAAGGCGGAGCTTTACCTAGCATGGACTTGTAGATGACCTAGAGCCAGTGGGTCTGGCGACGAATATGTAGCGAGGGCCAGCCGACTAGAGCTTAGATGCATTCATGAAGAAGGGTTGGTCAGACAGTCATCAGTGACAGTTAAGCCAAACGCTTGAGCAGTTTGCCTGCTCTCATTGTGTCTCCCTCTTGCATCTAAGCACAGTCATAATAGCACAATTTATTTCCTCCACAACTCAACCAAAAATCTAATTTTATATATACTTAATTATTATGATTATTAAATATTATTAGGAGCGTTCATGCAGTATGGGGTTTTATTGTACGGTTTTGTCCATGAACTTGTTTAACAAGCCATACTGATTTCTGAACCAGGGCTTCACAAACCGTGATCTGCTACATAAGAGGAAGGTCAAATGAACAATTCCAGCCTTCACAAAAAGAGGCGCACAGCTGTCAGAAGAGGAGACCACATGTACACGACGGATAGCTAACGTGCGGGTTGATGTGGAACGCGTAATTCAAAGGCTCAAACGGTTTAGAATCATCTCACAGACAGTGCCAATCAACCTCTCATCTAAAATGGACAAAGTACTTTGAATCTGTGCTGCATTGTGTAACCTGCGTGGTGATATCGATCATGAAGACGCTGAATGAAAGTTCTCAAAAGTTATGTTAAATAAATGTAAATTCATTCTATAACAACTCGACTTAATTATTAGTTTTACATACTCATTAATATTAAAAACAAAGGCAAAAACAATTTCCACAACACTGAGACTGTTGATGCATTAAGTCAGGCTTTTTAATTGAAAAACAATTTGTTAATGGTAACTGAAAACAGGAGAGACATCTGACTACATACGTCTACAGAGCTGCATATATTTGTCACTATATTTTGCCTTCCTGATGCTCCTCAACAATAAATGGCAGGATGTGTGTTGAGTAGAATGCCTTCAACCCCTGGACAGCCTCTGCATCATAGGGAACAGGGATGTCAACTTGCTGGGACGGAGTCCAGATGAACACCTTACTTTTTCACAGTCCTGTGCTAAACAGACCAATTTGCATCTGCATGTATTAGCCACGTGGCCCATGTGGTTGCAGTTGGGGTGTGCCCTCCACCACCTTCACATTACAGGCTTTCCCATTGAAGACAACATCCAGAGAAAACCGCCCTTTCCCATGACAGGACACTTGATCTCAAACAGCTCCTTGGTGTTCAGCACTCCGTCAGGGCTTGCTGATAGCCATGACTCTTCAACACTGACAACAGTGCCTCTGTGGGCCACAGAGTATCCACAGTCTTCCAGCCACTGAGAGGCCATCAGCTCATTATCTTCAAATACATTAAAATGGTACAGCCACAAATAAATAGTCCTTTCAGTCCAATTTTACCTAGGATGCTACTGGCTGTGATATGATTGTTGGTTCAGCATTAACACACTTATAGAGCAGACTCCCCACAGGCAGATTCAGGTGTCTCAAGCTCCTATTCAATTCCTCCTGTGAGTGGAATGCAGGAGTGGGAGGCAGGGGATGACATTCTGGACACTTTTCTGCATATTGGTCACTGGCTTTATGGTGTGTATAGTCAATGCTGTTTAACCGCTTTGGCTCAAGGTTCCTCCGAGTCCCTGCATTCCATTGTCACTGCTAATCTGTGCAGACTATGCCAGTTAGCCCACTGGACACTGCACCTGTGATAGAATGTTTGTTGCAAAAAAAATCACATTATTAACAATTGTGTGACTGAGGACTATGTGATCAACTTAATCAAAAACACATGCAAGTTTCATCATAAACTTACCTTGCTATTGTTCCCAATGAGATGAGACCACTTATACTGACCATACTTTAGGCATTACCCCCCCAACCACAAGGATATTTTTTTACAAACCTTATTCACCCAGAAAAAAAAACAATAACACTAAAGACGCTAATAACACTAAAGAAATACATGTGAAGCTGATATGTTTAAATACATTTTATACCCTACTCCATGCTTCACCTACCTTGCTTCACCAACATGAGATTTGACAGGATACTTACAGATTCCCCACATAAAAACAGCAGTTATGTTGATCCACAAATACATGTTATTAACATAACCAATAAATAAGGACATTCTCAATTCAGCTTTCATCCAACAAAACGTTTGTTCTAATTGCTATGTTAAGGCTGACTATTGTATCTGTGTCTAGATAAGGCAGTATTGAGCACTTTCATCTATGAAAAGGAACGAAGTAAATAGGCTATAAACATAAATTAAAAGACCAAGTAATGCGGAGATTGATCATAGATATCATCTGAGAACTCAATCATAAATTTGTCTATGGATTATAGTAACTCTCACCACAACACATGGAGACTACTTGTATGCTATGTTAAGTAAAGTTAGAAATAGAAATGCAAGTGACTTTGCTTATTAGCCCGACCTTCCAAAGAATTGAGGCTGCATGACTTTCCAAGGCAAGCGCATCCAGCAGTCTCTACTGATCCGATGTTGAATAAAAGTGCCCAAGCAGCGTGGTAAGAGCTGCTTGATTGGCTGGGCTGAACATCGGCCTTAAAATAGCATTCGTTTTCCCTCCTCCTGGTGAAGCCATTTGTGTGTGTTCCCAAGTGGGAGCCATGTTTTGCTTTTGTTTATTTGTTAAGATGTGTTAATGATGCGCGTTTTTTTATTATTAGCCAGCGGTCTGAGGTAATTCGCTGGCGTTAACGGAAGTTGTAAAACGGAAACACAAACACAATCGCATTCGAATAGAACTGGGTCAAGTGGGCGGGGCTACATACGGGGAATAGTGCCAGTCGGTATTAAATAGAACGTTGTGGGTACCTGTGGTGAAAACAACCTGTGGTTAACTAATTGTCTAGCAGCAAAAACATTTTTCAACCGCAATTTTGTTGTTGTGTGCTTGTTTAAGTCCATTACAAAACTACATTTAAGAAACATTGTCAGCTCCCAAGCACTCTCACTATTTTGACAAACGTAATATTGTTCTTCACTCATGCCCATTTTCATGAAGGCGCTAACGTTAGCCACGCAAGTGCTAGCTAATTACCAACCAGAACATTAACATTAAACTAGCCAAGACCAACAACACACTATAAACTAAAGCAACAAGTAGTGTGTGGAGTTACAAACGGACTATACAAAAAAAAAGTTAAATGTCTTACCTGTGATGACATTTTTTCCACACAGATAGCTAACGTTACGTGTAGCCTACTTGGAGACCGGTTCCCCACAATTGTCCATTCTTCAACACCAAATAAATAGCCTGAAGCAGGAATGAATGTAAGGCTGTATGGTCCAGTACAGGCTCAAAGTAAAATAACTAGTGGGGGTACGCCGTCCCGGTAAAACATGAGCCTATCACAATAATGAAAACAAAATGTCAAGAAAACTGTAGGGTATCACACCATTATCAGAGGAAATTTTGCCATTTTGCAGAGATGAGTGGCCGAAACCTAGACGTGTGCTGACAGCAGTGGAGGCATACATATTGACCTAATGACAATCTCAAATGTCATTATACTTTTTGGTGTTTTGTTTAACAAATATCTCTTTTAATTCGCCACTGTTTAATGCGGGGAAATATGTTGCAATGGATGAACGTGTGCTGCTAGCCTAATAAAGGAGACCTTTGAAGTGATTGATTGATTATCAATCAGATGAAAACATCATGAGTCATTACTGGTTGTGTTTATGCCACAATAAAAGGTAATGCATATTAAAAGTAAAATGATAAATCTTTATGACTAAGCATTTTTTTCTGCAGTTTTCGGTTTGGCTATTTGTTCCAAATGTATGTGGCGGTTCTAGCTTGTATGGCGCCCTGGGCGAAACCCCCCTTCAGCTCCCGCCCGCACCCTGGGCGGCTGCCCATGTCGCCAGCACCTAAATCCGCTACTGATTTGTATTAGTCTATAAATAAATCTCTTTGCCAAAATTCGTAGTCTCTCCCATGTCTTATTCGACTAGTATTTTTGAAAGTGTAAGGATAATAATTCAGCCATAGTTGTTCTGAAATGTTTATTGCTTGCCAACATTTCACTCCCTCTTCTATGTTTAATATAACACACACATACATGAATTATTCATTTCGGTTGTCTATCCTGACGTGAAGCTTGTTCTATACAAAGCATTTGACTCTGATCTGTGCCAGAGAAAGTATTTGACTCTATACACAAAATTAACACATTACTCTGCCTCAAAACAATGATAACCTCTCAACCAGTGGCATGCGGCCTATTTAGGTGAGCGCTGATGCCGCACCCATGATAAGCAGTGCCCACTTTGCCAAAGGCAGGGGTGCAAAATATTATTTAGCTTGTTCGTGCCCAGCGCGCCTCTCAAGGGTGATGTTGGAGAGACGCAGCGCTGTGGCGCTCCAACAAATTAATTTAACATAAACTATGTAGCCTACGGTTGAAAGAGTAGTCGTCTATTTGGTTTTTCTGTAGCCTATTACAATGTCATGAGACAGACACTTTTAAATGTATTAACCAGGAGAAAATCAACTAAAAAGGCACGCGGGCAGATAGCTTTGGAACGGCTGCGGAATAATGAGAAAGAGGGGGACAACGAATGGTGTTGAAAGTTATTCATTTCAACAATTGTCTTCATTTGAATTCGACTTCAACTAACTACAAGAAGGGTTTGTTTGAGCCCATTTCTTCCTGTTTGAAAGACGCAATTATGCTATCCATAGATTTGTCAGAATAGCCAAATCCTCAAATACTCCTTATTAAATAAACACCCCCGTGTTAATATTATTTATTTATTTATTTATTATTTAACCTTTATTTAACTAGGCAAGTCAGTTAAGAACAAATTCTTATTTACAATGACGGCCTATCAAAAGGCAAAAGGCCTCCTGTGGGGACAGGGCTGGGATTAAAAATTAAAAATATAGGACAAAACATACATCACGACAAGAGAGACAACAACATAGCATGACAGCAACACATGAAAACACAGCATGGTAGCAGCACAACATGACAACAACATGGTAGCAGCACAACATGGTAGCAACACAAAACATGGTACAAACATTATTGCGCACAGACAACAGCACAAAGGGTTAGAAGGTAAAGACAATACATCACAGGAAGCAGCCACAACTGTCAGTAAGAGTGTCCATGATTGTCTTTGAATGAAGAGATCCAGTTTGAGTGTTTTTTGCAGCTCATTCCAGTCGCTAGCTGCAGCGAATTGAAAAGAGGAGCGACTCAGGGATGTGTGTGCTTTGGGGACCTTTAACAAAATGTGACTGGCAGAACGGGTGTTGTATGTGGAGGATGAGGGCTGCAGTAGTTATAGGGCGACATAGTTCCCTGCTTCCGGTCTTCTACAACAACTGTGTGACCATAGCTATGACTCTCTTTGACTCTGCAACTGGACCTAAACTACAACTGTTGCAGGCCTACCCTCAAATCACAGGGCTCTTCTCGCATGCTCTAATTCCCTACGTGGGAGCATTGCGAACCGTAGGATCGGGATTTTTAACCTGGTTACATGTCAACTGTATACTCTGTGTCGGTATTCATGTCATAAGAAAGAATTCCAGTCGACCACACCCCCACAAATTGAGGAAAACAATCATTCTTTCCCATTGAAAAAGAGCAATCTTTGTTTATTTGTTTGTTTATTTGAATGTTTGCACATTTGAAAATTAAATAGATAAATATCTCAGCCATTCACTGTCTTCTTGGTAAGAAACTCCAGTGTAGATTTGGCCTTGTGTTTTAGGTTATTGTCCTGCTGAAAGGTCAAGTCATATCCAAGTGTCTGGTAGAAGTGTCTGGCAAGTGTCTGGCATCTCCCACCTGTAGCACACGCTCCAGCAGGTATATCTCTCTAGTCACCCCCAAAACCAATTCTTTCTTTGGCCGCCTCTCCTTCCAGTTCTCTGCTGCCAATGACTGGAACGAACTACAAAAATCTCTGAAACTGGAAACACTTATCTCCCTCACTAGCTTTAAGCACCAACTGTCAGAGCAGCTCACAGATTACTGCACCTGTACATAGCCCACCTATAATTTAGCCCAAACAACTACCTCTTTCCCAACTGTATTTAATTTTTATTTATTTATTTATTTTGCTCCTTTGCACCCCATTATTTTTATTTCTACTTTGCACATTCTTCCATTGCAAAACTACCATTCCAGTGTTTTACTTGCTATATTGTATTTACTTTGCCACCATGGCCTTTTTTGCCTTTACCTCCCTTCTCACCTCATTTGCTCACATTGTATATAGACTTGTTTATACTGTATTATTGACTGTATGTTTGTTTTACTCCATGTGTAACTCTGTGTCGTTGTATCTGTCGAACTGCTTTGCTTTATCTTGGCCAGGTCGCAATTGTAAATGAGAACTTGTTCTCAACTTGCCTACCTGGTTAAATAAAGGTAAAATAAAATAAAATTAAAATAAAAAGCAGACTGAACCAGGTTTTCCTCTAGGATTTTGCCTGTGCTTAGCTCCATTCTGTTTGTTTTATCCTGAAAAACTCCCCAGTCCTTACCGATTACAAACATACCCATAACATAATGCTTGCTTGAAAATATGGAGAGTGGTACTCAGTAATGTGTTGTATTTGCTCCAAACATAACACTTCGTATTAAGGACATTGCTTTGCCACAATTGTTGCAGTATTACTTTAGTGCCTTGTTGCAAACAGGGTGCATGTTTCAGGATATTTTTTATTCTGTACAAGCTTCCTCCTTTTCACTCTGTTAATTAGGTTAGTATTGTGGAGTAACTACAATGTTGTTGACGCATCCTCAGTTTTCTCCTATCACAGCCATGAAACTCTACAACTGTTTTAAAGTCACCATTGGCCTCATGGTGAAATCCCTGAGTGGTTTCCTTCTTGTATCTTTGTAGTGACTGGGTGTATTGTATACACCTAAAGTGTAATTAATAACTTCACCATGCTGAAAGGGATATTCAATGTCTGCTTTTTATATTTAACCCAGCTACCAATAGGTGCCCTTCTTTCAGAGGCATTGGAAAACATCCCTGGTCTTTGTGGTTTAACCTGTGTTTGAAATTCACTGCTCGACTGAGGGACATGACAGATGTGTTCGGTACAAAGTTGAGGTAGTAATTCAAAAATCATGTTAAACACTATTATTGCATTAAGTCCATGCAACTTATATGACTTGTTAAGCAAATGTTAACTCCTGAACTTATTTTGGCTTGGCATAACAAAGGGGTTGAAAACTAACTTACTCAAGACATTTCATCTTTTCATTTTGAAAAACCATAATTCCACTTTGACATCATGGGGTATTGTGTGTAAGCTAGTGACAATACATCTCTATTTAATCCATTTTAAATTCAGGCTGTAACACAACAAAATGTGGAAAAATTCAAGGGGTGTGAATACTTTTTGAAGGCACTGTAAATATGATGTTGTGGGTCAAAATAAGTCAGCTATGATAAGTCAAGTCATCAGACAAACCTGACTAAAATATTTTGATGTGTACTGTAGGTGTTTGTTAGTGTAGGTATATTTAGTAAGTATATAATGGTTATAAAGCATTGTTGGGTGTAAGTCTTAGAATGTTTAATAAACACAAAATGGGATTTTTCAAACAAAGTTAGTTTAAATACACCATATGAAAACCACACAAACATGTCTGAACTAAAATTCTGCATGTACTTGATAAATTGCCTTAATTTTCTTATTAAAAAATGTTGAAACTAGTTGAATGGAAGTAATGAAACAGGCATTCGTGAACATTGTAGAGCTTACAGTACAAACACAATATTCAACAAACTTTAGGCTTTACAGTCCCTTTGGAAAGTCTTCAGACCCCTTGACTTTTTTCAAAAAAAATTATGTTACAGCCTTATTCAAAAATTCAATCTACACTCAATACCCCACAATATGAAAGCAAAAACAGGTTTAGAAATGTTTGCTAATTTATTACAAAAACAAAACTGAAATATCACATTTACATAAGTGTTCAGACCCTTTACTCAGTACTTTTTTGATGCACCTTTAGCAGCAATTACAGCCTTGAGTCTTCCTGGGTATGACACTACAAGCATGGCACACATGTATTTGGGAAGTTTCTCCCATTCTTTTCTGCAGATCCTCTCAAGCTCTGTCAGGTTGGATGGGGAGCATTGATGCACAGCTATTTTCAGGTCTCTCCAGAAATGCTTGACCGGGTTCAAGTCCGGGCTCTGGCTGGGCCACTCAAGGACATTTTGAGACTTGTCCCGAATCCACTCCTGCATTGTCTTGGCTGTGTGCATAGGGTCGTTGACCTGTTGGAAGGTGCACCTTCGCCCCAGTTTGAGGTCCCGAGCGCTCTGGAGCAGGTTTTCATCAAGGATCTGTTTGTACTTTGCTCCGTTCATTTTTCCTGACTAGTCTCCCAAAAAAAAAAAAACTATTTTCGCATTATGGGTTGTTGTGTGTAGATTGCTGAGGATTTGTTTAATTTAATCCATTTTAGAATAAAGCCGTAATGTAAACATTTTTGGAAAAAGTCAAGGCGTCTCAATACTTCCCGAAGGCACTGTATATATTATATATCACACACTGTCTCGATGCAATATTCTACTCAGGAATATTCAACACTGAAATCTGTAACTCTTGTTATACCAAATGCACCTCTGTTTCTTTTCTGCTGACAACAATAAATGAATCTTTGTCTTTAATGTAAGGTTTGATCTAAACTTTGAGCATAATGGTTACTTTCTATGTTATAGAATGGAATGTTTTTTCTGCTGGTGTATTCTGAGGTAGCTCCTCTCTGAGAAACTTTTCCCGCAGTGCGTACAGGCAAACGACCTCGCTCCCGTGTGGACCTTCAGGTGCATCTTCAAATGGTGCTGGTGGGAGAACCTCTTCTCACACTGAGGGCAACTGTAGGGTTTCTCCCCTGTGTGGACCCTCTGGTGCCTTTTCAGGCTGGAGGAGTGGGAGAAACTAGCCCGGCACAGGTGGCAGCCGAATGGTTTCTCCCCCGTGTGGACCCTCTGATGCCTTTTTAGGTCACCAGTCTGGGCAAAACGCATCTGACACTGGGTACAGCTGAAGGGTTTCTCCCCTGTGTGGACCCTCTGGTGGATCTCCACCTTCTGGAGGCAGCTGAAGCCTTTGTTACAGAACATGCAGAGGAACCGTTTATCTTTACTATTGCCTGATGTTGCTTCCCCTCCCTGAGCCTGGGCTCTAGCCCTGTCATTTGAGCCGTGTGGGTCGGAAGGTCCCATCGACATGGACACTGGGTCGCCATCCCTGAATGTGTGTAAAGTGCAGTGGTTTGTGACATTTGGATTTGTCTCTAAGCTTTCCCTGTAATCTAAGAAATCTCTGCCCTGTGAGTGTCCGTCTCCAAGGTGACGATCTCCATTCCGTGTGGGAGGAGTGTCGCCCTCCACTTTCACTTCATCTACGACCAGACCCTCCCCTTTCTTATCTAGGCACCCTTCATAGTATACACTACTACTGTACCGGTTCCAGTCCCCTCTAGACATATCAGTCTGTGTCTCTAAACCCAAGGGCATGTTGCCAGGGTCCAGCTCTGTAGAGTAAGAACAAGACGGATCATCACTGCCTGTGTCTAACGGGTCACGATCACCATCTCCACAGGAATGATCCGTCATCTGGCTCTGACGAAATAATGGTAAGTACTCTGAGCCAGGAACAGCAGGACAGCCCAGTGGCCCCAGCCTCAGTCTCTCTGGGTCTGACCTGTGGTCAGATCCTGTGTGTAAAAGCCTTTTGGTTACAGTTAAAGTCTCTTTGTCTGTCTCGGACTTGAGGACGGCGTTCGGCATTCCACTGACTGCCGTGATGCTGCGTCTGGTCCTGGGCTGGGGCATAGCGGTGGTGGAGTGGTCCCCCGTGTCTACAGTCTGGATTTCTCTGCTGTGTTGTGGGTCGTCTCCTTCAGTCCTCTCCTGCTTGACCAGACACGATCCTCCAGTACCTGCAGCCTCTCCATCTGCAGACTGACAAGAAGAGAGGAGGTTATTACCGGTACATGAGTTGAATTGGATAACAATGTCGTAGGTGTTGAGATAATAGTCATAATACCAACCCAGAGATGGCGCTAGTGGGGCACATATCTAGGATAGATAAACAGGTGCATTATGAGTGTCTGATTAGGATGTCGTGACCTGCAACGTGTAACACCCGAGTAAAGGATTATGATCGGAACTTATTTAAACACTCTGATGTGAGTTACTCACATATACAGTTGAAGTCGGAAGTTTACATACACCTTAGCCAACTACATTTAAACTCAGTTTTTCACAAATTCTGGCATTTAATCCTAGTAAAAATTACCTGTCTTAGGTCAGTTAGGATCACCACTTTATTTTAAGAATGTGAAATGTCAGATTAAAAGTAGAGAATGATTTCAGCTTTTATTTATTTCATCACATTCCCAGTGGGTCAGAAGTTTACATACACTCAATTAGTATTTGGTAGCATTGCCTTTAAATTGTTTAACTTGGGTCAAACGTTTCGACTAGCCTTCCACAAGCTTCCCACAATAAGTTGGGTGAATTTTGGCACATTCCTCCTGACAGAGCTGGTATAACTGAGTCAGGTTTGTAGGCCTTCTTGCTCGCACACGCTTTTTCAGTTCTGCCCACAAATTTTCTATAGGATTGAGGTCAGGGCTTTGTGATGGCCACTCCAATACCTTTACTTTGTTGTCCTTAAGCCATTTTGCCACAACTTTGGAAGTCTGCTTGGGGTCATTGTCCATTTGGAAGACACCCCTCCCCCCTTTTCCTCAAAATATAATGACGGTCATTATGGCCAAACAGTTCTATTTTTGTTTCATCAGACCAGAGGACATTTCTCCAAAAAGTATGATCTTTGTCCCTATGTACAGTTGCAAACCGTAGTCTGGCTTTTCTTATGGTGGTTTTGGAGTAGTGGCTTCTTCTTTGCTGAGCGGCCTTCAAGTTATGTCGATATAGGACTCATTTTACTGTGGATATAGATACTTTTGTACCCGTTTCCTCCAGCATCTTCACAAGGTCCTTTGCTGTTGTTCTGGGATTGATTTGCACTTTTCGTACCAAAGTACATTCATCTCTAGGGGACAGAATGAGTCTCCTTCCAGAGCGGTATGACGGCTGCGTGGTCCCATGGTGTTTATACTTGCACAGATGAACGTGGTACCTTCAAGCGTTTGTAAATTGCTCCCAAGGATGAACCAGACTTGTGCAGGTCTACATGGGAAGAATGTGAATACCCTCTGGATGGTGTGGGCAGGACACATAATGAGGAGATGGGGAAGACCCCACCAGGGCAGTTCTCTGCCGACCGTGCCTCCACAATTTCAAGAGGACGTGGAAGAGGAAGGAGAGGCCCTGAGGCTCCCAGAGGTGCTCAACCTTCCAGAATTGCCCAATATGCTACCACTGCGCCAAACTAGGGCAAGAAAGGGAAAAAGTGTTGATAATGTAAATAGGTATATTCACTGTGGTATTAAAATGGTATGAAGTGCTCAAGCTAATTCCATATGAAAAGGAAGGTGTTGAGATAATGGGCATAATACCAACCCAGAGAAGGCGTTAGCGGGACACCTAGCAAGGATAGATCAATCTATCAAATTTGATTGGTCACATACACATTCTGAAATAGACAGGCCACATTTGAGTTACAAAGTAATTGTAATTTTCAATGCAACACTGTTACACTAACCTCTATCATGATAACATGCTGGGTTGAGGTTCCACTCCCCTCATCAAGAGTGATTTGTTGGTCATCTCTCCATGTATTGTGCCCCGCTGGCTTCACAAAGTTCCTGTGGCCTCCAGTGAGATGTCCTTCACCCGAGAAAGTGATTGGAGGAAAAGAGGTGGTTCGGTTAGCTACTGTTAATGTATATTGTACACTATTGATGCTGTCTAGAATTGGCAAGGTAACACTTCTCATAACTACTTGATATACTATTAATTGATTGATGTAGGCCGATTATGTTCCATGCATCACATTGTTTTCAATTAGTAAACAATAAGAAATACAGTAAATAAAGGATCTGGTTACAATATGATATTGTGTCTTTGCGCAAGGTAGTTAAGTAATCAGGAGAATTATTGCATTCTATCCAAAAACTGACCAAGACCAAATTCTGGGTTACACATCTGAACACGTGCAGAGGGAAAAGGGGCAACAGGCACTGAGCTATATATGAACGGCGACCTGCTCCGCAGCCTCCTACAAAATGTACCCCTTGCCATTCCTCTGTATCGGTCAAGGATCTTGACACTACTGGGACGACTGGCGAGGACGCGCTCTCGCATTGTTCTCTCTGCGCGCTCCCGTGACACCTTCATTTCCAGTAGTTTCCTCCGCAATCCCCTGTTTTCTTTCTGGCTTTGAGTTATTTCCAAACGAAACACTGCATAGTCGTCGTCTACGAGTTTACAGATCTCTGCCACGGCTGTATTTGCTAGCACCTCCATGATGGAGGCTATTTGAGTGTGAAAAACCATACAGTTAGCCATTGTTAGCAGCTAGCGATACCAAGATAACGTCTAACAACCAAGTCCTGTCTCTAACGCGAATTAAATAATAGATGGGGAATGTGATGCTGCGCAGTTAAATTAACCATATTTTGAGTTCCATGGTATTTATAAATGTCCAAATAACAATGAAAAACCGCTCATGTGTAAATTGTTCTTGGTCATAGTTTACTTCCGTACATACTGTAGAGAAAGGATGTTATTAGTTGGTGTCTTCTTCGTGTGGCTTTCCAGCAGACTAGACGCTGTGTTACTTATTGCTGCCTTTCGCAGCTCGGAGGGTGGATTGCACCTTTTTGGTTAAAAAAATAATAATAATGGGAAAATCATCAAGGTCACTGTTGCTTCTACATTTATAAAGTTTTATCATAAATTACTGGTCCCCTCCCCATGTCAAACACTTGGATTCATTATTAAGGGGTAAGGTGACATCACCTTAACTGTCATTTTCATACAACATGATATTCTCTTATCTAATTTAAATAAGGACTGTGTAACCAACACCAGAAAAAGCGTGTTTGCAGAGGAGCGTGGTTTATATTGCTATATAGCTACTCCACTGGTGCCAAAATTGGACAGTGAGGTGTCAGCAAATATAATTGAAAGTTTACCCTATTCATCTATTGGCTGTGCCTGGGGGTAGCTAGTTACGGTCTAGCTAGTTCTTCAGCCTGCATGGAACATAAGGGTTGTTCAAAACTCAAACGCAGTTGTCAGGTCAACACACCCGTCAGTGCTGCTGTGAACTGCATCACGAGAGACATGCCAAACGGGAGATGTTTTACAAAAAAACTGAGATGATTTTACAGCAACACTTCTCCCTGCATCTAAGTTGCTTGATATAGGTGTTTCAAAGGGCTGTCAGTCAAGGCAAGCTCATTAATATAAGCTCCCCACACACCCAACCTGTCTTTTCTAACTTCCTGGTAGTTAGTTAAAAAATACGTTTCAGAATGACTGTTCAGGACCTCTAAATTGCACCACCATCTAACCCTACACCGACCCACTCTCCCCAAAAACCCACCACCCCATCAAACTACTTTGGCCCTAAGAGATCCTACATCTGGCCGTCAGCCTTGGAGGATGGAACCCCTTCTCTCAAAACTCCCTGTACATTATCTGCACTAAAATCTCTCACACCCAAATATTTCTCTGCTGCTGCAACTACCACATCTATCCTCTGTGATTTCTACAAGCAGGAAATCCAACCTGACAAAATCTCATACTCTCTGGAGCTCTCCCTTTAGGCCTACTCACTAGGGGGCTCCCAGTCAAATCACTCACCTCTACTCTCTTCCCTGCCTCAGCATAGGAAACTTTCCTCCCAACTCGAACTCTGGCAATCTCAACCTGTCTCTGAGGGTGCTTCGGATCCCCAGCTGCATGAGCGCCCCCACAGTTGACATACAATGCTTTCTCTATCCCAACTGTACACTCCTTATGACTATTCCCTCCTACACATTTCTCACATTGTGTGATATCCCTTCTACACACTGATGCAACATGTTTGAATCCTTGGCACCTAAAGCACCGTAGCGGGCTCAGAACATAGGCCCTCATAGAATAGCAAATATAACCTAACCTGACCTTATCAGGTAGAAACTCTGTCAAAGCTCAACAAGATAGACGATATTCTCAGTCTCACCATTGCCACTGGGTTTACAGTACGTCTCACCAAATAGCGGGCGTCACAAACTCTACAAATATATATTTTCCTTTGATCCACCTCTACACGCAACACTACCCCACTGATCACCCCTTTGAGCGGCTCCCTGTTCCAGAGAGCAAAGCATGACAGAGGTTGAGCCCTGAGCAGCGAAGCATCCGCTTCCTCTGGGTGGAGGATGCACACAAAAAATCCCACCAGTCCAAAATCTATTCCGGTAGGCTTCACAAGGCAAATATTGTAAGTCTACCACTTAATTCTGGTCTACCTCACCACTGCTAATGTTTTCTTGGGGGAAGGGGGTGTTATACAAAAGAGGGACAGTATATTATTTATGAATAGAACAGACCAATTCAGAGGGGGAAAATAGTTACACTTCAATTACAATATTTTGTGTATGCCAGCACACTAAAAAATAAGTCTGTTTCATGTGAGAAAGATGCTCAACTGAGGGACTTAGTAATCCAAAAAACCCTCTAACCCTAAGACACTAAACATGATAACTATAATATGTCAGCTAAAGAATGGTTCCCAGATATCTCCTGTTTACATCTTAAGCCACACTGCTATGATTTCTCCCCGTTGTGAACACTCCTATGTCTGATAAGGTTACTTGGGAAGGAGAAGCTCTTGTAACACAGTTTGCACTTGAAGGGCCTCTCCTTGGTGTGAACGGTCTAGTGCCTCTTCACATAAGTCACCTCAGTGAAGCGCTTCCCACACGTGGGGCAGGCATATGGCTTGTCAGCATCCGTCCTAATGCCCGGCTTCCCACGTTGTGATCCAATGACGTCAGAGGATGTAGAAGCAGGAGCCACCACCCTCAGGTGGTTAGTCTTTGAGCTCCCTCCTTGACCTCTAGTCATTGTTTGGGTGTTGTTAGGACTGTGTGATGTGTTATAGGCTAGGTACCTCTTGTGGTGAATGTCCATCCTGACCCTGTCTGTATTGGACCCAGGTCCAGGCTTTCTATGAACCCAGTCACCAGATGAGATCCTGAAGGAGATAGACTACCGCCAGGAGGGTCTCCTACCACTCTCTGTGAAGGCTGAAGCCCAGGGTGACCTGCTCTGTTCATCATGGATACTGTGGTGTTTGTATCATAGGAACAGGAAGGTCTATCTCTATCAGACCCAGGCCCTGCTTCATCCCTGCACTAAGACTGTGAAGAGAAGGGTCTGGGCTGCAGACTGGATCCTTGACTGGAGCCTTGATCAGGGAGGTGTTTCTTACAGAATAAATATGAAAAGCATATTCATAAACATGGTAGCAATTAAAATGGGAACAGTTAGGTGCTGATAGGACCATTATCAGACCAAAGTTGAGGACACAACATTTCACGTGATACAAGACTGAATCCCAAAATCACTATTTTACATTTACTGCACTTTTCACCGCATTTGTTGATAATGAAATCTGAAAATACTCTGGATACATTCATTAATATGATAAGAATATTCCTGGAAAATGTGGGGTAAGTGCAACATAAGACCAAACAATGACAAGGGTTTAAGTGAGGACTAACTGGTGACACCTCTCCAAAGTGTGCACAGTTCCTAAGTAATTTCATGACACAAAGTCTTCAACTATCAGGTGCTTTTTTGAGCTCCTAGCTGTGCCATTGAGGAACTAGAGCAAACAGACTTGTAGTTGTTTTGTTTGGAACACAGCCCTGCATCCCCGACATCACACAATTACTGTTGTTTACACTATCCAAAAACAGCCCATTAAAAATTTCAGTCTGGGTCAGGTAAGCATCATTTGAAAGCTTGTTCTATTGCCAACATGAGGTACAATCTTAGTGTTAAGGTTTCACAGGGCAATTCAGAGAAACGGGTTGTAATTGTATAGATATAGAAAGGAGTTGGGTGCATTCAGGTGTGTGTTTCGTGACAAATTTTCTTCACAATAGACAGACTCATTCTGTTCAGAACAACCCAGGGTATGATGCCATGTCATCTAGTAAATGTACATCAAACATAGTGATCATAAATGTTCACAGTGTTTATGACATGAATTTGATGACATGGAAATGTGAAGAGCACGTCTGGATTCACAGGTTTTTGACTTGCAAGTTTGACATCAAAGCAGTATTTATTATAATCCTCAACGTCTCATCTTTCAGAATACATTGAGACCTCTTAATTTACAGCATTTCCCTCAGAAAACAAAACATCTGCAAAAGTTGCCCAATTAGAGGGAGGGATGGGGGCAACTTCTTGTAGCGTGTGGTGCTCAAGTTCAGAATAGCTGTCATTCAAAACCCATCCAGCGCTGTGAAGCACAGAGCCTGAGCTCTTGACATCATTTACAGCATTTTACTGTACAGACAATGCTTATCATTTTTTTGGGTTTACCCCCCTTTTTCTCCCCATTTTCGTGATATCCAATTACGATCTTGTATCATCGCTCCAACTCCACAACGGGCTCTGGAGGGGTGAAGGTCAAGTCAAGCGTCCTCCGAAACATGACCCACCAAACTGTGCTTCTTAACACCCGCCCGCTTAACCCAGAAGTCACTTGCACCAATGTGTCGGAGGAAACACTGCTCAACTGACAACCGAGGTCAGCCTGCAGGTGCCCGGCCTGCCACAAGGAGTCGCTAGAGCCAAGTAAAGCCCACCGGCCATCACACCAACCATCACCATATCATCTACTCTGCCTTTTCATACTCATTCTTTCCTCAGTTCACCTCATCTAGTTTCCTACTGCATCCAAATACAACAGAATTAACTACAAACAAACTAACTAGTAATACATTACATGTTTAGTTTATAGGATCCCGATTAGCTACTGCACATGCATCAGCTACTCTGCCTGGGGTCCACATAAAACATACAAATACATGACAAAGTACAGAACTGTAATAGACAAGAACTAGTTATTACATTCAACAAAAACAAAAAATGAAAACGTAAGAATTAAGTGCCTTCTGAAAGTATTCAGACCCCTTGACCTTTCCCACATTGTTACATTACAGCCTTATTCTGAAATTGATTCAATTGTTTTTTCCGCTCATCAATCTACACACAATACCCCATAATGACAAAGCAAAAATAGGTTTTTAGAATATTCAGACCCTTTACTCAGTACTTTGTTGAAGCACCTTTGGCAGCGATTACAGTATTGAGTCTTCTTGCGTATGACGCTACAAGCTTGGCACACCTGTATTTGGGGAGTTTCTCCAATTATTCTCTGGTGGAGATCCTCTCAAGCTCTGTCAGGTTGGATGTGGAGCGTTGCTGCACAGCTATTTTCAGGTCTCTCCAGAGATGTTAGATCAGGTTCAAGTCCAGGCTCTGGCTGGGCCACTCAAGGACATTCAGAGACTTGTCCCAAACGTTGACTTGGCTGTGTGCTTAGAGTCATTGTCCTGTTGGAAGGTGAACCTTTGCCCCAGTTTGAGTCCTGAGTGCTCTGGAGCAGGTTTTCATCAAGGATCTCTGTACTTTTCTCCGTTTATCTTTGTCTCGATCCTGACTAGTCTCCCAGTCTCTTGCCGCTGAAAAATATCTCCACAGCATGATGCTGCCACCATAATGCTTCCCCGTAGGGATGGTGCCAGGTTTCCTCCAAGCGGGCTGTCATGTGCTTTTTACTGAGGAGTGGCTTCTGTCTGGCCACTCTACCATAAAGGTCTGATTGGTGGAGCGCTGCAGAGATGGTTGTCCTTCTGGAAGGTTCTCCCATCAATACAAAGGAACTCTAGAGCTCTATCAGAATGACCATTGGGTTCTTGGTCACATCCCTGACCAAGGCCTTTTTCCCCCGATTGCTCTAGGAAGAGTCATGGTGGTTCTAAACTTCTTTCATTTAAGAATGCTGGAGGCCACTGTGTCCTTGGGGATCTTCAATGCTAAAGAAATATTTTGGTACCCTTCCTGTCTCGGAGCTCTACGGACAATTCCTCCAACCTCATGTCTTGCATTTTCAAATCAGGTCCAATCAATTGAATTTACCAAAGGTGGCCTTCAATCAAGTTGTAGAAACATCTCAAGGATGATCAATGGAAACAGGATGCACCTGAGCTCAATTTCGAGGCTCATAGCAGAGGGTCTGCATCCTTTCCTTTTTTTTAATACATTTGCAAAAATGTATGAAGGGGTATTGCGTGTAGATTGATGAGGATCATTAAAAAATATATAATTTTAGACTAAGGCTGTAATGTAACAAAATGTGGAAAAAGTCAAGGGGTCCGAATACTTTCTTGATGGCGCTGTATATATAGGAAAGACACCAAGAGACAACAAAAATACAATTCAAATGTTCATATTCTTATATACAGTACAGTTAAATTAGATTTTTAGAAAGAGGGAGGCGCTGTGATTTTTTTAAAGCATTCCACAATGACATGGCTCTATACATAACTGAGCAACGGATTAAATCTGTTTTTGGTTTGGGTACTGTGAAGAAACCCATAGTGGTGTGTCTGGTGGGGTATGTATGTCTGTTTGAAGTGTATGCAAATAGATTATACAAGTGTTTAGGCATTTCCAACACACAAATGTTTATTAAAATGACTAGAAGAGAAGTAGTCAATTTCTTCTCAACCCTCAACCATGACAGACTATCATGCATGCTGTTGATGATAGTTCTTTGTGTGAAGTTAAGGGCAAGGCATGCTGCTTTGTTTTGAGCCAGCTGCAGCTTTGCTAGGTCTTTCTTTACTGCACTTGACCATATTACCGGACAGTAATCAAGATGGGACAAGATCCAAGCCGGAACAAATAGTACAGTTGATCTTTGTGCCAATAACGCAGAACATGTTTTTATAACATACATACTTCTCTCCATCTTCACAACAACTTTGTCAATATATATAGACTACCTTTCAAAAGTTTGGGGTCACTTAGTTTTTAAATAATAGCACATTTTTTGTCCATTTAAAATAACATCAAATTGATCAGAATTACAGTGTAGATAAATGTTGTAAATGACTATTGTAGCTGGAAACGGCAGATTTTTTATGGAATATCTACATAGGCGTACAGAGGCCCATTATCAGCAACCATCACTCCTGTATTCCAATGGCACGTTGTGTTAGCTAATCCAAGTTGATAATTTTAAAAGGCTAATTGATCATTAGAAAACCCCTTTGCAATTATGTTAGCACAGCTGACAACTGTTGTTCTGATTAAAGAGGCAATAAAACTGGCCTTCTTTAGACTAGTTGAGCACCTGGAGCATCAGCATTTGTGGATTTGATTACAGGCTTCTGAAACTCGTCAGTCTATTCTTGTTCTGAGAAATGAAGGCTATTCCATGTGAGAAATTCCCAAGAAACTGAAGATCTCGTACAACGCTGTTTACTACTCCCTTCACAGAACAGCGCAAACTGGCTCTAACCACAATAGAAAGAGGAGTGGGAGGCCCCGGTGGACAACTGAGCAAGAAGACAAGTACATTAGAGTGTCTAATTTGAGAAAAAGACGCCTCACAAGTCCTCAACTGGCAGCTTTATTAAATAGTACCCGCAAAACACCAATCTCAACATCAACAGTGAAGTGGCGACTCTGGGATACTGGCCTTCAAAAAATTCACTTTTCTTTCAAAAACAAGGACATTTCTAAGTGATCCCAAACTTTTGAATAGTAGTGTATATACACTGCTGAAAAACATAAAGGGAACACTAAAATAACACATCCTAGATCTGAATGAATGAAATATTCTTATTAAATACTGTTTTCTTTACATAGTTGAATGTGCTGACAACAAAATCACACAAAAATGATCAATGGCAATCAAATTTATCAACCCATTGAGGTCTGGATTTGGAATCACACTCAAAATTAAAGTGGAAAACCACACTACAGGCTGATCCAACTTTGATGTAATTAATGTCCTTAAAACAAGTCAAAATGAGGCTCAGTAGTGTGTGTGGCCTCCACGTGCCTGTATGACCTCCCTACAACGCCTGGGCATGATTCTGATGAGGTGGCAGATGGTCTCCTGAGGGATCTCCTCCCAGACCTGGACTAAAGCATCCACCAACTCCTGGACAGTCTGTGGTGCAATGTGGCGTTGGTGGACGGAGCGAGACATGATGTCCCAGATGTGCTCAATTGGATTCAGGTCTGTGGAATGGGCGGGCCATTCCATAGCATCAATGCCTTCCTCTTGCAGGAACTGCTGACACATTCCAGCCACATGAGGTCTAGCATAGTCTTGCATTAGGAGGAACCCAGGGCCAACCGCACCAGCATATGGTCTCACAAGGGGTCTGAGGATCTCATCTCGGTACCTAATGGCAGTCAGGCTACCTCTGGCGAGCACATGGAGGGCTGTGCGGCCCCCCAAAGAAATGCCACCCCACACCATGACTGACCCACCGCCAAACCGGTCATGCTGGAGGATGTTGCAGGCTGCAGAACGTTCTCCATGGCGTCTCCAGACTCTGTCACGTCTGTCACATGTGCTCAGTGTGAACCTGCTTTCATTTGTGAAGAGCACAGGGTGCCAGTGGAGAATTTGCTGCTGGGTTGTTGCCCTGCACTACCTGAGCCACTTGTGTGGGTTGTAGACTCCGTCTCATGCTACCACTAGAGTGAAAGCACCGCCAGCATTCAAAAGTGACCAAAACATCAGCCAGGAAGCATAGGAACTGAGAAGTGGTCTGTGGTCACCACCTGCAGAACCACTCCTTTATTGGGGGTGTCTTGCTAATTGCCTATAATTTCCACCTGTTGTCTATTCCATTTGCACAACAGCATGTGAAATGTATTGTCAATCAGTGTTGCTTCCTAAGTGAACAGTTTAATTTCACAGAAGTGTGATTGACTTGGAGTTACATTGTGTTGTTTAAGTGTTCCCTTTATTTTTTTGAGCAGTGTATATTTTTTAACCCTTATTTAACTAGGCAAGTCAGTTAAGAACAAATTCTTATTTACAATGACGGCCTACACCAGCCAAACCCGGACAACGCTAAGCCAATTGTGCACCGCCCTATGGGACTCTCAATCATGACCGGTTGTGATACAGCCTGGATTCAAACCAGGTTGTCTGTAGTGACGCCTCAAGCACTGAGATGCAGCACCTTACACCGCTGCGCCACTCGGGAGGCCAAACATGACTTGACCATGATAACTGACCATCCAATGTTACTCCTAGGAGTTCAGTTTCTTCAACTCGTCCAATGGTCACACCCTTTATGCACAACTTCAGTTGTGGTTTAGGTCTAAGAGAATGCTTTGAATCAAATACAATGCTTTTGGTTGTAGACATATGTGACCATATGTGACATATTATGACCAGTTTATTTTTAATTACCCATTCTGACACTTACTAACGACTTGGCTGTACTGGCTGTAGGTGCCGATGTGTAGAGTGTGCAATCATCAGCATACATTGTCATTTTAGACAAGTGGCAAATAATTTGTAAAAATTGAGTAACGGCCCAAGGCAACTGCCCTGAGGGATACCGCACTGTACATATCTGATGTTAGAGAAGCTACCACTGAAGAATACTCTCTTGAGTTCTATTGGATAAGTAACTCTGATGTAGTAACTGTGATGGCAGGTGATGTAAAGCCATAACAAGTGAGTTTTTTCAATAACAAATCATGATCAATAACATAAAATGCAACATTGAAATCTAATAAATCTAATACAGCTCCAAATATCATCTTATTATCCATTTATTTTAGCCAAACATCAGTCATCTGAGTCACTGCAGTACAAGTTGAGTGCCTTTCCCTATATGCATGCTGAAGGTCAGTAGTTAACTTGTTCTTTAAAGAATATACTGACAAAAAATATAAACGCAATTGTAAATTGTTGGTCCCATTTCTCATGAGCTGGAATAAAAGATCCCAGAAATGTTACATAGGCACAAAAAGTTTATTTCTCTCAAATTTTGTGCAAAAATTTGTTTACATCCCTGTTAGTGAGCATTTCTCCTTTGCCATGGCATATCAAGAACCTTGTGCATGGGACAATAAAAGGCATCTCACACAACACAATGCCACCAATGTCTCAAGTTTTACAGGGAGCTTGCAATTGGCATGCTGACTGCAGGAATGTCCACCAGAGCTTTTGCCAGAGAATTGGCTGTTCGTTTCTCTACCAAAAACCTGCCTACGTTGTTTTTAAAGAGTTTGGCAGTACGTCCAATTACCCTCACAACCCACAGACCACGTGTAAACACACGAGCCCAGGACCTCCACATCCGGCTGCTTCACCTGCGGGATTGTCTGAGACCAGCCACCTGGACAGCTGATTAAACTGTGGGTTTGCACAACTGAAGAATTTCTGCACAAAACGTCTCAGGGAAGCTCATCTGCATGCTCGTCATCCTCACCAGGGTCTTGACCTGACTGCAGTTCGGTCTCTTAACCGACTTCAGTGGGCAAATGCTCACCTTCGATTGGCCACTGGCACCCAGGAGAAGTGTGCTCTTCATGGATAAATTCTGGTTTCAACTGTACCGGGCAGATGGTGTGGGCGAGCGGTTAGCTGATGTCAACGTTGTGAACAGTCTCCAATTAGGGTGTAATCAGCCAACAATGTCTCTGGATTTTCCCTCAGCAGTTTTAGTATGTGATGCGGTTTATAATGATCAGAGTTTTTTTCTGCTATAGTAGATCAAATGGAATATGCCAAGCTCCTGCTACTGTTGCCATTGTTATTTTTAGAATTTGAGTATTGATGCATGTCAGTGGAGGCTGGCGGGAGGAGGTATAGGAGGACTGACTCATTGTAATGGCTGGAATGGAATAAAAGGAACGGAGTCTAACATGATTTCCATATGTTTGATACCGTTCCATATATTCCATTCAGGCCATTACAATGAGCCTGTCCTTCTATAGCTCCTCCCACCAGCCTCCACTGACATGCATGTAACGGTTTTAAATAATGCACTATTTATAATGAAAATATGCTATTAGTTGTGTAATTAACCCTGTACACACCAATTACATTGTCCAAAACAATCCTACCTCTCCTTTGTGTGTGTTTTTGTTTGTTGGTTGACTTTCCAATGTCTTGTACTGTCTTTCCTTTAGAAATCCTCCAAATCAATTCCTTTTTTCTGTTGGTTTTATCCTCTATTTCTCCTCCTTCTTCTCTTGTCCTGATGCCCTAGTCCCTCAACCTTGCCCTTGTTGCCAGATGATCAAGATGACTTAGTAGACTATCTAGTCTTTAGAGCCAGGTTGATCATTCTCTCAAAAACAAACAATCTTCTCAAAGGAAAAACATCTACTAACATCTCCAGATGTGGAGAACACAGCACTGCAATTGAAACAACCAAACTGTTCACTAAATACAAAATAATTTAACAAAAAGAATAACATTTTACAAGAAGCTCTCCCTAACTGCTGCTGCTCAGTTAGATTATGATGTCACTATACTCTATACATGGGCCGTGTGCATTTTCTGCTGGTGTATCCTGAGGCAGCTCCTCTCTGAGAACCTCTTCCCGCACTGCGTACAGGCAAACGTACTCTCTCCTGTGTGGTTCTTCAGGTGCATCTTCAGCCGCTGCTGGCGGGAGAACCTCTTCTCACACTGGGTACAGCTGTATGGTTTCTCCCCTGTGTGGACCTTTTGGTGCCTCTTCAGGTTGAATGAGTGTGAAAAACTGGCCCGGCACAGGTGGCAGCTGAATGGTTTCTCCCCTGTGTGCATCCTCTGGTGCCTCTTCAGACTGGATGAGTGTGAAAAACTGGCCTGGCAAAGGTGGCAGCTGAATGGTTTCTCTCCTGTGTGTATCCTCTTGTGGATCTCCACCTGTTTGGGGAAACTGAAGGCTTTCCCACAAAATGAACACGGGTAGTGCTTCTCTTTGCCACCATATCTACTGATAGCAATACTACTACTGTCATTTGTCAATGGGCTTGTGTAGCCATTTAGTGTTGAGGCACTGGCATTGTCTGAGGTTTGGTTTAACATTAGGAGAGTGTGAGGAGGACGAAGGCCAGGGAGAGTCTGTGTTGTCGCAGGGTCCATATTCCAGTTGATAGACCCTATAGAAGGCAGGCTGAAGGCAGCACCTGTTAGGGGGTTAACCTGAGGCACCATCAGTCTCTCTGAATCACAACTATAGGAGCAGGACGGAGCATCACTAGCCGAGTCTGTATCTGTTCTCTCCAGCCGCATACGGACACCTCCCCGACCCTGCAGACCAAATCTACACCTCGCCCTGGTCTCAGCCAGTCTGTTGTCATAGAGACTAAGTTTGGATGTTGCTTTGCTTTCGGCTGTCTGTATCTGATTATGGTTAACAGTGTTGTTCCCTAGCCCAGAGATGAGGACACTGTCCCATCCAATGATCTCCGCTTGGCCATTGGCTGCACACGTCTGGGAATCCAAGATGGCCGCCCAGTCTCCTCTGTTATCCTCCAGCCAACCACCTGCAGGAAGAGGTTAGATTTTTTTTTTTTGTGTCAATAACCTCGTCAAGTTAATTTATTATGTCTGCATTTGTATGCAAACATAAGTTGTACTGATTTCATTTTATGAATGAAGAAGAACAAAACAATTGTCAGGTGCATTACTGTATGTAGACTATATGTATTGTTTTATGTCAGATAGTGAGACGATCCCTCCAGCACTGATGAGGGATGAGCCTTGCATAGAAGCGATGCTACCTGTTGGAAGACAATGTGCTATATGCAATTCTCCCTTACCTTGCTCCCCCATTTTTTGTCCACTCTGCAGATCAATGCTCTCTGGTCCGCCTTCCACTGTCTTTTCTTTTACTAGCAGCAGATCAGGCTTCCCATCCTCCATGTCTACTGACTGTAAGAGATACAGAGTGAGAGGATGTTGGATCAAGAAATCTGATATGAGCACCCTGCTATGGAGCATCTTCTGATTTGCTGATTTGATACTATGCAGAGATGTTAGTTTGCTTTGATTAGATAAGATGAGGTCTTATCTGCACTATCTGCTATAGATTCTATAGATTCTAAGAAATCTTTAGGCGCTGACAATCTGGATCCATATGTACTCAAGTGTGCGGCATCTATTATTGCTGGTGTAGTGACGCACATTTTTAATCAAACATTTGTCTTAGGAAAGATTCCTAAATCTTGGAAAACAGCTTTTGTTTTACCACTCCTCAAGGGAGGTGTTGATAGTGAATTGGATAATTATCGGCCCATCTCTAAGCTCTTCTGTTTGGCAAAAATTCTAGAGTCACTGGTGAATAGGCAACTACAATCTTTTTAAACTGTTAACAATACTCTTTCTAGTAATCAATCTGGCTTCAGACCTAACCACAGTACTATTACGGCCACTGTACGTGTTGTAAATGAAATTACTAATGCCCTAGATAATAGAAAGTACTGTGCCGCCTTGTTCATAGATTTATCTAAAGCTTTTGGCACTGTAGACCATGCGATACTTTTGGGTAAGCTGTCGTCAATAGGACTGGGCCTGGATGTCTGTCGTTGGTTTCATGACTATCTAAAGGATAGAAGTCAGGCTGTTAGAGTCGATGGCATCCAGTCAGAGCCATTGGAGTTGGTTAAAGGGGTCCCACAAGGTTCTAAACTTGATCAATTACTGTTCACTCTCTACATAAACCATATCGGTGATGAGATAAGAAAGTGTCAAATTCCTTTATATGCTGATGACACTGTCATGTACTCTATCACTTCAACGGCTGACCAAGCATTATCACTATTGGAGACAGATTTTAAGATATTACAAGGGTCTTTTATACAGCTGAAACTTGTTTTAAATGCAAAGAAAACACATTTTATGATTTTTAATAGGTTCAAAAAGTTGGCTGAAAATACACTTGCACTTACGAGCTTAGATGGTTCTCGAATTAATCAGGTCTCTGCATGTAAATACTTAGGGATATGGTTGGATGATAAACTGTCTTTTAAAATGCATATTGACAAACTTTGTAAACGGCTCAAAATCAAGCTAGACTTCCTCTATAGAAACAGGACATGTTTACAAATACAGATTCTACAAATAGAAGACAAATTGTGCAAGCTACTTTTATGTCTGTTATAGATTATGGGGATATTATTTACATGCATGCTACGGCATCAACACTTAAATCGCTGGATGCTACTTATCATTGCGCACTTAGGTTTATTACGGGTGCTAGCTACAGAACTCACCACTGTGTTTTACATCATAATGTGGGTTGGACTTCGCTGTCCGTGAGACGAGAACAACATGCTATCGTGTTTGTCTATAAAGCACTTCTGAATAAGCTACCTTCTTATTTATCATCACTCATCAATATTAAAATTAGAATTCCTAAAACCAGGTCTCAAGCATGGATTACACTTGAGGCCCATGCAATTTCCACAGAGTTGGGTATGGCTGCCTTTTCCTGTTACACTCCTTGCCTATGGAATAGCCTGCAGATTAAACTTAAAACTTGAGACTCTTGTCCCCCTGTTGCTCATTTTAAATATTTATTGGAGCATTTTTATTTTTGTATTGCTTGTAACTTGTTTCGGGGAATGCAAGTTCTTGTGCTGTTAGTAGAATAACCTGTGTAAATGAAATCTATTGCTGTATTTTTTTTTTTTTTTGTGATGGTTTTGTTTGTCTTGTGTAGTTTTTTAATCATTGTACCTAAACTGTATGTGTAAACATGTATATGCAGGGCCCACGTGTAAAATAGACCTTGGTCTCAGTCTGTGTTCCTTGTTGAAATAAAGGTATAATAATTACTTGACAGTCTTTAATGGTTTGATTATTCAAAGCCATGGTCCCCACACTTGATAACCCCTTACATTTGTTGAAATTGCCCTATATGGATAGGGCCAAATTGAAATGTTTCTAACAGAAGAACTGTACAAAGCATATGATTTACCATGGTAGCAATTGAAAGAAAACACTTTGGAGATTATAAGACCAAACGTAAGGACATAACAGTTCACCTGACACAAAATTGAATCCAAAAATGACACTGTTGATTTTATGTGCATTTTACATTTACTGTACTTTTCACAGCATTTGTCAATAACTAAATCTGAAAATACTCTGGATACATTCAGTAACATAATACAAATATTCATTGAAACGTTGGAGTAGATGCAAGATTAAAAAAAACTATTAAAAGGGTTTGAGTAAGAAGTCTAACTGGTGTCTCTCCAAGTGGCCACACACCTCTCCAAACTGCACAGTTCCTAAGTAGTTTCAATGCATTTTTATTACGCAAAGAAAAAGCCTTCAACTACACTACATGGCCAAAAGTATGTAGACACCCCTTCAAATTAGTGGATTTGGCTATTTCAACCACACCTGTTGCAGGTGTATAAAATCAAGCACGCAGCCATGCAATCTCCATACACAAACATTGGCAGTAGATTGGCATTACTGAAGAGCTCAGTGACGTTCAACATGGCACCATCGTAGTATGCCACCTTTTACAACAAGCAAGTTAGTCAAATTTCTGCCCTGCTAGAGCTTCCCTGGTCAACTGTAAGTGCTGTTTGTGTTATTTACTTATAAAAACAAATTTGAGGGGGTAGATCAGCTTTAATATTGCAGATCGATTCTAGCTTCCATAAATGTAATTGTCCGCATGATTTCCAATCGCCTATATATATTTGTTGAAATATATATATCCAGTTGGGAGAACAAGTATTTGATACACTGCCGATTTTGCAGCTTTTCCTACTTACAAAGCATGTAGAGGTCTGTAATTTTTTTATCATAGGTACACTTCAACTGTGAGAGACGGAATCTAAAACAAAAATCCAGAAAATTACATTGTATGATTTTTAAGTAATTACTAGGATTATCATTTGTTTTTGAACAGGACAATGACCCAACATACCTCCAGGCGGTGTAAGGGCTATTTGACCTCAACCGAATTGAGATGGTTAGGGATGAGTTGGACCGCAGAGTGAAGGAAAAGCAGCCAACAGGTGCTCAGCATATGTGGGAACTCCTTCAAGACTGTTGGAAAAGCATTCCAGGTGAAGCTTGTTGAGAGAATGCCAAGAGTGTGCAAAGCTGTCATCAAGGCAAAGCGTGGCTACTTTGAACAATCTAAAATCTAAAAGATTTTTCGGTTACTACATGATTCCATACAGTTGAAGTCGGAAGTTAACATACATTTAGGTTGGAGTCATTAAAACTTGTTTTTCAACCACTCCACAAATGTCTTGTTAACAAACTAAAGTTTTGGCACGTTGGTTAGGACATCTACTTTGTGCATGACAAGTAATTTTTCCAACAATTGTTTACAGACAGATTATTTCACTTATAATTCACTGTATCACAATTCCAGTGGGTCAGAAGTTTACATACTAAGTTGACTGTGCCTTTAAACAGCTGGGAAATGTATGTCATGGCTTTAAAAGCTTCTGATAGGCTAATTGACATCATTGGAGTCAATTGGAGGTGTACCTGTGGATGTATTTCAAGGTCTCCCTTCAAACTCAGTGCCTCTTTGCTTGACATCATGGGAAAATCAAAATAAATCAGCCAAGACCTCAGAAAAATAATTGTAGACCTCCACAAGTCTGGTTCATCATTGGGAGCAATTTCCAAACGCCTGAAGGTACCACGCTCATCTGTACAAACAATAGTACGCAAGTATAAACACCATGGGATCACACAGCCGTCATACCGCTCAGGAAGGCGTTTTGTCTCCTAGAGATGAACGTACTTTGGAGTCCTATATCGACATAACCTGAAAGGCCGCTCAGCAAGGAAGAAGCCACTGCTCCAAAACCGCCATAAAAAAGCCAGACTACGGTTTGCAACTGCACATGGGGACAAAGATCGTACTTTTTGGAGAAATGTTCTCTGGTCTGATGAATTAAAAATAGAACTGTTTGGCCATAATGACCATCGTTATGTTTGGAGGAAAAAGGGGAGGCTTGAAAGCCGAAGAACACCATTCCAAACGTGAAGCACGGGGGTGGCAGCATCATGTTGTGGGGGTGCTTTGCTGCAGGAGGGACTGGTGCACTTCACAAAATAGATGGCATCATGAGGAAGTAAAACAAACCTGTCAACAAACCTGACTCAGTTACGCCAGCTCTGTCAGGAGGAATGGGCCAAAATTCACCCAATTTATTGTGGGAAGCTTGTGGAAGGCTACCCCAAACGTTTGACCCAAGTGAAACAATTTAAAGGCAATGCTACCAAATACAAATTGAGTGTATGTAAACTTCTGACCCACTGGGAATGTGATGAAATAAATAAAAGCTGAAATTAATCATTCTCTCTACTATTATTCTGACATTTCACATTCTTAAAATAAAGTGATGATCGTAACTGACATAAGACAGGGAATTTTTACTAGGATTAAATGTCAGGAATTGTGAAAAACTGAGTTTATATGTATTTGTCTCGGTGTATGTAAACTTCCGACTTCAACGGTTTGTGTTAATTCATAGTTTTGATGTCATCACTCTTATTCTACAAATGTAGAAAGTAGTAAAAATAAAGAAAAACCCTTGAATGAGTAGGTGTGTCCAAACGTTTGACTGGTACTATCCATACAGTGCACTCAGAAAGTCATCAGACCCCCACACAATACACCGTAATGACAACAGGTTTCAGACATTTTGCTATGAGACTCAAAATTGACGTCAGGTGAATCTGCTCTTTTTTCAAATGTCTTTTTACTATTGTTTTATTTCTTTACTTACCACCCCCCCCACACACACACACCTTTTTTTTCACACCATTGGTTAGAGCCTGTAAGTAAGCATTTCACTGTAAGGTCTACACCTGTTGTATTCGGTGCACATGACAAATAAACTTTGATTTGATCCTATTTCCAATGATCATCCTTGAGATGTTGTGATAAATTCATTTGATTGGACATGATTTTGAAAGGCACACACACCTTTCTACATAAGGTCCCACATTTGGTAGTGTATGGCAGAGCAAAAACCAAGTCATGAGGTCGAAGGAATTGTCCTTAGAGCTCAGAGACTGGAATGTGTCGAGGCACAGACCCGGGGAAGGGTACCAATATTTTTTCTGCAGCTTTGAAGGTCCCCAAAAACACAGTGGCCTCCATCATTCGTAAATGGAAGAAGTTTGGAACCACCAAGACTCTTCCTAGAGCTGGCCGCCCGGCCAAACTGAGCAATCGGGGGAGAAGGGCCTTGGTCAGGGAGGTGACCAAGAACCCGATTGGTCACTCTGACAGAGCTCCAGAGTTCCTCTGTGGAGATGGGAGAACCTTCCAGAAGGACAACCATCTCTGCAGCACTCTACCATAAAGGCCTGATTGGTGGAGTGGCCAGACAGAAGCCACTCCTCAGTAAAAGGCACAAGACAGCCTGCTTGGAGTTTGCCAAAAGGCACATAAAGGTCTCAGACGATGAGAAGCAAGATTCTCTAGTCTGATGAAGCCAAGATTGAACTCTTTGGGCTGAATGCCAAGCATCATGTCTGGAGGAAACCTGGCACCATCCCTACCGTGAAGCATGTTGGTGGCAGCATCATGTTTTTCAGCGGCAGGGACTGGGAGACGAGTCAGGATCAAGGGAAAGATGAACGGAGCAAAGTACAGAGAGATCCTTGATGAAAAACTGCTCTAGAGCGCACAGGACCTCAGACTGGGGTGAATGTTCACCTTCCAACAGGACAACAAATAAAATAAAATGTTAGTTGTCACATGCACCGAATACAACAGGTGTAGACTTTACAGTTAAATGCTTACCTCCAAGCCCTTAACCAACAACGCTTGGTTGTTAAAAAGTCAAAAATAGATAAGTAATTTTCTTTTTAAAATCACTGTAACATAATTCAACAGCAGCAGTAAAATAACAATAGCGAGGCTGTATACAGGAGGTACCGGTACAGAGTCATTGTGTCGAGGTATTTGAAGAAATATATACAGTGCATTGCAAAAGTATTCATCCCCCTTGGAATTTTTTACATTTTGTTGCATTACAACCTGTAATTTAAATAGATTTTTGGGGAATTCATATAATGGACATACACAAAATAGTCCAAATTGATGAAGTGAAATGAAAAAAATAACTTGTTAAAAATGGAAAAGTGGTGCGTGCATATGTATTCACCCCCTTTGCTATGAAGCCCCTAAATAAGATCTGGTGCAACCAATTACCTTCAGAAGTCACATAATTAGTTAAATAAAGTCCACCTGTGAGCAATCTCAGTGTCACATGATCTGTCACATGTTCTCAGTATATATACACCTGTTCTAAAAGGCCCCAGAGTCTGCAACACCACTAAGCAAGGGGCACAACCAAGCAAGCGACACCATGAAGACCAAGGAGCTCTCCAAACAGGTCAGGGACAAGGTTGTGGAGAAGTACTGATCAGGGTTGGTTAAAAAAAATATCAGACACTTTGAACATCCCACGAAGCACCATTAAATCCATTGTAAAAAATGGAAAGAATATGGCACCACAACAAACCTGCCAAGAGAGGGCCGCCCACCAAAACTCACAGACCAGGCAAGGAAGGCTTTAATCAGAGAGGCAACAAAGAGACCAAAGATAACCCTGAAGGAGCTGCAAAGCTCCACAGTGGAGATTGGTGTATCTATATAGGACCACTTTAAGCTGTATACTCCACAGAGCTGGGCTTTACGGAAGAGTGGCCAGAAAAAATCCCTTGCTTAAAGAAAAAAATAAGCAAACATGTTTGGCGTTCGCCAAAAGGCATGTGGGAGACTCCCCAAACATATGGAAGAAGGTACTCTGGTCAGATGAGACTAAAATTGAGCTTTTTGGCCATCAAGGAAAAACCTATGTCCGGCGCAAATCCAACACCTCATCACCCCGAGAACACCCCGACAGTGAAGCATGGTGGTGGCAGCATCATGCTGTGGGGATGTTTTTCCATTGGCAGGGACTGGGGAAACTGGTCAGAATTGAAGGAATGGTGGATGGCACTAAATACAGGGAAATTCTTGAGGGAAACCTGTTTGTCTTCCAGAGATTTGAGACTGGGACGGAGGTTCACCTTCCAGCAGGACAATGAACCTAAGCATACTGCTAAAGCAACACTCGAGTGGTTTAAGTGGAAACATTTAAAAGTCTTGGAATGGCCTAGTCAAAGCCCAAACCTCAATTCACTTGAGAACCTGTGGTATGACTTAAAGAATGCTGTGCACCAGCAGAACCCATCCAACTTGAAAGAGCTGGAGCAGTTTTGCCTTGAAGAATGGGCAAAAATCCCAGTGGCTAGATGTGCCAAGCTTATAGAGACATGCCCAAAGAGACTTGCAGCTATAATTTCTGCAAAAGGTGGCTCTACAAAGTATTGACTTTGGAGGGTGGTGTATAGTTATGCAAGCTCAAGTTCAGTTTTTTTGTCTTATTTCTTGTTTCACCATAAAAAAATATTTTGCATCTTCAAAGTGGTAGGCATGTTGTGTAAATCAAATGATACAAACCCCCAAAAAATCTATTTTAATTCCAGGTTGTAAGGCAACAAAATAGGAAAAATGCCAAGGGGGGTGAATACTGTCGCAAGCCACTGTACACTATCGTTCAAAAGTTTGGGGTCACATAGAAATGTCCTTGTTTTTCAAAGTTAATTTTTTGGTCGTTGAAATAACATCACTTTGATAAAAAATACAGTGTAGACATTGTTAATGTTGTAAATGACTATTGTAGCTGGAAACGGTTTATTTTTTAAATGGAATATCTACATAGGCATACAGAGGCCCATTATCAGCAACCATCACTACTGTGTTCCAATGGCACGTTGTGTTAGCTAATCCAAGTTTATCATTTCATATATACACATATTGTCACGACTTTGGCCGAAGTCGGCTCCTCTCCTTGTTCGGGCAGCGTTCAGCGATCGACGTCACCAGCTTTCTAGCCATTGCCGCTCCCTTTTTCATATATCCATTTCTTTTGTCTTGTTCTATACACACCTGGTTTTCATTCCCCAATCAAGCTACATGTATTTAGTCCTCTGTTCCCCATCATGTCTTCGTGTGTAATTGTTCTTTGTTTATGGTGTATGTTCACCTGCAATACTTTTATAGTTTATATTCCGTGTTTTTGGGCACTTATGTCATTTTTTTGTGCCTATTGTTGAACGGAATAAAAGTGCGCATGTTTACTCTACTCTGCTCTCCTGCACCTGACTTCACCTCCTTTACACTGCCATAACACATATAAAATACATATATAAAGAAACAACTTACATTTTTTTAATTTTACTCTATTATTTTCTACTAACCCTACCACCCCTCCCTTTATTGGCGTAAACTAATGAACAACAACCTTTTAGTTTCTACTTCCATCTTATAAATCCAAAAAAGTGCAAGAGATACTGTTGCATGTAGGTCTAAATTGTTTATGGATTGTTCATTTAGAATGATGAAAAAACATTATTTTAAGAACTCCAAAGACTCCACAGCAATTGCATGTGGTGCAAGAAACACTGAATTGCTGCTTTTTTCTATCATCAAGACACCTGCTGGTAACTTTAAGCTGGTTAAGACGTCTCCTAAATACTGTATCTGTCAACTAGGCATGGCTCTTATCACTAAAGAGGCTTCACGCATAGCTTTTTATTTTTACCCATCAGAGTAAAATGTATCTATTCTCAGCACTTATGACAAATATTCTACTCGGAGACACTTTGTGAATACAGACCCTGATGTATACAAAAGTGTCTCAATGGAAGTCTTAGAATGAAAAGTCCCATTTTGTGTTTATTAAACATAAATAAGTTTTAAATACACCAGAAAACCACACATACACGTCTCAACAACAAAAAAACTTAATGAACTTGAGAAATTGAACTTGAGAAATTTTCTCATTAACCCATTACACTTGTGGACATTTGTCTATATGGAAAGGGCCATATTGAAATGTTTCCAACAGAAGAAATATGTAAATGTATATGCATTACCATGGTAGCAGTTGAAAGAGAACACTTTGGTCTGATCATTTCCCCATGATCTCCTAAAGGTGAGGACACAACAGTTCACCTGACAAGACTCAAACCAAACATGACACTTGATTTCATGTTCATTTTACTGGACTTTGCCACATTTGTTGATTACGAAATCTGAAAATACTCTGGATACATTCAGTAACATGATAATAATATTGGAAAAATGGGGGTAGGTGCAACATTAGACCAACAAATGACAAGGGTTTAAGTGAGGACTAACTGGTGAGTCCAAGTGGACACACACCTCTCCAAACCGTGCAGTTCCTACATAATAATGATCTTTTATGATTCAAGGAAAGAGCCTTCAAATATAAGGCGCTTTTTGAGCTCCCCTAGCTTCGATGTTGAGGAACTGAAGCAAGCACACTTCTATTTATAATTGTTTTTTTTTAATTTCACAGCCCTCTGTTCCCACCATAACACAATTACTATCGTTGTTTAAGCAATGCAAACATTTTCCGTTATAAATCTCAATCTGGGTCAGGTGGGCCTCATTTTAAATCTTATTCTTTTCCCAACACGATCTTAGTGTATTCTTCTTTTTGGGGTAGGCACAAAACTACCTCCATACTTCCATTCACTGTTTTAATCAGCGCCGGTTACCTTCTGACAAGTCCTGTGACACTTGGGGGTCGTAGAGCAAAACGGAGAACATCACGTTCGGGAGCGCCTCATCTTTCCATAGAGGGGTCATATTAGTTTGCAGGCAAAACCGTTCGGATGCTACAGACGTTTTTGTGAGAAGTGTCGTGGAATGATTGTAAACAAAAAGAGAGACTTTTTAGATTTCTTAAACAATCAAACTGTATTATTTCATTCCTGCAGTAATGGAGCTTGTCAACAAAAATGTGCACTTCACGTTTCACATTTGAAAACCCGTGTCATTTGCAGTATCAACATTTGTCATGTTTGATGGACAGTGACAAGGATGCCATATGTCATACCCTGGGTTGTCCTGAACAGAATGAGCATGTTTGTCGTATTGTGAGGAAAATTTGAAGTGGAACACGCACTTGAATGCACTTATGACTCCATTCTACGTGCACCAAAACGCCGATCTGTTTGTCTAAAGTGCCTTGTCAAAGCCTAACACTGTAAGATCGTATTTTAGAACTTAGCTAGTCATGTTGGAAATATAATAAGCTTTCAAATGATGCCCACCGGAACCAGATTGAAATTTATAATGGAACGTTCTTGCATTGCTTAAATGCCTTATATGTCACGCATTGTCTAGATGCAATATTCTACCCAGAAATATTCAACACTAAAATATGTTACTCTTGGTACTCCAAATGCATCTGTAGAGATTTCCTGCTGACTACAATTAAGATTAATTGTCTTTAATGCAGGGTTTGATCTAAAAGTCAGAAGCTATCGAGTGGAGTGGTTACTTTCTTTGTTATAGAGTGGAATGGTTTTTCAGCTGGTGTATCCTGAGGTAGCTCTTCTCTGAGAACCTCTTCCTGCAGTGCGTAGGAGGCCGCTATCCCGTTTGGACCTTCAGGTGCATTTTCAGCTGGTTCTGGCAGGATAACTTCTTTTCACACTGGGGGCAGCTGTAGGATTACTTCCTTGTGTGGACCCTCTGGTGCCTCTTCAGGTGACCAGCCTGGGCGAAGCGCATGTGACACTGGGTACAGCTGAAGGGTTTCACCCCTGTGTGGACCCTCTGGTGCCTATTCAGGTTGGAGGAGTGGGAGAAACTAGCCTGGCAAAGGTGGCAGCTGAATGGTTTCTCCCCCGTGTGCATTCTCTGGTGGATCTCCACCTGTTTGGGGAAACTGAAGGCTTTCCCACAGAATGAACACGGGAAGCGCTTCTCTTTTCCACCGGATCTGCTGATAGCGTTACTACCACTACTACTGTCATTTGTCAATGGGCTTGTGTAGCCATTTAGTGTTGATGCCCTGGCATTGTCTGTCTGGTTTAACATTAGGAAAGTGTGAGGAGGATGAAGGCCAGTGAGTGTCTGTGTTGTCGCAGGGTCCATGTTCCAGTTGATAGATCCTATTGAAGGATGGCTGAAGGCAGCACTTGTTAGGGAGTTAACCTGAGGCGCCATCAGTCTCTCTGAATCACAACTATAGGAACAGGATGGAGCATTGCTAGCCGAGTCTGTGTCTGTTCTCTTCCGCCGCATACTGACACCTCCCCGTCCCTGCAGACCAAATCTATGCTTCGCCCCAGTCTCAGCCAGTCTGTTGTTATGGAGATTAAGTTTGGTTGTTGTTTTGTGTTCGACTGTCTGTTTCTGGTTGTGGTTAACAGTGTTGTTCCCCAGCCCAGAGTTGAAGACGCTGTCCCATCCACTGACCTCCACAATGTTGCTTCTGGTCCTGGCCTGCTCGGTGATGTCGTCCCCTGGGCCCTTGGCTGCACCAGTCTGAGAATCCAAGATGGCCACCCAGTCTCTGTTAGCCTCCAGCAAACCACCTGCAGGAAGCGGTTACAAAATACTTTACAAACATGGCAGAGAACTCTACATATGGAGTTTTTGTTTGACAATCACCTGGTCAAGTTCATACATTATAATTTGTTTAAAACAATAGCCAGGTGCACTTGAAGATCTATTACTGTATGTGGGCTATATGTCTTTCTCCCTTACCTTGCTCCCCCATCTTTAGTCCACTTAGCAGATCAATGCTCTCTGGTCCAACTTCTATTGTCTCCTCTTTGACCAGCAGCAGATCAGGCTTCCCATCCTCCATGTCTACTGACTGTAAGAGATACAGAGTGAGAGGATGTTGGATCAAGAAATCTGATATGAGCACCCTGCTATGGAGCATCTTCTGATTGGGCAATGAGGGATTGCTATGAGTACGATGCAAACATGTTAGTTGAATTGATTACTTGACACTAATGGTTTGATAATTCAAAGGCATGGTCTCACACTTCACACAAAATTAATCAAGATCTGGGCCAGTATCCACAAAGAGTCTCAGAGTAGAAGTGCTGATCAAGGATCAGCTCCCCACCTACATAGTCTCATTCATTATGATCTATGATCAGCTCTGAGACACTTTGTGAATACGGGCCCTGAACTAATACCATTCAGACAGTAGTTCACAGTAGGCTCACCTCAGTGAGACTGTGTGTGGTCCTGTGCTGCTCAGCTGGTTCCTCTGTGGGTTCAGGAGGAGGTGTAGTCTGGTTGTCCTCCATGACCATGGTCCCCTCAGGGTTCTCCAGACCCTCTTCACACCCCTCCTCCTTCACCAGCAGCACCTCTGGACCCTCCTCCTCCTGGAAATGACAGGTGATAGAGATTACACAGACATACACTCCCTCAGGTACGTACACATGCACAGATAATAACTTTCAACACAAGTGTTTATCCATCCCAGCTATATTTGAGTCCTATACTGTAGATACAGAATGACTTCATTATTGTTAAACCCATCATGGTGGACATAAATATGTTGTGGGTAAAAACAAGTCAGCTATCATAAGTTCTAAGTCCCCATCAGACAAACCTGACTAAACTATTTTGACGTGTACAGTAGGTGTTTGTTAGTGTGTGGGTATGTGTAGGTATTTTTAGTATTTGATTATAAAGCACTGTTGTGTGTATGCAGAATAGGGTGAGATCAGATGTGATGTATACTAAAGAGAGTCTTAATGAAAGCCTTAGAATGAAACGTCCCATTTTGTGTTTATTAAACATAAACAATTTGTAAATACACGATATGAAAACCACACATACACGTCTCAACAAAGAATCAGCATAATTTTCGCCTTATTTAAACAGGTTGGCAACTGTGACCTGGCCAAGATAAAAGCATAACAGTTTGACACATACAACGACACAGAGTTACACATGGAATAAACAAAACATACAGTCAATAATGCAGTAGAAAAAAAGAAAACAGAAAGTCTATATACATAGAGTGCAAATGAGGTAAGATAAGGGAGTTAAGGCAATAAATAGGCCATTGTGGTGAAGTAATTAAAATATAGCAATTAAACACTGGAATGGTAGATGTGCAGAAGATGAATGTGCAATTAGAGATACTGGGGTGCAAAGGAGCAAGATAAATAAATACAGTGTGGGGATGAGGTAGTTGGATGGGCTGTTTACAGATGAGCTATGTACAAGGTGCAGTGATCTGTGAGCTGCTCTGATAGCTGGTGCTTAAAGCTAGTGAGGGAGATATGAGTCTCCAGCTTCAGTGATTTTTGCAGTTTGTTCCAGTCATTGGCAGCAGAGAACTGGAAGGTAAGGCGGCCAAAGGAAGAATTGGCTTTGGGGGTGACCAGTGAGATACACCTGCTGGAGCGCGTGCTACAAGTGGGTGCTGCTATGGTGACCAGTGAGCCGAGATAAGGCGGGGCTTTACCTAGCAGAGGCTTGTAGATGACCTGGAGCCAGTGGATTTGGCGGCGAGTATGAAGCGAGGGCCAGCCAACGAGAGCATACAGGTCGCAGTGGTGGGTAGTATATGGAGCTTTGGTGACAAAACGGATGGCACTGTGATAGACTGCATCCAATTTGTTGAGTAGAGTGTTGGAGGCTATTTTATAAATGACACCGTCGAAGTCGAGGATCGGTAGGATGGTCAGTTTTTCAAGGTTATGTTTGGCAGCATGAGTGAAGGATGCTTTGTTGCGAAATAGGAAGCCAATTCTAGATTTAATTTTGGATTGGAGATGTTTAATTTGAGCCTGGAAGGAGAGTTTACAGTCTAACCAGACACCTAGGTATTTGTAGTTGTCCACATATAAGTTGGAGCCGTCCAGAGTAGTGATGCTGGACGGGCGGGCAGGTGCGGGCAGTGATCGGTTGAAGAGCATGCATTTAAGAGCAGTTGGAGGCCTCGGAAGGAGAGTTGTATGGCATTGAAGCTCGTCTGGAGGTTAGTTAACACAGTGTCCAAAGAAGGGCCAGAGGTATACAGAATGGTGTTGTCTGCATAGAGGTGGATCAGAGAATCACCAGCAGCAGGAGCAACATCATTGATGTAAACAGAGAAGAGAGTTGGCCTGAAAATTGAACCCTGTGGCACCCCTATAGACTGCCAGAGGCCCGGACAACAGGCCCTCCGATTTGACATACTGAACTCTATCAGAGAAGTAGTTGGTGAACCAGGCGAGGCAATCATTTGAGAAATCAAGGCTGTTGAGTCTGCCAATAAGAATGTGGTGATTGACAGTCGAAAGCCTTGGCCAGGTCGATGAATACGGCCGCACAAAAATGTCTCTTATCGATGGCGTTTATGATTTCCTTTAGAACCCATGACCAGCTCTGAAACCAGATTGCATAGCGGAGAATATACAGTGGGATTCGAAATGGTCGGTAATCTGTCTGTTAACTTGGTAAAGTGTATTAATTTTCTCATTAAAAGTGCCCAGGGAATTGTATTCTGCAGTTGAATGGAAGTAATGTACTAGGCATGTGTGAACATCATATAGCCTACACCAGTGTTTCCCAACTCCAGTCCTCAAGTACCACCAACAGTACACATTTTTATTGTAGCACTGGACAAGCACACCTGATTTAACTGGTCAACTAATCATCAAGCCCTCTGAGTTGAATGAGGTGTGCTTGTCTGTGGCTACAACGAAAATGTGTACTGTTGGGGGATTTGAGGACTGGAGTTGGTAAACACTTGCCTACACAGTACAAACACTATGTAACAGACTTTATAGGCTTATACTGTATATGCCTTATACAGGGCCTTCAGAAAGTATTCATGGACCTTGACTTATTCCACATTTTGTTGTGTTACAGCCTGAATTCAAAATTGATTAAATAGATGTTTCCCCTCACTCATCTACACACAATACCCCACAATGACAAAGTGAAAACATGTTTTAGAAAATTTAGCAAATGCATTGAAAATTTCTCCTTTACATAAGCATTCACACTTCTGGGACAATACATGTTAAAATCACCTGTTGTATCGATTACAGCTGTGAGTCTTTCTGGGTAAATCTCAAAAAGCTTTGCACACCTGGATTGTACAATATTTTCACATGATTCTTTTAAACAATTGTTCAAGCTCTGTGAAGTTGGTTGTTGATCATTGCTAGAAAGCCATTTTCAAGTCTTACCATAGATTTTCAAGACGATTTAAGTCAAAACTGTAACCAGGCCACTCGGGAACATTCAATGTCGTCTTGGTTAGCAACCAGTGTATATTTGGCATTGTGTTTAAGGTTATTGTCCTGCTGAAAGGTGAATTATTCTCCCAGTGTCTGTTGGAAAACAAACCAACCAGGTTTTCTTCTAGGATTTTGCCTGTGCTTAGCTCTATTCCTTTAAATTTTATCCTAAAAAAAACTCACTAGTCCTTGCCGACGACAAGTATACCCATAACATTTCGCAGCCACCAACATGCTTGAAAATATGAAGAGTGGTACTCAGTGATGTGTTTGCCCCAAACATATTCAAGACAATTTCTTTGCCACATTTTTTTTCAGTTTTACTAGTTGTGCCATATTGCAAACAGAATGCATGTTTGGAATATTTTATTCTGTACAGGCTTCCTTCTTTTCACTCTGTCAATTAGGTTAGTATTGTGGAGTAACTACAATGTTGTTGATCCATCCTCAGTTTTCTCCTATCACAGCCATTCAACTCTAACTGTTTAAAGTAGAGGTCGACCGATTAATCGGAATGGGTGATTAATTAGGGCCGATTTCAAGTTTTCATAACAATCGAAAATCGATATTTTGGGACGCCAATTTGGCCTTTTTTAAATTATTTTTTTTACAACTTTATTTAACTAGGCAAGTCAGTTAAGAACACATTCTTATTTTCAATGACGGCTAGGAACGGTGGGTTAACTGCCTTGTTCAGGGGCCGAACGACAGATTTTTACCTTGTCAGCTCAGGGATTCAATCTTGCAACCTTACGGTTAACTAGTCCAACGCTCTAACCACCTGCCTCACGAGGAGCCTGCCTGTTATGCGAATGCAGTAAGAAGCCAAGGTAAGTTGCTAGCTAGCATTAAACTTATCTTATAAAAAACAATCAATCAATCATAATCACTAGTTATAACTACACATGGTTGATGATATTACTAGTTTATCTAGCGTGTCCTGCGTTGCATATAATCGATGCGGTGCACATTCGCAAAAAAGGACTGTCGTTGCTCCAACGTGTTTCCTAACCATAAACATCAATGCCTTTCTTAAAATCAATACACAGAAGTATATATTTTTAAACCTGCATATTTAGCTAAAAGAAAGGTTAGCAGGCAATATTAACCAGGTGAAATTGTGTCACTTCTCTTGCGTTCATTGCACGCAGAGTCAGGGTATATGCAACAGTTCTGGCCGCCTGGTTCATTGCGAACTAATTTGCCAGAATTGTACGTAATTATGACATAACATTGAAGGTCGTGCAATGTAACAGCAATATTTAGACTTAGGAATGCCATCCGTTAGATAAAATACGGAATGGTTCCGTATTTCACTGAAAGAATATGATATAGTTTCCGGATTCGACCATATTAATGACCTAAGGCTCGTATTTCTGTGTGTTATTATATTATAATTAAGTCTATGATTTGATAGAGCAGTCTGACTGAGCGATGGTAGGCACCAGCAGGCTTGTAAGCATTCATTCAAACAGCACTTTACTGTGTTTGCCAGCAGCTCTTCGCAATGCTTCAAGCATTGCGCTGTTTATGACTTCAAGCCTATCAACTCCCGAGATTAGGCTGGTGTAACCGATGTGAAATGGCTAGCTAGTTAGCGGGGTGCGCTCTAATAGCGTTTCAAACGTCACTCGCTCTGAGACTTGGAGTAGTTGTTCCCCTTGCTCTGAATGGGTAACGCTGCTTCGAGGGTGGCTGTTGTCGATGTGTTCCTGGTTCGAGTCCAGGTAGCGGTGAGGAGAGGGATGGAAGCTACACTGGCAATACTAAAGTGCCTATAAGAACATCCAATAGTTAAAGGTATATGAAATTCAAATCGTATAGAGAGAAATAGTCCTATAATTCCTATAATAACTACAACCTAAAACTTCTTACCTGGGAATATTGAAGACTCATGTTAAAAGGAACCACCAGCTTTCATATGTTCTCATGTTCTGAGCAAGGAACTTAAACGTTAGCTTTCTTACATGGCAAATATTGCACTTTTACTTTCTTCTCCAACACTTTGTTTTTGCATTATTTAAACACGTTTCATTATTTATTTGAGGTTAAATTGATTTTATTGATGTATTATATTAAGTTAAAATAAGTGTTAATTCAGTATTGTTGTAATTGTCATTATATAAAATAAATTTAAAAAACGTCAGAATAATCGGTATAGATTTTTTGGGGTCCTCCAATAATCGTTATCGGTGTTGAAAATCATAATCGGTTGACCTCTAGTTTAAAGTCACCATTGGCCTCATGAGCAGTTTCATTCTCTCTGGCAACTGAGTTAGGAAGGACGCCTGTATCTTTGTAGTGACTGGGTGTATTGATACACCATCCAAAGTGCAATTAATAACTTCACCGTGCTGAAAGGGATATGTTCAATGTACAGTATTTTTATATTTTTAACCCATCTACCAATAGGTGCTCTTCTTTGTGCGACATTGGAAAACCTCCCTGAGTCTTTGTGGTTGAATCTGTGTTAGAAATTCACTGCTCGACTGAGGGACCTTACAGATAATTGCATGTGTGGTGTACAGAAACAAGGCAGTCAATTCAGAAATCATGTTAAACACTATTATGGCAGACAGTCCATGCAACTTATTATGTGACATTTTAGCAAATGCTTACTCCTGAACTTGTTTAGGCTCGCAATAACAAAGGGGTTGAATACTTATTGACTCATGTGCAGAACAGCTGGCTGGCGTGTTTACAGACATATTAAATTTCTCCATATCCCAGTCTGCTGTCCCCACATACTTCTAGATGGCCACCATTGTTCCTGTACCAAAGAAGGCAAAGATAACTAGATAACTAAATGACTATCGCCCAATAGCACTCACTTCTGTCATCATGAAGTGCTTTGGGAGACTAGTCAAGGATCATATCACCTCCACCTTACCTGCCACCCCACTTCAATTTGCATACCGACCCAATAAATCCCCAGACGATGCAATCGGCATCACACTGCCCTATCCCATCTGGACAAGAGGAATACCTATGTAAGAATCCTGTTCATTAACTCAGCATTCAACACTACAGTACCCTCCAAGCTCATTATTACGCTTGAGGCCCTGGGTTTCAACCCCACCCTGAGCAACTGGGTCCTGGACTTTCTGACAGGTTCCCCCAGGTAGTGAAGGTAGGAAACAACATCTTCACTTCGCTGATCCTCAACATTGGGGCCCCACAAGGTTGTGTTCTCAGCCCCCTCCTGTACTCCCTGTTCACCCACGACTGTGTGGCCATGGACACCTCCAACTCAATCATCAAGTTTGCAGACGACACAACATTAGTGGGCTTGATTACCAACAATGATGAGACAGCCTGCAGGGAGAAGGTGAGGGCCCTTGGAGTGTGGTGTCAGGAAAACAACCTCTCTCTCTCAACATAAACAATACAAAGAAGATGATCGTGGACTTCAGGAAACAGCAGAGGGAGCACACCCTATCCACATTGACGGGACAGTAGTGGAGAGGGTGGAAAGTTTTAAGTTCCTTGGCGTACACATCACGGACAAACTGAAATGGTCCAACTACACAGACAGTGTGGTGGAGGCGCAACAGCGCATCTTCAACCTCAGGAGGCTGAAGAAATTTGGCTTGTCACCTAAAACCCTCACAAACTTTTTAATTGAGAGCATCCTGTCGGGCTGTATTACCGCCTGGTACAGCAACTGCACCGCCCAGAACCGTAAAGCTCTCCAGAGGGTGGAGCGGTCTGCACAACGCATCACCGGGGGCAAACTACCTGCCCTCCAGGACACCTACAGCACCCGATGTCATAGGAAGGCCAAAAAGATCAAGGACAAAAACCACCCAAGCCACTGCCTGTTCAACTCGCTACCATCCAGAAGGTCAGGTCAGTACAGGTGCATCAAAGCTGGAACCGAGAGACTGAAAAACAGCTTATATCTCAAGGCCATCAGACTGTTAAACAGTCATCACTAACACAGAGAGGCTGCTGCCTACATACAGACTGAAAGTCATTGGGCACTTTAATAAATTGATCACTTGCCACTTTAATAATGTTTACATATCTTACATTACTCATCTCATAAGTATATACTGTATTTTATACCATTTATTACATCTTGCCTCTGCCGCTCAGTCATCGCTCATCTTCGGAACTAGGAGCACAAGCATTTCACTACACTCGCATTAACATCTGCTAACCATGTGTATGTGACCAATAAAATGTGATTTGATCTTTCAGCTTTTAATTTTTTATTCATTTGTAAAAATGTCTAAAAACATCATTCCACTTTGACATTATGGGGTATTGTGTGTAGGCCAGTGACACACAAAATGTCAATTTCAGCAACAACAAAAAATCTGACTGTAAACACAACAAAATGTGGAAAACAATCAAGCGGTGTGAATTATTTCTGAAATTACTGTATATCCAACAATGTCTGGGCCTTGCACTTCAACGCTCGTAGTTGTTGTAGAAATTGACCCACTGCTGTGGTTTACTTTTTGCATCTATGTCATCTCTCTGAGTGTTCCTTTAATATAGGATCTAAACGTCAGAAGCTATCAAGTGGAATGGTTACTTTCTATGTTAAAGAGTGGAAATTGTTTTTTTGCAGGTGTATCCTGAGATATCTCCTCTCAGAGAACCTCTTTCCGCAGTGATTACAGGCAAATGGCTTTTCTCCTGTGTGGACCCTCTCGTGCCTCTTCAGGTCACCAGCCTGGGCGAAGCGCATATGACACTGGGTACAGCTGAAGGGTTTCACCCCTGTGTGGACCCTCTGGTGCCTCTTCAGGGTTCCAGCCTGGGCAAAGCGCATGTGACACTGGGTACAGCTGTAGGGTTTCTCCCCTGTGTGGACCCTCTGGTGGATCGCCACGTTCTGGGGGCAGCTGAAGCCTTTGTTACAGAACATGCAGAGGAACGATTTCTCTTTACTATTGCCTGATGTGGCTCCCCCTCCCTGAGCCTGGGCTCTAGCCCTGTCGTTTGAGTTCAATACCGGATCGAAAAGGACACAGCCTTGTAAATCGGAAGGAGCCATCGACGTGGACACTGGGTCGCGATCCCTGAAAGAGTGTAAAGGGGAGTGGGTCACAACATTTAAATTTGTCGCTAAGCTTTCACTGTAGTCTAAGAAGTCTCTGGTGTTGCCTTGCGAGTGTCCTTCTCCTAAGTGAGTCTTGTCAGCATTCCATGTCAGAGGAGTGTCGTCCTCCACTTTCACAGTCACCTCATCTACAACTAGACACTCCCCTTTCTTATCTAGGCACCCTTCAGAGTATACACTACTACTGTACCGGTTCCAGTCCCCTCTAGACAGATCAGTCTGTCTCTCTAAACCCAAGGATATGTTGCCAGAGTCCATCTTTGTAACGTAAGAACAAGACGGATCATCACCTCCGGTGTTTAACGTATCACCATCTCCATGGGAATTAACCGTCCTCTGGCTCTGGTGAAATACAGGTAAATACTCTGAGCCAGGAGCAGGAGGACAGCCCAGATTCCCCAGCACCAGTCTCTCTGGGTCTGATCTGTGGTCAGATCTTGTATGTAAGAGCCTGTGTGCTACAGTTAAAGTCTCTGTGTCAGTCTCTGACTTGAGGACGTCGTTCGGCGTTCCACTGACCTCCGTGATGCTTCGTCGGGTCCTGGGATGGGGCACAGCGGCAGCGAGGTCCTCCGTGGCTTCAGGGGGCGCTCCAGTTTGGATGTCTCTGCAGTGACGTGGGTCCTCCTCTCCTATAGACCTCTCCTGCTTGACCCCAGAACCTATAGCCTCTGCATCTGCAGCCTGACACAAGAAGAGAGGAGGTTGTTGCCGGTAACTAGTTGAATTGGATAACAACGTCGTAGGGAAGCCTCACAAGCTCCCCTATGGCAGATAAATAAGGATGTTCATGTAAGCAAGTGAATAGCTGAGGGAAGCCTTTCTGAAGTAAACTGGCCACATTTGATAAACGTTTATTTATTTATGCAGCACTATTACACAAACCTCTATCACAATAACGTGCTGGGTTGAGGTTCCACTCTCCTCATCAACAGTGATTGGTTGGTCATCTCTCCATGTATTGTGTTCCGCTGGCTTCATAAAGCTGCTATGGCCTCCAGTGGGATGTCCTTCACCTGAGAGAGTGATTGGGGGACAAGAGGTGGTTAGGTTAACTACTGTCAATGCTCAATGGTATTTTGTACAATATAGACACTGTCTACAATTGACAAGGATGTAAGGTAACACTTCTCATAACTTCTTGATATACTATTTATTGATTCATTTATTATGTTCCATGCGTCACATTGTTTTCTATGAGTAAATAATAGGAATTTCGTTAAATAACGAATCTGATTTGAATATGATATAGTGTCTTTGTGCAAGATTGCTAAGTAATCGGGTGAATTATTGCATACTATCCAAAAAATGACCAAGACCCAATTCTGGTTAACTATATATGTAGTTAACACATCAAAAATCACGCGCAGAGGAGAACAGGGCAACAGGCCCCGCAGCCTCTGCCTTCTAGTCCAGGCGATATGTTTTAGTTTTAGGTGACAACTTAACTTTTTCATAAAAGCATAAAACTTGGTACACTTGTACAATTTGGCTCACTTTACAATTTCTGATATGGAGGCATAACAAAAATGCCTCTTGGTGGCCATTTTACATTCCGCCATAACCGAATAATCTATTTTGCGTTATCTTCTGAAACAAACATTAAACACAGAAAAGGTGATGTCTACACCTATGTTTTGATGGTCAAGGATGACAATGATGCCATGCACTAGATGTCCGCCGATTAATCGGAATGGCCGATTAATTAGGGCCGATTTCATGTTTTCATAACAATTGGTAATCGGCATTTTTGGATCATAAAGATTTCCGATTATTATATAATGGTGGACTGTGTAAACCCTGTAACTTTGTGTCAATTCATGGGACACAAAGGCCTTTGATTGGTCTGGACCCAGGAACCTGGTTATTTCATGGGCACGTATGGGTCAACTACCACTCCTCAAATTATATTTCATTAGAGAACATTTCCATATTGGAGCACTATATGATCACACTCCCAGTCAAGATAACATCAAATCAAGCTCATTTTGAGATGTTCAGTTAGAGAGGAACAGAAAATCAACAAATCCTCCCACAATGATAATGATCATTTAAAAAAAAAGTATTATTATTATTAGACTTATTTTCACGACACCCAAAGTCAACAGGATAAAAAAACAATAAAATCCTATATTAAATTAAATTAAGTATATAAAAGCACACTAAACATGATGACAGACTAACCAGGGAGAACACTAAATATGATGACAGACTAACCAGGGAGAACACTAAACATGATGACAGAATAACCAGGGAGAACACTAAACATGACGACAGACTAACCAGGGAGAACACTAAACATGACGACAGACTAACCAGGGAGAACACTAAACATGATGACAGAATAACCAGGGAGAACACTAAACATGACGACAGACTAACCAGGGAGAACACTAAACATGACGACAGACTAACCAGGGAGAACACTAAACATGACGACAGACTAACCAGGAACGTGAACTCGACGGACAGATAAAAGCTCAAGACTACAGAGAATCCAGGTAAGCCTGTGTGAAGAAGTGTGTTCGTGTGGACCTGAATATGTGTATGGATCGTGAGGTTGACATGGAGAGGGAGTTCCAGAGTTGGGGAGCTGCAGTGCTAAAAGCCAGGTCTCCCATGGAGCGGAGCCTGGTGCGAGGGAGGTGGAGGAGGCCGGTGTCAGAGGAGCGCAGTGAACAGGTGGGAGTGAAGGGGTGCAGGAGGTCAGTAAGGTATGTGGGCGCCAGTCCATTGAGTGCTTTGTAGGTGAGCATGAGCAATTTGAAGATGATCCTGTATTGAACTGGGAGCCAGTGGAGTTTGATGAGGGTGGGGTGATGGGGTCTCAAGGGCTGGTGTGTGTGAGGATTTTTTTTACATGTTGAAGCCTGTCCAGTGTTTTGGTGGGGAGTCTGTAGTGAACGGCGCTGGAGTAGTCCAGGCGTGATAAAACAAACGTGTGAATGAGGGTTTCAGCAGTGGGCTCAGTGAGAGAGGGTCTGAGTCGTAAGATGTTTTTCAGATGGAGGAAGGCTGACTTGGTGACGTTCAATTTACCACTAGGGCACTTAGAAAGTTCTGGAGTATATTTTCGTTCCAACCTCCATTGTATCCTTAGTCCTCAGAAAGTACATCCTCATTCATATTGTTGTTGTTCTAGCTAGCAATGTCCTCGATAACTCTAGTTTTTTTGTTGTCAAATCACAGTGTGCAGGAAGGGACGCAGCCACCCCCGGTGCAGAAATGCACACGGTGCTGCAAGCTGTATCACTGTCCTCTGTGGGCCTCTACAATCCCTATGGCCACCGACTGAAGCAAACTAAACCTGCATTTAAATGCTCACCTCGGTAGAGCAATTCAATATAAAAGTTGGTCAATAATATTTGTCACTAGTGTTCATTCATTTTGATCTGGAGTTAATGTATTCTGCATTTTGTGTTTGTTCCCACAGGATGTTGCATCGACAGGTGCAACCTTGGTTTCAGGGTGCAGGCTCACTTCCATTGTTTTTGCGACTTTGTTTTTGAATAAGAATCAGTTCCTCCATCTCCCCACCGGGGGAGAGGCTGGGACACCACCCACCGGGGGAGAGGCTGGGACACCACACACCGGGTCACACAACGGGGGAGAGGCTGGGACATCAAATCATCTCCCGGTGGGTATGTGTCATATAAAAACTGGCCAACGGTAGTACGCCCCAAATGTAACATGAAAGAAAACAGGAAAAAGCTATCCAAGCACGTATTAAGTAAGCACTCCGGTGTTCACCATGGGGATGTCACCTCAACTTCAAACCTGCCCAGCCAGTTCCTGAATCCAGCAAAGGCAAATGGAGTATTTGCTGTTGTCAATACAATGCACGGTTCAAGTGTGCTTTTTCACAAACAGAGAAGGAGGAGGCGTATGAAGCGTACTGCGAGTCACCTCAATGCCAGTCTAACCATGAACTAGCACAACGATCAAGTGTTATTTTCTTTCAAATAGTTAGTGGACTATTGTACATCTACAGCGGAAAGAGAAAACATGAGGGAAGATGTTTTGTCGGAGATGCTAGGAAATAAATGGATTGGAGACAAGATGTCTGAGTGCCTGAAGCTCCTATGTCTGGCTATGGCTCAGTCTGTTTTGTCTGTTGAGACCACAGCCCGTGTGCCTAAATTCAAACATTATGTTTCTGTCTTTGAAACAACCACTTCTTATTATGAGTGTGGTTTCAGAGTACAAACATTGGCTACATAACTTCAATGACAGTGTTCTGCTCAGTCTCCATGTGTGTCTCTTATTGAAGAGGTTACTTCAGATGATGACTTATCAGTCTTTTTATTGGAACAGTCACTACATGTTCATATGAATGTGTTTTTTGTTTTTGCAACCATCTGTGAACATGGCTATGAGGTTATTTATTGATGTACTTTTCCCCTACACTATCATTTTCTGATTACTATCATTTAGACCCATTCTGCAGTCATTGACCGTCTGGAAAACTGGAACAATGTGAAGTATCTCTCGCTTCCCTAATAAAAAAAAGAGACTATATTATACTCTACTACTAGTGTTTTTAGGTTTTTGCAGACTTCAGTACACAACAGTGAATACTGTAGTATTTACTGTTAAGTCTTGTATAAATTCTTTAATGAAAGAAAACTGTAGTATATACTATCGTAAGTGTTTTTGCGGATTGTTGTATACTGTAGTATTTACTGTAGTGTTTTTGTTTTTATTATCTTTGACATGAGGAAACCGGGAGGAAACCTGCTGGAGAAATACTAAAAGAGCTAATTTTCCAGACCTGTAGGTAGGATTGGTGTCTGAACAGATTAAAGAAAGAGTAGGAGCTCTTTTCTATAACCTTCATGGAACACTATGTTCTATATTTGGCATGTACAGTGGGGCAAAAAAGTATTTAGTCAGCCATCAATTGCGCAAGTTCTCCCACTTAAAACGATGAGAGAGGCCTGTAATTAGTGTCAGATATAGCGAGGGAAGAAAAGTGAAGAGGGATTCTAACATCTCTGTCATGTATCATATCTTTTGGATGAAAAAGACAAGTGTATTTTAACAAATGGACATTAGGGTTAACCTATACATATTCATACTGTAAGATTTTTTAAATAGAAAAGTGTGGTATGTTTGTCATTGCGTTAAGGAGCCTGATACGTTGTCAGTATGTGACTGTTTTCTGATGAGTTTGATTCTGTTTTAGTGGAGCTGAAGGGAAAACCTCACTTTTACTATAGGTTTAACATTTCAGCCCTACCTCGGGCCTTTAAAATCACCAGACTGGCATGTTTGTAGCTATAACCTGTTATCATCTTTAAATATAAATATTTACATATGCAGAAACTGGTTTCAAACTTTTTCTCATATGAACACAATTTTCAACACTGCAAGATAAATAAAATTGCTAAAATGGTTGTCATATCATACCGCTGTTCTTAATTACCTACATGATTGATAATTGAACGTCCTCCTCCATTTATCAAGAATTCAGATACGTCTCCACTGAGTTAATTTTAAAGTGTTCGCTATTCTATAACATGTTTTTGTAATTATTATCAGTACCTCAAAACAGATTATTTTGGACATACATATCACTGTAGTTTTCTTTTCATCCATTTCGGAAAATGTATTGCATAAATATACATGTTTGTGATCAAACGCGATTGTATCCAGAGTTAATCGTGTTTTTTTTATGAATGTGTTTTCTACATCTATTGTCATAAAATACGAATTCAGGGGGGAAGGAAAATCATTCTTAATCCCTACAAGTAGATGGCGATAGTATTGATTTTGTTGACAGACTAGTTTTAGACGCAGGTTAAACCGCAAGGCTGCAGATGGATAGTATTGAAATGTTCAGGGCCACAATTTGTACAAGTGTTGCAAATTATATGCTTTATGAAACAGTGAACATAATTTTAATTTCGCCTGGACTATTCTGCTAAATGTACCTCTTGCCATTCCTCTGTATCGGTCGAGGATCTTGACACTTCTGGAACTAGCGAGGACGCGCTCTCGCATTGTCCTCTCTGCGCGCTCCCGTGCCACCTTCATTTCCAGTAGTTTCCTCCGTAATGCCCTGTTTTCTTTCTGGCTTTGAGTTATTTCCAAACGAAACACTGCATAGTCGTCGTCTACGAGTTTACAGATCTCTGACACGGCTGCATTCGCTAGCACCTCCATGATGGAGGCTATCTGAGTGTGAAAAACCATACAGTTAGCCATTGTTAGCTAACCCTTAGCAGCTAGCGTTACCTAGATAACACCTATCCAAGTCCTGTCTCTAACGCGAAATAAAGACTGCACGGGTTAAGTATGTGATGCTGTGCAGTTAAACGAGTCATATTTAGAGTTCCATCGTGTCAACAAAAAGTATAAATAACAAATAACTGTAACGTGGAAATGATCTTGGTCACTGTTTACTTCCGTTTACACTGAGGTGAAAGGATGTAACGTTAGCTCAAACCGGGTGTGGCTAAATGAAAAGCGTTTGCGCGCTTCCCCCCCTCACAGATACTTTACATGGAACAACAAAGATATTTTAAAATCGTATAAGTGTCTTTTTTTTCGTAACTGGTTTGAGAATAAAAACCTCACAGATACTTTACATGGAACAACAAAGATATTTTAAAATCGTATAAGTGTCTTTTTTTTTCGTAACTGGTTTGAGAATAAAATTATTTTGGTTGGTCAGTTGGTCATTTTGGTTGGTTAAAAAGGCAATTAAAACTTGTATTATTAATGAATATGATTTGTTTGTTTATATTTGCAATGTAAATAGTTTGTATGTATGCTTGTTTGCATGTGACTATTCCTCTTTTGTTTGTTGATATTTGTTAATAAAATAATTAAAAAAATAATAATAAAACAAAGCAAAGCGTATGCGCGCTGTTCTTTGTATACTTGTTACATTACACATCTCCTATTCATCAGTATCTTTCCAGATCAGAGCTGATTTGAGGCGTAAGAGATCTGATTCATCAGCTAACATAACTTTGGGGGAATTCTGAAGCATTTACGTAATCAAAACAATCACAAAGGCTTCATAATTCATAAAGGTCATGCTATGATATATCATAGAACATAACATAAAATATCCCCTAAACCTGTAATTTACCTCAGACCTTATTTTCACCGTTTATCAAAAAAAAAAAAATTCCCCCATAGGAATGGCTGAACGAACCAGAGGTAACTCATCTCCGATTTTTAGGAATACAAGCTGGCTAGCTCTATTACCCTCTTAAACAAAAGGCTCGCTCCATTTGATTTCAATCACTTTTTGACCACACCCCTTTTGATTTGAATGAAATTTACCTACGTATTTGCCCAAGTGGTCAGAAAGTGACTTTTTGTACCTGAATGCCAGAACATTCAGGAGATAGAGATGCTCAAAGTTGACGCATTTTGCTTCCCCCACCATGGGACATCCATGTCTTCATCATTAGAAAATATTAACGGTTGAGTTTGATATAATTTAAAAGCTTATAAGTAGGGTTGTCAAAATATTTTATAATTTCTTGAAGTACGTTTTTTTTAATGAAAATTGTATTTTTTACCTTTAACGTACATTGTCAAGATTTGGATAGAAAACAATCTGAAGTTTCTAAAACTGTTTGAATGATGCCTGTGAGTATAACAGAACTCATATGGCAGGCAAAAACATGAGAAAAAATCCAACCAAGAAGTGGGAAATCTGAGGTTTGTAGCTTTTCAACCCTTGGCCTATCGAATACACAGTGTCTATGGGATAATATTGCACTTCCTAAGGCTTCCACTAGATGTCAACATGTTTTGAACCTTGTTTGATGCTTCTACTGTGAAGTGGGGGCGAATGAGAGGGGAATGAGTCCGAGGTCTGCCAGAGAGCCACGAGCTCAGTCTCACGCGTTCACGTGATAGTTAGCTCTGTTCCATTGCAATTCTACAGACAAAGGAATTCTCCAGTTGGAACATTATTGAAGATTTATGTTAAAAACATCCTAAAGATTGATTCTAAACTTCGTTTGACATGTTTCTACGGACTAACGGAACTTTTTGACTTTTCGTCTGCTCCTAGTGATCGCGCGTGGTGAGTTTGGATTGTGTACTGAACGCGCAAACAAAAAGGAGGTATTTGGACATAAATGATGGACATTATCGAACAAAACAAACATTTATTGTGGAACTAGGATTTCTGGGAGTGCATTCTGATGAAGATCATCAAAAGTAAGTGAATATTTGTAATGCTATTTATGACTTCTGTTGACTACACAACATGGCGGATATCTGTTTGGGTTGTTTTGGTCTCTAAGTGCCGTACTCAGATTATTGCATGGTGTGCTTTTTCCGTAAAAGTTTTTTTTAAATCTGACACAGCGGTTGCATTAAGGAGAAGTGGATCTAAAATTCCATTCATAACACTTGTATCTTTTAGCAATGTTTATTATGAGTATTTCTGGAAATTGATGTGGCTCTCTGCAAAATCACCAGATATTTTGGAACTACTGAACATAAACGCACCAATGTAAACTCAGATATTTGGATATAAAAATGAACTTTACCGAACAAAACATACATGTATTGTGTAACATGAAGTCCCATGAGTGTCATCTGATGAAGATCAAAGGTTAGTGATTAATTATATCTATATTTCTGCTTTTTGTGACTCCTCTCTTTGGCTGGAAAAATGGCTGTGTTTTTCTGTGACTTGGCTCTGACCTAACATAATCGTTTGGTTTGCTTTGCTTTCGTCGTAAAGGCTTTTTGAAATCAGACACTGTGGCTGGATTTACAACAAGTGTATCTTTAAAATGGTGTAAAATACATGTATGTTTATGGGATTTCTGTTGTTTTGAATTTGGCGCCCTGCAGTTTCACTGGCTGTTGACGAGGTGGGACGCTACCATCCCACGTACCCTAGAGAGGTTAATAGAACATAGGCAAAACCAAACTCAGAGGGGAAATATGTTACACTTCAATAAAAAGTGAGCTTACCCCAAAAATCAAAATAAACTCTTGCCCCAGAACACTTCACATGATATCTAATATTTCAGCAAATGAATAGTTCTCAAACATCATCTGCGTCAATTTGAATTGAAGGCAGTTAATCCAGGAAGTGATTTTAAATTTAAATTAAAACATGGAAAAAAATTATCTTCTAATTAGTTTGAGGAGTAATTGAAAATATTAGATTTCCCCCCCCCCCAATTGTTATTTAAGTTTACTCTCTGAATTGACTGCCTTTATTTTTAATTGACCCCACCCCTGATTTTGGGCTCCCGAGTGGCGCAGCTCTCCAAGGCACTGCATCTCAGCTCTAGAGGCTTCACAATTGACCCAGGTTCGATTCCAGGCTGTATCACAACTGGCCATGACTGGGAGTCCCATAGGGTGGAGCACAATTGGCCCAGCATCATCCGGGTTAGGCTGGGGTAGGCCGTCATTATAATAGGTTCTTAACTGACTTGCCTAGTTTAATGAAATATTTTTTGATATATCTCAAGCCACACTGATATAATTTCTTCCCCTTGTGGACACTCCAATGTCTGGTAAGGTTACTCAGGAAGGAGAAGATATTTTAACACAGTTTACACTTGAAGGGCCTCTCCATGTTGTGAATGACACCAGAGGTAGAAGCGGGAGCAACCACCTTCAGGTGGTTAGTCATTGAGCTCCCTCCTTGACCGCTAGCCATTGTTGGGGTGTTGTTGGGATTGTGTGCTGTGTTATAGGCTAGGTACCTCTCATGGTGAATGCTTGAAGTCCAGGGTGACCTGCTCTGTTCAACATGGGTACTGTGGTGTTTGTATCATAGGAACAGGAGGGTCTATCTCTACCAGGCCCTGCTTCATCCCTGCACTGAGACTGTGAAGAGAAGGATCTGGGCTGCAGACTGGATCCCTGACTGGAGCCTCTGTCTCTCTGATGACCACCAGGACTGAGGTTGTTCAGTCCTCCTGTCCACTGGTTGTGTTCTGTGTGGTGGTGGTTGTGGTGGAGTCTCTGTCAACAACAAAAACGTAAATAGATTTTGTATTTAATTTCAATAAAATGGTCATACACTCACATTAGGGACTATGAAGTACAGTACTTTTATTGCACAAAATGATATGTGACAAGAATAATAACTTTTCATTATGGTAACCCTTTACATTTTCTGTAAATCTGGTACCTCACTTGGATAAAATGAATTTTAGAATACTTTGGAAAAGGTTTAACATTACACACAGCTTCACTACTTATTGTCAAGTAAATATTAATTAAGGCACTATCATTATCTTACTATAAAACACCCGTATCAACCTAAATGGACAAGGTTGTCACTCTTCATAAGTTAAGCATTTTTACAGACTCCATCACACAAACCATCAGCATATCATCTACTCTGCCTCATCATGCTCATTCTTTCCTCAGTTCACCTCATCCAGTTCCCTACTACATCCAAAACCAACAGAATGAACTATAAACTAACTAGTACTACATTACATGTCACTATACATGGGCCGTGTGCATGTTCTGCTGGTGTATCCTGTAACTCCTCTCTGAGAACCTCTTCCCGCAGTGCATTCAGGCGAACGGCTTCTCTCCCATGTGGACCTTCAGGGGCATCGTCAGCTGGTGCTGATCCTCTTCTCACACTGGGCCCAGCTGTAAGATTTCCCTCTTTTGTGGACCCTCTTGTACCTCTTCAGGTGGGACAAGTGGGAGAAACTGACCTGGCACATGTGGCAGCCAACTGGTTTCTCCCCCGTGTGCATCCTCTGGTGGATCTCCAACAGTTCGAGGAAACGGAAGGCTTTCCCACAGAATGAACACAGGAAGCGCTTCTCTTTGGTGCTTCTGCCTTTATTGATTCCATCTCTACTACTGTTATTTGTCAATGGGCTTGTGTAGCCATTTACTGTTGAAGCACTGATATTGTCTGAGGTCTGGTTTAACATTAGGAAAGTATGAGGAGGACAAAGGCCAGGGAGAGTCTGTGTTGTCGCAGGGTCCATCTTCCAGTTGATATCTCCTGTAGCAGGCAGGCTAAAGGCAGCAACTGTTATGAGGTTAAAACCTCTTCCTGCAGATGTTTGGCGGGAGGCTAAGCTGCTCCCCCATCTTTAGTCCACTCAGCAGGTCAATGCTCTCTGGTCCGTCTTCTATTGTCTCCTCTTTGACCAGCAGCAGATCAGGCTTCCCATCCTCCATGTCTACTGACTGTAAGAGATACAGAGTGAAAGGATGTTGCAGATCAGCACTAGGGCCCTGACCTAATGCCATTCACAGTGGGCTCATCTCAGTGAGACTGTGTGGTCCTGTGCTGCTCAGCTGGTTCCTCTGTGGGTTCAGGAGGTGTAGTCTGGTTGTCCTCCATGACCATGGTCCCCTCAGTGTTCCCCAGATCCTCCTCACACCCCTCCTCCTTCACCAGCAGCACCTCTGGACCCTCCTCCTCCTGGAAGAGACAGGTGATACAGATTACACAGACATACACTCCCTCAGGTATGTACACACAGATAATAAACACACTTTCAACATGGAGTATTTACCCATCCCCATTAGAGATTAAATAGCGTTTATTTGAACTATTTTCATAGTTTGCATAGTTCTTTACTCATCATGATTCATTTGTTTGTACCCCTTTAAGAAGAAAGAAATTAATGTAGATCCGGTAAAATAGGTCTTTAGTTTCGAATGGTTTGAGCTAGAGGCAAGTGGTTTTCTGCATTGTAAAAAGGTGAAACCACCGACACAAAGCCTTGCTCCGTTTGTTTCTATGGCAGAGGCTCTGGTAGAGCTAAGACTAATAATCAGACTTGCCTGTGCTAATGGTTCTCACAGGCGAAGTAAAATGATAAATTACTTTGCTCATGAATGATTCAAATATAACAACAGCCTGACCGCACTGGACTTGAAACAACGATACAGATGTAACTATGTGCCATTCAATATATTATCTGAGCGGCACTGGTGCCCTCAAGTCAAAATTCCATTTGCGTTCCACAGGTCACGTTTATAAGGGAGTGTTGTTGTTTTTCAAGATTAGGAAACGTTTCGGGGCACACCTGAGAGTTCCTCAAGGCACACCAGTTGAAAACCACTGCTCTGGACAAGGCAGGGGAACCCTAACCATATTTCATCCCTGTCCTATGGGAGAACATGGTTCCAGGGATCACTGTGACACCCTCTTCGACCTTTTTTGGTTATGAGGTGTGTTTTTCCTCTACATGGCAAAGGCAACTTAGATCTGTTATGGAGAACCCTCTCCATTGAGCTAGAGATCAGTCAGTATAATAATGATTTACTTTCTGGGTCTTAGAGAAGAAGGATTTCACCTGCCTGAGTGTCAACAAAGTCAGCTGGGAGCCCTCCTCGACCAGCTATATTCCGGCACCCCCATGTCGCCCTCTGTCAGTGGCAAGTAAGGAGTGGCCAGGGGACAAACTGTGTCTAGGCACAGACATCCCCTGTAGCGTTGCTGGGGCCGAGGAGGTGGTACATCCCTGCTCAGGATCCCCAGTCACCTGTCCTGCCACCCTCTCAGCTGTGAGGGATGGGTTCCCCCGACTGAATGAGGCTTTAAGTTCACAACGTCGATGCTTAAACAGGCAGAAGGAATTCATAATATCCTGGCAAAGCCGTGAGTCAAACTGCAAGTCCTCCCCACAACCGGAAGCTGCCTTTACTCCACATGCTGGTGAAGAAAAGGGGGGCATAATCCGAGGGCCAAGGTCTGTATGGCAAGTCCCCTGCGAACTCTCTGTAAGCTGCCATAGTGGTGGCAGCAAGTCCCAAATCCGGCAAAACAAAGGACCATGAAAGAGAGCAGCTCTACATTTAGGCTGGTCTGTGATTCATTCATTCATTTACAGGGATGTAACGGTTCACCAAACCCACAGTTCGGTACGTATTGCGGTTTTGGGGTCACGGTACGGTTATGATACAGAGGAAAAATAAAATTCTAAGTTACTGTAGTTCATTTTTGTTTATTTGGCAAAATACGCTAAATTAAAAAGCACCCTATTTGTGGCCCAACTCCAGTTTTGGTGACATCATTCACAATGTTCCTGGCATTGTCTGTTTTGACAAGTAGAGGTCTAAAAAATTTGACCTGTTCCGAAATGAATCTGGGGCTTTCCCACCCGGACAAATATGCATAAATATAGAGACCCATTCCGAACGGACCCGAGGATACCAGTTCTGTATAGACGTGTTCAGATCTGAGTGAGGGAAGCAGCAGAAAAGTCCATTTGTAAGCTAGTTTATTAACTAGAGCTGATACAGTGCGAGGGAGAGCGGGTGGAGAAGAGGCTAGAAGGTGTTGTACTGTGAGGTGTGTATACCATGAGCGAGTGAAACTGGAGCAAGGGAGAGGCATCAACAAACTGAGCTGACTTGCGCTAGTATATGAACTTCTAGCTTGTCATAGCTAGGTTATTTATCATCCAATATGATTTATTATTTAACTAGGCAAGTCAGTTTGAGAACAAATTCTAATTTACAATGACGGCCTACCGGGGAACAGTGGGTTAACTGCCTTGTTCAGGGGCAGAACAACAGATTTTTACCTTGTCAACTCAGGGATTCGACCCAGTAACCTTCCGGTTACTGGCCCAATGCTCTAACTACTAGGCTACCTACCAAGTACCTGTCTTGACTGCATCAAACCGAGAGAAGCTAGTTGGCTAAAATAGCTAACTAAGTTAGCTAGCTGGGCTAATTGAGTCTGCATGCACTTTTTTCCTGTCTGTCAGTAACAAATAACAACACCTCCATTCAGATGATTAAATAGCAGCCTACCTGTTGGGTCTTGTTCATTTTAGCACATACATATACTCATTTAACGTTTAATTCCATCATAATAATTCAATTTTCAATTTATTAGATAATCTAATTTGCTTAGAAACACAAGGAGGCTCTATGACTGTAGTGGCACTTTGATGACTTGTGATTGGCCAACAACAAGCTACCTCCGCCACTCTGCATAGGCTATTCGAGTTGAGCAGTGGAGAACATACTATTAACTTTTTATCCACAATCTCTGTCCATCGCACTTGTAAACGACTGTGAAGCCATTAGGCCTAATCTAAACATTTATTTTATAACAATGTTTTTTTATGTATTAATTCGGGTTCACGGTGCGGACCGAACAGAGGTGTACAAAAACAAATCCATCACAGCCCTACTGGATTGTATAGCAGCCGTTTTACCTTTTTGATAGAGGAATTCTAAATTCCTTTTCTGTTTTAATTGCCAAAACCAATTTCGCACTCGTGTCTAATTCATTAATGATGTGTAAGTTCATTAATTATGCATGAAGTAGATCGAGACCAGTCTTAAAAGCCAGGTAAGAGCATTTAATTCCAGAGAGTACTGAAGCATACACATTTTTCCACAGGTTATAAACTGAACATGACATCATCAGTTTATCCCCCCTCTCTCCGATTCTCACAAGAGCCCATTGTTCATTAGGCCTGGAACGTCTCCCAGACATTTCTTATCTGTCTGACAAGCCATAGCCTCGCTCCTCCGTTAACTTCCCAAGAGGCCCAGACAATTAATTCGTTCTGCTTACATTTTCAGTAACAGCTTAACCAATAACTTTTACTTTTCATACCATAACATAATAGTATTAGAATAAATGGTTATAATCAATAATGTATACATAATTCATCTAAACTATAATTTCCTCTAACACTTTTTTAGTACATAATGTTTCCGCCATTAGTTAGTTTTCTGGACATCAGAACAGCGATTACTAACCTTGATTTTGATTAAGATTTCTATTGCAATGAGTCGGCGGCGCGGGACAAATTGCTTACCCCTGACCAGGCCATATTCAAATCAAATCACATTTTATTGGTCACATACACATGGTTAGCAGATGTTATTGAGTGTAGCAAAATGCTTGTGCTTCTAGTTCTGACAGTGCGCAATATCTAACAAGTAATCTAACAATTCCACAGCAACTACCTAATACACACAAATCTAAGTATATTGATGAGCAATGACCGAGTGGCATAGGCAAGATGCTATAGATGGTATAAAACACAGTATACACATATGGGATGAGTAATGTATATGTAAACATCATTATTAAAGTGGCATTAATAAAGTGACTAGTGATCCATTTGTTAGAGTGGCCAATGATTTCAAGTCTGTATGTAGGCAGCAGCCTCTCTGTGTTAGTGATGGCTGTTTAACAGTCTGATGGCCTTGAGATTTAAAGTATTTTTCAGTCTCTGTCCCAGTTTTGATGCACCTGTACTGACCTCGCCTTCTGGATGGTAGCGGGGTGAACAGGCAGTGGCTCGGGTGGTTGTTGTCCTTGCTGATCCTTTTGGCCTTCCTGTGACATTGGGTTCTGTAGGTGTCCTGTAGGGCAGGTAGTTTGCCCCTGATGATGCATTGTGCAGACCGCAATGCCCTCTGGAGAGCCCTGCGGTTGTGGGCGGTGCAATTTTCCGTACCAGGCGGTGATACAGCCCGACAGGATGCTCTCAATTGTGCATCTGTAAACGTTTTTTTTTAGGTGACAAGACAATTTTCTTCAGCCTCCTAAGGTTGAAGAGGAGCTGTTGCGCCTTCACCACACTGTCTGTGTGGATGGACCATTTCAGATTGTCCGTGATGTGTATGCTGAGGAACTTAAAACTTTCCACCTCCACTACTGTCCCGTCGATGTGGATAGGGGGTGCTCCCTCTGCTGTTTCCTGAAGACCACGATCATCTCCTTTGTTTTGTTGACGTTGAGTGAGAGGTTGGTTTCCTGACACCACACTCCGAGTACCCTCACCTCCTCCCTATAGGCTGTCTCGTCGTTGTTGGTGATCAAGCCAACTACTGTTGTGTTGTCTGCAAACTTGATGATCGAGTTGGAGGCGTGCATTGCCATGCAGTCATGGGTGAACAGGGAGTACAGGAGGGTGCTGAGCACACACCCTTGTGGGGCCCCAGTGTTGAGGATCAGCAAAGTGGAGATGTTTCCTACCTTCACCACCTGGGGGCGGCCTGTCTGGTAGTCCAGGACCCAATTGCACAGGGTGGGTTTGAGACCCAGGGCCTCAAGCTTAATGATTGGAGGGTACCGTGGTGTTGAATGTTGAGCTGTAGTCAATGAACAGCATTCTTACATAGCTATTCCTCTTGTCCAGATGGGATAGGGCAGTGTGGAGTGTGATGGCGATTGCATCGTCTGTGGACCTATTGGGGCAGTATGCAAGTTGCAGTGGGTCTAGGTGGCAGGTAAGGTGGAGGTGATATGATCCTTGACTAGTCTCTCAAAGCACTTCATGACGACAGAAGTGAGTGCTACGGGGCGATAGTCATTCAGTTCAGTTACCTCTGCCTTCTTGGGTACAGGAACAATGGTGGCCATCTTGAAGCATGTGAGGACAGCAGACTGGGATAGGGAGAGATTGAATATGTCTGTAAACACACCAGCCAGCTGGTCTGCGCATGCTTTGAGGACGCGGCTGGGGAAGCTGTCTGGGCCGGCAGCCTTGCGAGGGTTAACATGTTTAAATGTCTTACTCACGTCGGCCATGGAGAAGGAGAGCCCGCTGTCCTTGGTTAGTGGGCACTGTGTCGGTGGCACTGTGATATCCTCAAAGCGGGCAAAGGTGTTTCGTTTGTCTGAAAGCAAGACGTTGGTGTCAGTGACGTGGCTGATTTTCTTTTTGTTGACAGCGATTGTCTGTAGACCCTGCCACATACATCTTGTGTCTGAGCCGTTGAATTGCGACTCCACTTTGTCCCTATACTGACATTTCACTCGTTTGATTGCCTTGCGGAGGGAATAACTACACTGTTTGTATTCGGCCATATTCCCGGTCATCTGTCCATGGTTAAATGCGTAGGTTCGCGCTTTCAGTTTTGCTCGAATGCCACCATCCATGGTTTCTGGTTAGGGTAGGTTTTAATAGTCACAATGGGTACAGCATCTCCTATGCACTTCCTTATAAACTCAATCACAGAATCAGCGTTTAAATCAATATTATTCTCTGAGGCTTCCTGGAACATGTCCCAGTCCGCGTGATCAAAACAATCTTGAAGTGTGGATTCCGATTGGTCAGACCAGCATTGAATGGTCCTTGTCACGGGTACATCCTGTTTGAGTTCTGCCTATCGGAGAGGAGAAGCAAAATGGAGTCGTGGTCAGATTTGCCGAATGGGGGGCCTTGTATGCATCCCAGAAGTAAGAGTAGCAGTGATCCAGTGTTTTGCCAGCCCGGGTACTACAATCAATATGCTGATAGAATTTAGATAGCCTTGTTCTCAAATTTGCTTTATTAAAGTCCCCAGCTACAATAAATGCAGCCTCAGGATATATGGTTTCCAGTTTGCATAGAGTCCAGTGGAGATCCTTGAGGGCCGTCGTGGTATCGGCTTGAGGGGGGATATACATGGCTGTGACAATAACCGACGAGAATTATCTTGGGAGATAATACGGTCGGCATTTGATTGTAAGAAATTCTAGGTCAGGTGAACAGAAGGACTTGAGTTCCTGTATGTTGTTACAATTACACCAATCGTTAATCAAGAAACATACACCCCCGCCCTTCTTCCTGGAGAGATGTTAATTCCTGTCGGAGCGACGCACAAAGAATCCTGGTGGCTGTACCGACTCCGACAGCATGTCCACAGAGAGCCATATTTCCATGAAACAGAGACTGCGAGGAGAAAGAGGCGGCGGTGAAAGCGAGGCTGACTTGCGGGCACCCTGACAAAACTGCGTCACCGAGTGAAAAAAACGCATCTACTCTCTGTTCTATTGGCGAACGTACAATCACTGGAGTACAAACTGGACGAGCTCTGTTCGAGACTATCCTATCAACGGGACCTGAAGAACTGTAATATCCTATGTTTCTCTGGGTCCTGGCTGAACAAGGACAATATACATCTGGCTGGTTTTTCTATGCATCAGCAGGACAGAACAGCAGCTTTGGGTAAACTCAGGGGGAGGTGTGTGTGTCTCTTTGTTAACAACAGCTGATGCCTGATCTCTACTATTAAGGAAGTCTCAAGGTTCTGCTCGCCTGAGCTAGAATACCACATGATAAGCTGTAGAACATACTATTTACTAAGAGATTTCCATCTGTATTTTTTGTAGCTGTCTAAGTACAAACCGACGCAAACTGTATAGGGTAATAAGCAAACAAGAAAATACTAAAAAAAAAACACTCCTAGTGGCCAGTGATTTTAATGCAGTGAAACTGAATTCCGTTTTACCTAATTTCTACCAGCATGATACCTGTGCAACTAAAAGGCGAAAAAAACTCTAGATCAGCTTTACTCCACACACAGAAACGCATCAAAACTCGACCTAACCCTCCATTTGGCAAATCCGACCATAACGCTATCCTCATGATTCCTGCTTACAAGCAAAAACTCAAATGGGAAGTACCAGTGCAAGTGGTCCCGGAAGTGGTCCGATGAAGCGGATGCTATCCTACAGGACTGTTTGAAGAGTTTACCACATTGATCACCAGCTTCATTAATAAGTGCACCAACGATGTCGTCCCCACAATGACCGTACGTACGTATCCCAACCAAAAGGGTAGGCAACAACACATTCGCCACACTGATCTCAACACGGGGGACCCTCGGGGTGCGTGCTTAGTCCCCTCCTTTACTCCCTGTTCACCCACAACTGCCGTGCATTACTCCAACATTGAGTTTGCTGACGACACGACGGTGGCCTATAGGGAGGAGGTCATAGACCTGGTAGTGTCGTGCCAGGATAACAGTCCCTCTCTCAACGTTGGCAAGACAAAGGAGCTGATCGTGGACTATAGGAAACAGATTGCCGAGCAAGCCCTCATTCACATCAATGGTGCTGTAGTGGAGCAGGTCAAGAGCTTCAAGTTCTTTGGTGTCCAAATCACAAAGGATCTATCATGGTCCAAACACACCAACACAGTTGTGAAGAGGGCACGACAATGCCTCTTCACCCTAAGGAGGCTGAAAAGATTTGGCATGGGCCCTCAGTTCTACACCATCAAGAGCATCTTGACTGGCTGCATCACCGCTTGGTCAACTGGTATTATGTTTTTAGAAATGATTACAAATGAATGAAAAATGAAAAGCTTAAATGTCTTGAGTCAATAGGTATTCAACCATTTTGTTATGGCAAGCCTAAATAAGTTCACGACAAAAGAAAATGTGCTTAACAAGTCACACAATAAGTTGCTTGGACACTGTGTGCAATATTAGTGTTTAACATGATTTTTAAAGGACTACCCCATCTCTGTACCCCACACATACAATTTTTTGTAAGGCCTAGTACCTATCTATATGTACAAAGCTACCTCAGTTACCTCGTATCCCTGCACATCGACTTGGTACTGGCACTCCCTGTATATAGCCATGTTGTTTTAACTCATCATTGTTATTCTCTGTCTATTTTTTACTCTTATTACTTTCTATTTTTTTTCTTCATTTTTCTCATTAACTCGGCATTGTCGGAAAAGGACCCGTAAGTAAGTATTTCACTGTTAGTCTATACCTGTTGTTTACGAAGCGTGTGACAAATACAATTTGATTTTACTTTCTAGGCTTATATATGCCTTATGGATGCAATATTCTACCCAGGAATATTCAACACCGAAATATGTTACTCCCGTTACTCCAAACGCGTCTGTCGATCTTTTCTGCGGACAACAATGAAAATGAATCTTTGCCTTCAATGCAGGGTTTGATCTAAACGTCAGAAGCTGTAGAGTAGAACGGTTACTTTCTATGTTATAGAGTGGAATGGTTTTTCTGCTGGTGTATCCTGAGGTAGCTCAGTGCGTACAAGCTAACAGCTTTTCTCCCATGTGGACCTTCAGGTGCATCTTCAGCTGGTCCTGGCGGGAGAACCTCTTCTCACACTGGGGGCAGCTGTAGGGTTTCTCCCCTGTGTGGACCCTCTGGTGCCTCTTCAGGTGGCCAGCCTGGGCGAAGCGCATATGACACTGGGTACAGCTGAAGGGTTTCACCCCTGTGTGGACCCTCTGGTGCCTCTTCAGGTCACCAGCCTGGGCAAAGCGCATGTGACACTGGGTACACCTGAAGCGTTTCTCCCCTGTGTGGATCCTCTGGTGGATCTTCACTTTTTGGGGGCAGCTGAAGCCTTTGCTACAGAACATGCAGAGGAACCGTTTCTCTTTACTATTGCCTGATGTGGCTCCCCCTCCCTGAGTCTGGGCTCTAGCCCTGTCGTTTGAGTTCAATACGTGATCAAAAAGGCAGTTGTGTGAATCGGAAGGCCCCATCGATGAGGACACTAAGTCGCGATCTCTGAGAGCGAGTAAGGGGGAGTGGGTCGTGACATTTGGATTAGTTTCTAAGCATTCCCTGTAATCTAAGAAATCTCTGCCCTGTGAATGTCCGTCTCTTAGGTCACTATCTGCATTCCATGTGGGAGAAATGTCGCCCTCCACTTTCACAGTCACTTCATCTACGACCAAACCCTCCCCTTTCTTATCTAAGCACCTTTCTGAGTATACACTACCACTGTACTGGTTCCAGTCCCCTCTAGACAGATCATTCTGGGTCTCTAAACCCAAGGTCATGTTGCAAGGGTCCATCTCTGTAGTGTAAGAACAAGACAGATTATTGCCCGTCTCTAATGCGTCAGCTGAGTCCCGATGGGAATGAGCCGTCCTCGGGCTTGGGTTACCGTAAAGTAAATATTCTGAGCCAGGAGCAGGAGGACAGCCCAGTGGCCCCGGCCCCAGTCTCTCTGGGTCTGATCTGTGGTCAGATCCTGTGTGTAAGAGCCTTTGTGTTAAAGTCTCGGTGTCTGACTTGACGATGGCATTCAGCGTTCCATTGACCTCTGTGGTGCTGCGTCGGGTCCTGGGCTGCACGGCGGTCACGTGGTCCTCCATGGCAACAAGGGGCGCAACTACAGCCGCTGCTCCAGTCTGGATGTCTCTGCTGTGTCGTGGGTCCACCTCTCCTTCAGACCTTTCCTGCTTGACCAGAGATGATCCTCCAGGACCTGCCGCCTCTACATCTGCAGACTGACAAGAAGAGAGAGGGTTATTACCGGTACATGAGTTGAATTGGATAACAACGTCATAGGGAAGTTTCACAAGCTCCGTTATGGCAGATAAATGAGGATGTACCACAGAGATAGAGGACTCAGGTGCCCAAAATCCTGTTTTAGCATGGGCAAAGCCATTGAGGACTTACACCGTTTTGAAGCAGTCAACTCAGTGGGACTTTCTGTGGGTTAAGGAAGGATCACATAATTCTATTCAGGTCATCAGGAAGGATCTTTGATCAGCCAATTAATTATACTTGTGAGTAAATGCAGGTGCCAGTATATCATCAACATTGACTTTATACCTGCTCAAGCAACAGACTCTAGGTGGCAGTGAGCACCCTTTCAGTTTGTTTGCCATCTCATAGTAGTAGAAAAATAAAATGTACTACTTCAAAATGGAGATTTCCGTCACCATCTCAATGGCCCATGCTTTCACAGGCGCCACAATGAGAGAGATACTCTCTTTATAAAGTATTCACACGCCTTGACCTTTTCCACATTTTGTTTGTTCCAGCCCGAATTTAAAATGGATTACATTTAGATTTTTTTGTGTCACTGGCCAACAGACAATACCCCATCATGTCAAAGAGGAATCATGTTTCCGCCATATTTTTTTACAAATGAATAAAAAATGAAAAGCTGAAATGTCTTGAGTCAATACGTATTACATCCCTTTGTTATGGCAAGTCTAAATAAGATCAGGACTAAAAATGTGCTTAACAAGTCACATTATAAGTTGAATGGACTCACTCTGTGTGCAATAATAGGCCTTAATGTGATTTTTTTTTAAACGACTACCTCATCTCTGTACAATTTTCTGTAATGTCTCTCAGTTGAGCATTGCATTTCAAACACAAATTCAACCACAAAGGCCAGGGAGATTTTCCATTGCCTTGCAAAGAAGGGCACCTATTGGTAGATGGGTTGAAATAAAACATTTTTAAAGCAGGCATTGAATATCCCTTTGAGCATGGTTGAAGTTATTAATTACACTTGGGATGGTGTATCAATACACAGAGTCACTACAAAGATACAGGCATCCTTCCTAACTCAGTTGCCGGAGAAGGAGGAAACTGCTCAGGGATGACTTTAAAACAGTGACAGAGTTTAATGGCTGTGATGGATCAACAACATTGTAGTTACTCCACAATACTAACCTAATTGACAGAGAGAAAAGAAGGAAGCCTGTACAGAATTAAACAAATCCTAAAAATGCATCCTGTTTGCAACAAGGCACTAAAGTAATGCTGCAAAAAATGTGGCAAAGCAATAAACGTTTTGTCCTGAAAACAAAGTATTATGTTTGGGGCAAATCCAATACAACACATTACTGAGTACCACTCTCCATATTTTCAAGCATAGTGGTTATGGGTTATTCAAGCATAGTGTTATGGGTTATTCAAGCATAGTGTTATGGGTTATTCAAGCATAGTGTTATGGGTATGCTTGTAAACGTTAAGCACTGGAGAGTTTAAGATAAAAAAAAATAACCGAAAGAAACTAAGCACAGGCAAAATCCTAGCAGAAAACATGGTTCAGTCTGCTTTTAACCAGACACTGGAAGAAGAATTGACCTTTCAGCAGGGCAATAACCTAAAACACAATGCCAAATATACACTGTAGTTGCTACCAAGAAGACAATGAAGGTTCCTAAGTGGCCGAGTTACAGATTACTTAAATCTCCTTTAAAATATATGGCAAGACCTGAAAAATAATGTCTAGCAATGATAAACAATGAATTTCACAAAGCTTTAAAAAAAACATTTAAAGAATAATGGGCAAAGGTTGCACAATCCAGGTGTGGAAAGCAGAGACATACCCAGAAAGACTCACTCACAGCTGTAATTGCTGCCAAAGGTGATTCTATAAATTGTGTCAGGAATCTGAATACTTATCTAAATGAGATATTTATGTATATAATTTTAAATAAATTTGCTAACATTTCTTAAAACATGTTTTCACTTTGTCATTATAAGGTAGTGTGTGTAGATGGGTGGGGGAAAAAGCAATTTAATCTATTTTAAATTAAGGGTACAACACAATGTGTAATAAGTCAAGGGGTATGAAATATTTCTGACACACTATTACACTAACCTCTATCATGATAACATGCTGGGTTGAGGTTCCTCTCCCCTCATCAACGGTGATTGGCTGGTTATCTCTCCATGTATTGTGTCCCGCTGGCTTCCCAAAGCTCCTGTAGGCTCCAGTGAGATGTCCTTCACCTGAGAATGATTGTGGGGAAAGAGGTGGTTAGGCAGGTGAGCTATCGTCAATGACACAACCATCTATTGTACACTACTGACACTGTCTAGAATTGTCAATGATGTAAGGTAACACTTTTCATAACTTCTTGCAAGATAGCTATGTAATCAGAGGAATTATTGCATTACTATCCAAACACACGAGCAGAGGGGAACGGGGCAAAATGTACCTCTTGCCATTCCTCTGTATCGGTCGAGGATCTTGACACTTCTGGGACGACTGGCGAGGAGGCGCTCTCGCATTGTTCTCTCTGCGCGCTCCCGTGACACCTTCAGTTCTAGTAGCTGTAGTTTCCTCCGCAATGCGACGATTTCTTTCTGGCTTTGACTTATTTCCAAACGAAACACTGCATAGTCGTCGTCTACGAGTTTACAGATCTCTGCCACGGCTGCATTCGCTAGCACCTCCATGATGGAGGCTATTTGAGTGTGAAAAATCATAACGTTACAGTTAGCTAACGTCAGCAGCGTTACCTATATAACATATATCAACCAAGCCCTGTCTCCAACGCAAATTAAACACTACCTGGGGTAAGTATGTGATGCTGTACAGTTAAACGAGTCATATTTTGAGGTCCAGGGTGTTAATACACGTCTAAATAACAATGTTAACTTGGAAATTGTTCCTTGTCACTGTTCACTTCCGTTTACACTGAAGAGAAACGATCTTATTGGTGTGAGTCATAGGTCAAAGGGTGTGGTGAAATTAAAAAAGTTTGCGCGCTGTTCTTTTAAATACGGTACTGCTTATTACGTTACACATCAATTATCCTATGATCAGTATCTTTTAAGCTCGTGTTTAGAAAGAACAGTGTGTTAGTAAGAGTATAAAATATAATTACTTTATTTCTTTATTCAGCTCAGTAAGGTAAATATTCAACTTCTTGTTCTAGCTTAGGTTAACGGTCTCTCTAAAAACAGGTATTTACACAATCCTGTTTCAAATGACAATTTAACAGAGGGTTATGTGGTTAATTACACTTTTACCCCAAGACACTTCACATGATAACTATAATATGTCAGCCAAAGAATGGTTCCCTTTGAACATCTCAGCCACACTGCTACGATTTCTCCCCATTGTGGACCTATGTCTGAAAGTAACTCAGAAAGGAGAAGCTCTTGTAACATAAATTGCACTTAATTTGCCTCCTTGGTGTGAACGATCTGGTGCCTCTTCACATAGTTCGCCTCAGTGAAGCGCCTCCCACACGTGAGGCAGTTGTATGGCTTATTCGCGTCCGACCTAACCTTCAGCCTCCCACGTTGTGACCCAATGACACCAGATGAGGTAGAGCAGGAGCCACCACCCTCAGGGGGTTAGTCTTTGAGCTCCCTCCTTGACCTCTAGCCATTGTTTGGGTGTTGTTAGGATTGTGTGTTGTGCTATAGACTAGGTACCTCTTGTGGTGAACACCCATCCTTACACGATCTGTATTTGTGGGGTAAAAATAGGGTCCAACTCGAGGCTTTTTACAGACTTAGTCACTAGGCATTAGATGAGACCCTGAAGGAGAAGAGACTTCCTGATAGACTACCACTAGGGGGGGTCTCCCACCACTCTGTGAAGGCTGAAGCCCAGGGTGACCTGCCCTGTTCATCATGGATACTGTGGTGTTTGTTTCATAGAGATAGATGTTTCTGTCAGCCCCAGGTATTGATTAGATGAGTTTATTAGTCACATGCACAGGTGTAATTTGTGTAACAGCAGGGTACGGAGACATTTTTAAGCTCCGAGCTCCAACAGTGCAGGTAAAAAAAAGTGAATGAAATGATAATAAAAAATAACAATATACATATTTACAACCACAACAATGATAAATGTCCATTGGGGGGTGGTGGCAGGGTCAGTTGGGGGTGAAGAGTGCCCATAGGGGGGCAGAGGGTAGGAAGTCCGGGGGGGCGGGTAGCTGTCTAGCGGTGATTATTCAGCAGCCTGATGGTCTGGGTGTAGAAGCTATAGGCCAGTCTGACAGTTTTTGCAGTACTGAGTGATGGAAGCGGGGAGAACAGGCAGTTGCTCTGGTGGCTAAGGGTCCCTGATGATCTTCTTGGCCTTCCTGCGACACCTGGTGTTTTAGGTGTCCCGAAGGACAGGCAGTGTGAACCCAATGTTGTGTTCAAATGGGCGTACCACCTTCTGTAGAGCCTTGCGGTCAGCGGCGGTAGAGTTTCCATACCAGGCTGTGATGCAGCTCGACAGTGTGCTCTCAATGGTGCTCTTGTAGAACACTGTGAGGACCCTCGGGGACAGGCATCAAGCCTCCTGAGGTGTCTGTGTGGTTTGACCATTTCAGCTCCTTGGAGATGTGTACGCCGAGGAACTTAAATGTTTTTTTTTCCCTTCTCCATGGCAGTCCCGTTAATGAGGATGGGGGGCATCCAGCCTGGTTCCTCCTGGTTTGCTGATTTTTAGGGAGAGGTTATTTACCTGGCACCACACCATCAGAGTGCCTACCTACTCTCTGTAGGCCTTCTCATCGTTGTTGGTAATCCGGCCTACTACTGTCATGTCGTCAGCGAACTTGATGATGGAGTTGGAACTGTGTGAGGCCACGCAGTCGTGGGTATAGAGGGAGTACAGGAGGGGGCTGAGGATGCACCCTTGTGGGGCCTCCGTGTTAATTATCAGTGTAGTGGACGTGTTGTCGTCTACCCTCACCACCTGGGGGCGGCCCCTCAGGAAGTCCAGGATCCAGTTGCAGAGGAAGGTGTTCAGTCACAGGGTCCTTAGCTTAGTGATGAGCTTGGAGGACACTATGTTAGCTATTAAGCTTGTGTTAATTTTTAAAATAATTAAAATACCAAAAAGCAATTGTGTTGAATTTTTCTTTTTGGGGGGGGGGGTTTCGAAATGTTGTTTGGTAAATAAAAATGGTACAGAACAAAAATGTGTAGCTTACCCTGTCCCACAGCTCATCTTACCCCATAAGTTGAGCCAATAGCTTGTTGAAAAAAAGTGGTCTGTTTTCTAAACTGTAATGTTTAAATACATTCCGATTATTTCCAGGGATACACAACATCCTGAAATATACTGAACAAAAATTTAAATGCAATATGCAACAATTTCCCAAAATTTACTGAGTTACAGTTCATATACGGAAATCAGTCAATTGAAATAAATTCAATAGGCCCTAATCAATGGATTTCACATGACATGAAATACAGATGTGCATCTGTTGGTCACAGATCTCTGTGTATTCAAATTACCAACAATAAAAATGCAATTGTGTTTGTTGTCCGTAGCTTATGTCTGCCCATACAATAACCCCACCGCCACCATGGGGCACTCTGTTCATAACACTGACATCAGAAACCGCTTGCCCACAGGATGCTATATACGTGGCCTGCAGTTGCAAGGCCAGTTGGACAAACTGCCAATTTCACAAAAACAACGTAAGAGGCAGGAAATGAACATTAAATTCTCTGGCAACAGCTCTGGTGGACATTCCTGCAGTCAGCATGCCAATTGCAAGCTCCCTGAATGTATGAAAAGGCTCAACTTACCCCACTCTCCCCTACTTTCAAAAACAATCTGTGACAAGTATAATAACTTCTCACTATGTTGATAAAAAATACATTTTAGAATACTCTGTAAAAGGTTCAACATCACTACTCTGCCTCATCATACACATTCTTTCCTCAGTTCACCTCATCCAGCAGTGGAGCTGTATCTGTGCATGCACACGGGTTCGCTTCACGTTGCTACAACATGGTAGCTGTGGTACCAAAACCGCAGAGAAGTTAAGCCTCACGCTTAGTTGTCGCGCAAATTGACCCACTACTGTTGTTTACTTTGTGCATGTACATCATCTAGCTGAATCTAGCTTTAATGCAGGGTTTGATTGAAATGTCAGAAGCTATCGAGTGGAATGGCTTCTTTCGATGTTATTGAGTGGAATGGTTTTTCTTCTGGTGTATCCTGAGGTAGCTCCTCTCTGAGAACCTCTTCTCGCAGTGCCTACAGCCTTTCTCCCGTGTGAACCTTCAGGTGCTTCTTCAGATGGTGCTGGTGGGAAAACTTCTTCTCACACTGGGGGCAGGTGAAGGGTTTCTCCCCTGTGTGAACTCTCTGGTGCCTCTTCAGGTTGGACGAGTCGGAGAAACTGGCCAGGCACAGGTGGCAGCTGAACGGTTTCTCCCCCGTGTGCATCCTCTGGTGGATCTCCACCTGTTTTGGGAAACTGAAGGCCTTCCCACAGAATGGACACAGAAAGCGCTTCTCTTTGCCACCGGATCTACTGATAGCGTCACTACTACTGTTATTTGCCAATGGGCTTGTGTAGCCATTTAGTGTTGAGGCACTGGCATTGTCTGAGGTCTGGTTTAACATTAGGAGAGTGTGAGGAGGATGAAGACCAGGGAGTGTCTGTGTTGTCGCAGGGTCCATGTTCCAGTTGATAGATCCTATAGAAGGCAGGCTGAAGGCAGCATCTGTTAGGGAGTTAACCTGAGGCGCCATCAGTCTCTCTGAATCACAACTATAGGAGCAGGACGGAGCGTCGCTAGCCGAGTCTGTATCTGTTCCCTCCTGCTGCATATGTACACCTCCTCGTCCCCGCAGACCAAATCTACGCCTCGCCCCGGTCTCAGCCAGTCTGTTGTCATGGATACTAAGTTTGGTTGTTGTTTTGTGTTCGACAGTCTGTTTCTGGTTGTGGTTAACAGCGTTGTTCCCCAGCCCAGAGTTAAGGACACTGTCCCATCCACAGGACTCCACTATGTCACCTCTGGTCCTTGCCTGCTCAGTGGCTGCACCGGTCTGGGAATCCAAGATGGATGCCCAGTCTCCTCTGTTAGCCTCCAGCCAACCACCTGTATGTTTTTGTATGTAAACACAAGTTGTATTGATATAATTTTATGAATGAAGAAAAATAAGAACACATGGCCAGGTGCATCACTATCCCCATTGAAGATCTATTACTGTATGGAGGCTATATGTATTTCTCCCTTACCTTGCTCCCCCATCTTTAATCCACTCAGCAGGTCAATGCTCTCTGGTTCGTCTTCTATTGTCTCCTCTTTGACCAGCAGCAGATCAGGCTTCCCATCCTCCATGTCTACTGACTTTAGTGAGATACAGAGTGAGAGGATATTGGAACAAGAAATCTGATAGGAGCACCATCTGATTGGGAGCATCTTCTGATTGGGAAATTAGGGATATCTATGAGTACTATGCAAAAGTGTTAGTTGATTTTATTACTTGACACTCTAATGGTTTGAACATTGAAAAGGCATGGTCCCACACTAAATTAATGAAGACCTGGGCCCGGATCCACATAGAGTCTCAGAGTAGGAGTACTGATACAGGATCAGTTCCCCACCCATCTACATAACCTTATTCATAATTATATTAAAGGCTTCCACTGATCCTAGATCAGCACTCATTCTCTGAGAGGGTTTGTGGATACAGGCCCTGACCTAATACCATACAGACAGTAGTTCACAGTGGGCTCACCTCAGTGAGACTATGTGTGGTACTGTGCAGCTCAGGTGGAGATGTAGTCTGGTTGTCCTCCATGATCATGGTCCCCTCAGGGTTCCCAAGACCCTCCTCCTTCACCAACAGCAACTCGGGACTCTCCTCCTAGAAGAAACAGGTGATACAGACAAACACACTTTCAACATGGAGCGTTTACCCATCCTCACTATGTTTGAGTCCTATACTGTAGTTACAGAATTACTTAATTGTTGTTAAACCCATCATTGTGGACATAAATATCATATGGGTAAATAGTCAGCTACGATAAGTCAAAAGTCACAATGCCTGGATGCAATATTTTACTCAGGAATATTCAACACTGAAATCATTTACTCTCGTTATTCCAATTGCATCTGTGGATCTTTTCTGCTGACAACAATAAATTCAAATAAAATAAAATTGTCACATGCGCCGCATACAACAAGTGTAGACCTTACTGTGAAATGCTTACTTACAAGCCTTTAACCAACAGTGCGGTTCAAGAAGAGTTGACCAATTAAACTAAAGTTGATTTTTTTTTTTAAGTAACAAAATAAGAGGCTATAAAAAGGATTTACCGGTACCGAGTCAGTGTTAGTTGAGGTACAGGTTAGTTGAGGTAATTTGACATGTAGGTAGGGGTGAAGTGACTATGCATAGATACTAAAACAGCAAATAGCAGCAGTGTACAAAACAAATGGGGTCCGGTAACCATTTGATTAATTGTTCAGAAGTCTTATGACTTGGGGGTAGAAGCTGTTAAGGAACCTTTTGGTCCTAGACGGCAAGCTCCGATACTGCTTGCCGTGCGGTAGCAGAGAAAACAGTCTGTGACTGGAGTCTGACAATTTTTAGGGCCTTCCTCTGACACCGCCTGGTATAGAGGTCCTGGATGGCAGCAAGCTTGGCCCCAGTGATGTACTGGGCCGTACGCAATACCCTCTGTAGCGCCTTACGGTCAGTTGTCATACCAGGCCATGACCAGTTAGGATGCTCTCGATGGTGCAGCTGGAGAACTTTGAGGATCTGGGGACCTATGCCAAATCTTTTCAGTCTCCTGAGGGGGAAAAGGTTTTGTTGTGCCCTCTTCACGACTGTCTTGGTGTGTTTGGACCATGATAGTTTGTTGGTGATGTGGACACCAAGGAACTTGAAGCTATCAACCCGCTCCACTACAGCCCCGTCGATGTTAATGGGGGCCTGTTCGGCCTGCCTTTTCTTGTAGTCCATGATCAGCTCCTTTGTCTTGCTCACATTGAGGGAGAGGTTGTTGTCCAGGTGCACCACACTGACCTCCTCCCTATAGGCTGTCCATCCGTTGTTGGTGATCAGGCCTACCACTTGTGTCATCAGCAAACTTAATGATGGTGTTGGAGTCGTGTTTGGCCACGCAGTCATGGGTGAACAGGGAGTACAGGTGGGGACTAAGTACACACCCCTGAGGGGCCCCAGTGTTGAGGATCAGCATGGTAGACATGTTGTTGCCTACCCTTACCACCTGGGGGTGGCCCGTCAAGAAGGATCCAGTTGTAGAGGGAGGTGTTAAGTCCCAGGGTCCTTAGCTTTGTGATACGCTTCATCGTCACTATGGTGTTGAACGCTGAGCTGTAGTCAATGAACAGCATTCTCACATAGGTGTTCCTTTTGTCCAGGTGGGAAAGGGCAGTGTGGAGTGTGATTGAGGTTGCGTCATCTGTGGATCTGTTGGGGCGGCATGCGGATTGGAGTGGGTCTAGGGTATCCGGGAGGATGCTGTTGATGTGAGCCAAGACCAGCCTTTCAAAGCACTTCATGGCTACCAATGTGAGTGCTATGGGGCGGTAATCATTTAGGCAGGTTACCTTCACTTCCTTGGGCACAGGGACTATGGTGGTCTGCTTGAAACATGTAGGTATTACAGACTCGGTCAGGGAGATGTTGAAAATGTCAGTGAAGACACTTGCCAGTTGGTCTGGCATGCTTTGAGTACATGTCCTGGTAATCCATCTGGCCCCACAGCTTTGTGAATGTGGACCTGTTTAAAGGTCTTGCTCACATCGGATACCGAGAGCGTTATCACACAGTCATCCAGAACAGCTGGTGCTCTCGTGCATGCTTCAGTGTTGCTTGCCTCGAAGCGAGCATTAAAAGGCATTTATCTTGTCTGGTAGGCTCGCGTCACTGGGCAGCTCGCATCTGGTTTCCCTTGGTAGTCTGTAATAGTTTAAGCCCTGCCACAGCCGACGAGCGTGAGAGCCGGTGTAGTAGGATTCAATCTTAATCCTGTATTGATGCTTTGATTGTTTGATGGTTTGTCTGAGGACATAGTGGTATTTCTTCTAAGCTTCCGGGTTAGAGTCCCGCTCCTTGAAAGCGGCAGCTCTAGCCTTAAGCTCGATGCGGATGTTGCCTGTAATCCATGGCTTCTGGTTGGGATTTGGACGGCGTTGTCAATACACTTATTGATGAAGCTGATGACTGAGGTGGTATACTCCTCAATGTCACTGGATAAATCCCGGAACATATTCCAGTCTGTGCTAGCAAAACAGTCCTGTAGCGTAGCATCTGCGTCATCTGACCACTTCCGTATTGAGCGAGTCACTGGTACCTCCTGCTTTAGTTTTTGCTTATAAACAGGAATCCGGAGGATAGAATTATGGTCAGATTTGCCAAATGCAGGGCGGGGGAGAGCTTTGTATGCATCTGTGTGTGCAGTAAAGGTGGTCTAGTTTTTTTCCCCTCTGGTTACACATGTGACATGCTGGTAAAAATGTGGTAAAACATATTTAAGTTTGCCTGCATTAAAGTCCCCGTCCACTAGGAGCGCCACTTCTGGATGAGCATTTTCTTGTTTGCTTGTAGTTGGTTGAGTGCGGTCTTAGTGCCAGCATCGGTCTGTGGTGGTAAATAGAAGGCTACAAATAATCTAGAGAACTCCTGGTAGATAGTGTGGTCTACAGATTATTTTAAGGTACTCTAGCTCAGGCGAGCAATACCTCGAAACTTCTTTAATATTAGACATTGCACACCAGCTGTTATTGACAAATACACACACACCCCCGCCCCTCGTCTTACCAGACGTAGCTTCTTCTCTGTTCTGCTGATGCATAGAAAATCCTGCCAGCTCTATATTATCCATGTCTTCGTTCAGCCAACACTCGGTGAAACATAAGATATTACAGTTTTTAAGGTCCCGTTGGTAGGATAATCTTAATCATAGGTCATCAATTTTATTTTCCAATGATTGCACGTTAGCTAGTAGAACAGATGGCAGTGGGAGTTTACTCGCTCGCCTACGGATTCTCAGAAGGCAGCCCGACCTGCGCCCCCTTTTCCTCCATCTTCTCTTCACGCAAATGACAGGGATTTGGGCCTGTTCCCGGGAAAGCAGTATATCCTTCTCATCGAACTCGTTAAAGGAAAAAGCTTCTTCTAGCTCGAGGTGAATAATCTCTGTTCCTATGTCGATAAGTTATTTTTGGTCATAAGGGACGGGAGCAGCAACATTATGTACAACAAAATAAGTTAAACAACGCAAAAAAAAACTAACAAAATAGCACAGTTAAGAGAATGTAAAAATTCAGCGATCCTCTTCGGCACCATCTTAATATCTACTAAATTGTAGTTCATACCTAAACGAAAAGGACAGGGCTGTGTGAATCGGAAGGTGCCATCGACGTGGACACTGAGTCGCGATCCCTGACTCTACACATTTTGCGATGGGGTGGAGAGAAATGTTTGTAGTTTTGAATATGATATCCGAGTAAGAGTGACGAACATAATCAATGGGGGCCCCCCAGTCGGTAATTTGACCATGATCACTACAAGTTTAGATAGCTGGCTGGACTTACCAATCTTAAAAATGTTAGCTGACATGGGCTAATTGCGCAGCAGTCAGTGACTGACACAAGATTAACTGCTGATGCACAACCAAATTTTAAAAAATATATATATAAAAAAATTGATATCTGTTTTTGGAAATTGATATGCGGGCCGGCAGTTGTCCATCTCTGCTCTAAACCCAAGGACATGTTGCCAGGATTCATCTCTCCTCTAAACCTAAGGATATGTTGCCAGGGTCCATCTATGTAGTGTAAGAACAAGACAGATCATCAACACCAATATCTAACGCGTCACAATTACCACGAGAAGGAACCGTCCTCTGGCTCTGGTGAAATACCGGTAAATACTCTGAGCTGGGAGCAGGACGACAGCCCAGTCTCCCCAGGCCCAGTCTCTCTGGGTCTGATCTGTGGTCAGATCCTGTGTGTAAGAGCCTGTGTGTCAAAGTCTCTGACTTGAGGACGGCATTCAACTGACCTCTGTGATGCTGCGTCGGGTCCTGGCCTGGGGCGCGGCGGCGAGGTCTTTCGGAACTACAGGGTGCGCTACTCCGGCGGCTGCTCCAGTTTGGATGTCTCTGCTGTGCCGTGGGTCCTCCTCTCCTTCAGACCTCTCCTGCTTGACCCCAGGACCTGCAGCCTCTACATCTGCAGACTGACACAAGAAGAGAGGAGGTTATTATCGGTACATTAGTAGAATTGGATAACAATGTCATGGAGAAGTCTCACAAGCTCCCCTATGGCAGATAAATAAGGATGTACATGTAAGCAAGTGAACAGGCCACATTTTCTGTACTTAAAATTTTATGTCACACTATGACACTAACCTCTATCACAATAACATTCTGCATTGAGGTTCCACTCCCCTCATCTATAGCTATGGGTTTGTCATTTCTCCACGCATTGTGTCCCGCTGGCTTCACAAAGCTCCTGTGGCCTCCAGTGAGATATCCTTCATGTAAGAAAGTGATTGGGGGGGGGGTTAAGTTAGGTACTGTCAATGCTCAATGCCATATTGTACACTATTGACCCTGTCTACAATTGGCAAGGATGTAAGGTAACACTTCTTATAACTTCTTGATACACAATTTATTGAGCGATGTATTATGTTCTATGCATCACATTGTTTTCAGTGTATATAATAATATGAAATTCAGTACATCAAGAATCTGGTTAGAATAGTGTTTTTCTTTGTGCAATAATCATTTGTTTTTAATTGACCTGCCTGGTAAAATAAAATTGTGCTCAGTAATCAGTGGCTAGCATTGCATACTATCCAACAACTGACCAAGACCCAATTCTAGGTAACAACACATCGGAACATAAGCGCTGATGGGAACCGGGAGACAGGTCACGCAGCCTTCTGCAAAAAGTACCTCTTGCCATTCCTCTGTATCGGTCAAGGATCTTGACACTACTGGGGCGACTGGCGAGGACGCGCTCTCTCGTTGTCCTCTCTGCGCGCTCCTGTTCCAACTTCAGTTCCTGTAGCTGTAGTTTCCTCCGCAATGCCCTGTTTTCTTTCTGGCTATGAGTTATTTCCAAACGAAACACTGCATAGTCGTCGTCTACGAGTTTACAGATATCTGCCACGGCTGCATTCGCTAGCACCTCCATGATGGAGGCAATTTGAGTGTGAAAAACCATACAGTTAGTAACGTTAGCCATTGTTAGCAGGTAAAGTAACTAGCCTTACCTAGATAACATATATCAACCAAGTCCTCTCCAACGCGAATTAAATATTACATGGGGGTACGTATGTGATGCTTTGCTGTTAAATTAGTCATATTTTGAGTTCCATGTCGTTAATAATCGTCTAAATAACAATAGAAAACGCTCAAGTTTAAATTGCTCTTGGTCACTGTTTACTTTCGTTTGCACTTTAGAGAAAGGATATTATTGGTTGGCGTCATGGCTCAAAGGGCGTGGCAAATGAAAAGGGGTATGCGTGCTGTTCATTGACTTACGGTAATGCTTATTACGTTACATCAACCAATTCATGATTAGTATATTTCGATCTGTTTCTCTAGCGTACACAGATACAAAGTCATAATTATGGCTGAACTCTGCCTATTTCTACAATTTCTCTTAACATTGATTTTAAACCTAACCTTAAATTAAGACCAGAAAGCTCATTTTTATTTTCATATATTTTTATGATATAACCAATGTTGACTTTGGCTGTGTTATCTAGTGAAAACCCTTTCAAACTCAGAGCAGTAAATTACCTAAAAAGAACGGCTGGCTAGATCATATCGGTGGCAAGGTTCGAAGGAAATTCTTATTCTAAATGATAAACACGCAAATAAATGGGGCTTTGTACATTCTGATGGGTTTTATACTGTTTAATGAAACTTCAACCAAAATCTGGAATATAGTGGTCACTTTGAATGCAGCATATGACATAACGAATTAAAAAGCCAGGGAAGGTTATTGTGACAGGGTAGGAACCAATGTTGGTCAGTGTTTCCCAGTGGAGCCTAATGAACGTTACATGAAATGTTTCGCTTACTGTAGCTGAAATATTTATGCTTTGCCTGTTCCTCTTCGATTTAGGATATACCGTTGCACAAACATGTTCGGCCTACACCAGGTATCCGGCTAGATAGCTGCGTTTGCTCTAACTAGGTGCGATTAGCATTAGCTAATACGATTTATTTTCGCCACACCTTACTAAGAAAATACAAACTAGCTGTTTGCAGACAGTAAGATACACAAACTAATAGTGAAATTATAGAATGCATTGACCATGCAGACTGTCACTGCATGTGGTAGTTGTGACTCGTGGTAAGCAGCAAAACATGCTCTCCTTGAGTGACACCGAGTGCAGGGCTTGGTGTGTGTGGAAGGGAGACTACTCAAGTCGCAAACTATAAAAACGGACATTACACTGGCTTAACACGTTTATCAAACCAAACACTGAAAGACCGTTATACAAGTAAAAACACAAACTACCGCTATATAGTAAAATATGATATACCGCCTGGCCCTACTTTACATGATCACTATAATATTTCAGCTAAAGAATGGTTCCCAGATATTCTCTGTGTACATCTCAAGACAAACTGCTACGACTTCTCCCAGTTGTGGACACTCCTATGTCTGATAATGTTACTCAGGCTGGAGAAGCTCTTGTAACATAGTTTGCACTTGAAGGGCCTCTCCTTGGTGTGAACGATCTGGTGCTGCTTTACATATTTCACCTTAGTAAAGTGCTTCCCACACGTGGGGCAGGCATACGGTTTGTCGCTGTCCGTCCTAATGCTCAGCCTCCCACGTTGTGACCCAATGACACCAGCCAGAGGAGGTAGAAGCAGGAGCCACCACCCTCAGGTGGTTAGTATTTGAGCTCCCTACTTGACCTTTAGCCATTGTTTGGGTGTTGTTGGGATTGTGGCTAGGTACCTCTCGTGGTGAACGCCCATCCTGACCCTCTCTGTATTGGTGGGGTAAACCTGAGGTAACTGAGGAAGGCTAGACCCAGGCTTTCTATGAACCCAAACCCCATACTATAAACACAAATTGAACAGAAGAACATAAAGGTTTATATAAGAAACTTTGCTGTACAAACAGAAACATATTATAAAACGTTAACCACAGTCAAGCCCATCTCTAACACTGTGATTCAAGTACCTAACAATATGGAGCCATTGGAGTTTATTATAGAAAATGTCCATCTGTGTTGATTCAAGAATGAAGTATAATGTTTTGGTTAGACGGAGATCAGGGAAACTCAGTCCCTGCAATGATAATACATTTTGATTTGATACAAAAACAACCAAGTCAATCAGCACAGAGTCAATTTTGTATTTAATTTCAACGAAATGGTCATGCACTCACATAATGTGAATTACAGTACTTTTATTGCACAAAACAATACATGTGACAAGTAGCATATCTTCCCACTATTTACTTTTCTGTAAATCTGGTACACTCACTTTGCTGAAATTAATTTTAGAATAATTTGGAAAAGATTCAACATTACATTTCTATAGCGCTTTTCATAGAATCTCAACGCGCTTCAAGAGCTAAAAGAAGACAAAAAACAAGCAATATATCATGACGGGTCAACCAATAGTGGGCCAAGTCGTTGAAAGCGGCATCCTCCGAAGACGTAGAGGGTCAGTTCATGGCTTGAGCGAAGGGAGCTAGACAGAGGATGGTGACGAAGTCTTGCTGACGGTCTTGTAGAGGGTAAGTCTGGGAACCAGCCTGAGTCTCTTATAGCCACTGGACAGTATAGTAGCCGGTCGTCCTTCGTTACGAGCCCTCAGCGCTAGTGGATTCCTCTAGCTCCCATTCCTCTCACGCTTCAGGAGACTCCTCAAATGATGTTCTTAAAAGATCTGGAATTGGCAACCAGGTGAAATTAAAAAAAAAAAGATGGTACTGTGTCCGGATGCATTTTGGAAACAAAGCTCGCAAAGCCAAAAAGTGTTAAACTGTCAGTCAATCTGCAAATCCTTGGCTTAAAAATGGCAGACATTTGCAATTAAAAAAAACTTGATGTTATTAAAAACAAAAGACCTGATTTAAAAAATACATATTAAAAACACCTAAAAATAACTAAATATGTACAAATGCACACATTGCTTCACTACTTCATGTCAAGTAAACCTGAATTAAGGCACTATCGTCTCATTAAAAAACACCAGCATTAAACAACAGGACAAGGTTGTCACTTTTCATTAGTGAAGCATTTTTATAGACATCACACCAACCATCACCATATCATCTACTCTGCCTCATCATACTCATTATTTCCTCAGCTCATCCAGTTCCCTACTACTTCCAAAGCCAACACAATTAACTACAAACTAACTAGTACTACATTACATGTCATTATACTCGGGCTGTGTGCATTTTCTGCTGGTGTATCCTGAGGTAGCTCCTCTCTGAGAACCTCTTCCCGCAGTGTGTACAGGCGAATGGCCTCTCTCCCGTGTGGACCTTCAGGTGCATCTTCAGCTGGTGCTGGTGTGAGAACCTTTTCTCACACTGGGGGCAGCTGAAGGGTTTCTCCCCTGTGTGGACCCTTTGGTGCCTCTTTAAGTTGAATGAATGTGAGAAACTGGCCCGGCACAGTTGGCAGCCGAATGGTTTCTCCCCCGTGTGAATCCTCTGGTGGATCTCCACCTGTTTGGGGAAACTGAAGGCTTTCCCACAGATTCCATCTCCAATAATGCCATTTGTCAATGAGCTTGTGCAGCCATTTAGTATTGAGGCACTGGCATTGTCTGAGGTCTGGTTTAACATTAGGAGAGTGTGAGGAGGATGAAGGCCAGGGAGTGTCTGTGTTTTCGCAGGGTCCATGTTCCAGTTGATAGATCCTATAGAAGGCAGGCTGAAGGCAGCACCTGTTAGGGGGTTAACCTGAGGCGCCATCAGTCTTTCTGAATCACAACTATAGGAGCAGGATGGAGCATCGCTAGCCGAGTTTGTGTCTGTTCTCTCCCGCCACATAGGGACACCTTGTCCCCGCAGACCAAATCTACGCCTCGCTCTGGTCTCAGCCAGTCTGTTGTCATGGAGACTACGTTTGGTTGTTGTTTTGTGTTCGACTGTCTGTTTCTGGTTGTGGTTAACAGTGTTGTTCACCAGCCCAGAGTTGAGGACGCTGTCCCATCCACTGACCTCCACTATGTCGTCTCTGGTCTTGGCCTGCTTGGTGATGTCGACCCCCGGGCCCTTGGATGCAGCCGTCTGAGATACCAAGATGGCTGCCCAGTCTCCTCTGTTAGCCTCCAGCCAACCACCTGCAGGAAGAGTTTAGAAAATAGACTTTACAAACATGGCAGAGAACTCTACATATGGAGTTTGAATCAATTACCCGGTCAAATTCATACATTATAATACGTGTTTTTGCATGGAAACGTAAGTTTCATTTTATGAATGAAGAAAATGAAGAAATAATTACAGCCAGGTGCATCACTATTCCCATTGAAGATCTATTCCATTGAAGATATATTCTATTCCCAACACTCTAACCACTATTCCTAGTGGTTAGTGCGTTGGGCCAGTAACCGAAAGGTTGCTAGATCGAATCCCCGAGCTGACAATGTAAGAATCTGTCGTTCTGATCTGCTGTATATGCTACAACGAACAAGACCCAACAGGTAGGCTGCTATTTGATCATCTGAATGGAGGTGTTGTTATTTGTTACTGACGGACAGGAAAAAAGTGCATGCAGACTCAATTAGCCCAGCTAGCTAACTTAGTTAGCTATTTTAGCCAACTAACTTCTCTCGGTTTGATGCAGTCAAGACAGGTACTTGGTAGGTAGCCTAGTGGTTATAGCATTGGGCCAGTAACCGAAAGGTTGCTCGATCGAATCCCCCTGAACAAGGTAGTTAACTCACTGTTCCCCAGTAGGCAGTCATTGTAAATAAGAATGTGTTCTTAACTGACTTGCCTAGTTAAATAAAGGTTAAATAGAATAAAAAATATTTTTAAAAAGTAGGCTATACACATTTTATTAGGTACACCCATCTAGTACAGGTTGGGCCCACTTTTTCCTCCAGAACAGCGACAGATACGCTGTGGCATTCAAATGTTGCTTAGTTGGTATCAAGGGACCTAACGTGCCAGGAAAACATTCCCCACACCCTTACACCACCAGCCTGTACCGTTGACACCAGGCAGTATCGAGCCCTGGACTCATGCTGCTTATGCCAAATCCTGACTCTGCCATCAGCATGAGGCAACAGTAACCGGGATTCGTCGGACCAGCAAATGTTTTTCACACTCCAATTGTCCAGTGTTGGTGATTGCGTGCCCACTGCACCCACTTCTTCTTGTTTTTAGCTGATAGGAGTGGAACCCGGTGTGGTGATCTGCTGCAATAGCCTATCCGTGACAAGGACCGACGAGTTGTGCGTTCAGAGATGCCGTTCAGCACAGCACTGTTGTGCTGCGCCATTTTTCTTTGCCTGTATGTGACCCGCCTGTTAGCTTGCACAATTCTGGCTGTTTTTTTCACCCACGGGACTACCACTGATTGGATGTTTTTTTCTTTGTCACAGAGTCTCAGTAAACCCTAGGCACTATTGTGCGTGAAAAGCCCAGGAGGCCGTTTCTGAGATACTGGAACCGGCGCGCCTGGCCCAACGATCATTCAACACTCAAAGTCGCTTAGGTTACTCGTTTTGCCCATTCTAACGTTCAATCAAACAGTAACTGAATGCCTCTGTGCCTGTCTGCCTGCTTTATATAGCAAGCTACAGCCACATGAATCACTGTCTGCAGAAGCAAACCATTTTCGTGAACGGGATGGTGTACCTAATAAACTGTGTGAGTATGTCTCCCTTACCTTGCTCCCCCATCTTTAGTCCACTCAGCAGATCAATGCTCTCTGGTCCATCTTCTATTGTCTCCTCTTTGACTAACAGCAGATCAATCTTCCCATCCTCCATGTGTACTGACTGTAAGAGATACAAAGTGAGAGGATGTTGGATCAAGAAATCTGATATGAGCACCCTGCTATGGAGCATCTTCTGATTGGGCAATGAGGGATTGCTGTGAGTACTATGCAAACACGTTAGTTGATGTGACTACTTGACAATCTTTAATGGGTTGATAATTGAAAGGCATGGTCCCACACTTAAGACAAAATGTATCAAGAACAGGGCCGTATCCACAAACCATCTCAGAAAAGGTCTTAGGAGTACTGTTTAAAACCTGTTTTTAAGACAACAACAACAAACAGCTCAGAGTAGGTTTTAGGGTGGGGTTAAGATGCTGCCCAGACAAACTCTGAGCCAGGAGTAAAATCCACTCATAAGTTTCTCAGCTGGTTATCGCAACAGTTTGAGGTACTGCAAAGGAAAGACTGATGATGCTTATTGACATTGGTTATTCCCCATCATTTGCAACAATCGTGATGAGGCATCGCCCGCTGTGCACTCTATAGCACGCTTCAGACAACCACGGTGAATGGGGCTGTACGTCAAATGGAATTTCCGACTGACGCGATCACTTTGCCTATTATTTATTGCTTAAAATGTTGGCATTTTAAAGAAATATCCTTTGCGACACATCTCCTTTGCATAGAGTTGATCAGGCTGCTGATTGATTGTGGCCTGTGGAATGTTGTCTCACTCCTCTTCAAGGTACCGGAACGAAACAGTCCAAAACGGAGAGGTTCCCGGATCCAGTTCCTCAAATTAAGCACTGGTTTTGGAATATTGACAAGTTCCAGTTGGGATACAAGTGCGCTCTGATCGTCTCAATGATCATTTTGGCCAAAAAAGTGTCCGACTCGAGTGAATGACAAGTGCTCACTCCGTTAAAGGCTTAGGTCATATTTTTGAGCAGTTTTGATGTTAAGTTCCAAAGGGATAACTTGAAATAACACCTAGGTAATTAAACATAACATATGAAATAGGCCTTGTGAAATCATTGTCAATAATTAATAATAATAAGAAAATTAAGAATAATTTTGCACGCCCAATTTTTCAGTTTTTGATTTGTTAAAAAAGTTTGAGATATCCAATAAATGTCGTTCCACTTCATGATTGTGTCCCACTTGTTGTTGATTCTTCACAAAAAAATACAGTTTTATATCTTTATGTTTGAAGCCTGAAATGTGGCAAAAGGTCGCAAAGTTCAAGGGGGACGAATACTTTCGCAAGGCACTGTATCTGTCAACTAGGTGGGACTCATGACTAAAGAGGCTTCAAGCATAGCTTTTATTTTTACCCATAAGAGTAGAAGTAAAATGTCTCTATTCTCAGCACTTACAACCAATGTCCTACTCTGAGTCGCTTTGTGGATACGGGCCCAACAAAGTCTGAGTAGAAGTGCTGATCGAGGATCAGGTCACCAGCTGTCTACATTGTCTTATTCATTATGATCTAAAAGGTAAAACTGATCCTAGATCGGCACTCCTGCTCTGAGGCTTTGTGGATATGGGCCCAGACCTAATACCATTCAGACAGTAGTTCACAGTGGGGTCACCTCAGTGAGACTGTGTGTGGTCCTGTGCTGCTCAGCTGGTTCCTCTGTGGGTTCAGGAGGAGGTGTAGTCTGGTTGTCCTCCATGACCATGGTCCCCTCAGTGTTCCCCAGACCCTCCTCACACCCCTCCTCCTTCACCAGCAGCACCCCTGGACCCTCCTCCTCCTGGAAGAGAGGTGATACAGATTACACAGACATACACTCCCTCAGAGGTGTATCATACGAAGCCAGCTAGATCTACTCAGGGTTTCACAATCCAGCTCAGGCTTCATCAGTATTACAACGGTGGATATTGCTCATCCGCCTGCCTGCTAACTCTGGCAGGCCTGGATCTGTGTGTGCATATCGCTCAGGGCTAGTCGAACGCCGAACTCTTCATTGAGACAACATGGAAACATCAATCCATGGGTAGGTCAGTGCCACATTTTCATTTGTGCCGAAATCAAAATGAAAGAAAAAGCTTGCAAATTCAGCAGGCTATGGTGTGAAATAGGATTTTAGAAGTACCGTCTTCATTTTATTACTTAGCATTAATGCCGTTTCTGTTGTGCTTATCAATGTATGAGCATCCTTTTTCCCACTCTTATATTTTAATCATAATTGTATTTGTCAAACAAAAGTTTTACTGTGCTGTGAAGTTTCAAATGCATTCTGTCATTACTAAATAATGTGACATGTATTTCACAATTTAACACAAAGAAACAAAACATTTGATTTCATAAAATATTGAAGTGTTCTTACTCAAATGAAGAGGTAATGATGCAGTCTTTGCGAGAGGGAGGTAATCTGATTTTAATTGGTCCTCAAGGAATGCTTACTAACAGGGATGCAAACAAATTTGTGCACAAAATTTGGGAAAGCTTTTTGTGGATATGGAAAATATCTGGGATCTTTTATTTCAGCTCATGAAACATGGAACTAACATTTTACATATTGCGTTTATATTTCTGTTGTGTGTATATATAATTGTGGAATGAACAGCGGACTGAAGATGGGACGGTCAGGCATTTGTGCGGTTGAAGTCCATTTTTCCTATAACATGGACTCCTAACAAGGCAATGAAACTTTGTAGCTCCTTGCTGAAACAAGCAACATGTTGTATTATGCCATCAATGACTTGAATGGGGACGCCGGTTCTAGTCATTATATTTCTATGGCAGAACATGCAGTCAGGAGTGAAGGAGAGGAGAAAATGTGCCTTAAAATGTGGCAGGCCAATTACCTTCATCCAAAATTCCATGACTGTCACAGCCCTAGTGTAGGTATATTTAGTAAGTGTATATAGGTTATAAAGCACTGTTGGGTGTATGCAGAATAGGGTGAGATGTATATTAAAGAGAGTCTCAATGAAAGTCTTAGAATGAAAAGTTCCATTTTGTGTTTATTAAACATAAACACATTTTAATTACACCATATGAAAACCACCACATACCTCCGGCCCAACTACAAATCTGCATGGACTTGATGAACTGCACTCATTTTCTCATTAAAAGTGTCTTGGGGGGGAATGAATGAAATAGGCATTTGTGAATATCATATTGCCTACATAGTACAAACACTATGTAGAAGACTCATTAAGCTTATATATGCCTTTATAAATGACACAATGCTTGAATAAAATATTCTACCCAGAAATCTGTTATTCCCGTTATTCTGACAACAATCAAAATGAACGTTCATTTTTAAAGGAAGACTGAGGTTACCACTATCAGAACCGAAGATATTTTGATGAGCGTGATGCTAGACTTTGCTCTCTCACAGTCACACAGAGTATCTGTGCATGCACACGGGTTCGCTTCACATTGCTACAACATGGTAGCTGTGGTACCAAAACCGCAGAGAAGTTCAGCCTCACGCTTAGCTGTTGCGCAAATTGACACACTACTGTTGTTTACTTTGTGCATGTACATCATCTAGCTGAGTCTAGCTTTAATGCAGGGCTTGATTGAAATGTCAGAAGCTATCGAGTGGAATGGTTTCTTTTGATGTTATTGAGTGGAATGGTTTTTCTTGTGGTGTATCCTGAGGTAGCTCCTCTCTGAGAACCTCTTCCCACAGTGATTACAGGCAAACGGCCTCTCTCCAGTGTGGACCTTCAGGTGCATCTTCAGTTGGTGTTGGTGGGAGAACCTCTTTTCACAGTGGGGGCAATTGTATGGTTTCTCCCCTGTGTGGACCCTCTGGTGCCTCTTCAGGTTGCCAGCCTGGGCAAAGCGCATATGACACTGGGTACAGCTGAAGGGTTTCTCTCCTGTGTGGACCCTCTGGTGGATCTCCAACTTCTGGGTGCAGCGGAAGCCTTTGTTACAGAACATGCAGAGGAACCGTTTCTCTTTACTAGTGCCTGATGTGGCTCCCACTCCCTGAGACTGGGCTCTAGTCCTGTCTTTTGAGTTCAATACCTGATCAAAAAGGATGTGGCCGTGTGAATCGAAAGGCCCCATCGACGTGGACACTGGGTCGGGACCACTGAACGCATGTAAAGGGGAGTGGGTTGTCTCTAAGCTTTCCCTGTAGTCTAAGAAGTCACTGGTGTTGCCCTGCGAGTGTCCTTCTCCTAACGGAGTCTCATCTGCATTCCATGTCAGAGGAGTGTCACCTTCCACTTTCACAGTCACTTCATCTACGACCAGACCCTCCCCTTTCTTATCTAGGAACCCTTCAGAGTATACACTACTACTGTACTGGTTCCAGTCCCCTCTGGACCGAACAGTCTGTGTCTCTAAACCCAAGGATATGTTGCCAGGGTCCATCTCTGTAGTGTAAGAACAAGACGTATCATCACCTCCAGTGTTTAACGCATAACTATCTCCATAGGAATTAACCGTCCCCTGGCTCTGGTGTAATACTGATAAGTACTCTGAGCCGGGAGCAGGAGGACAGCAAAGTCTACCCAGACTCAGTCTCTTTGGGTCTGATCTGTGGTCAGATCCTGTGTGTGAGATCATTTGTGTTACAGTTAACGTCTCGGTGTCTGTCTCTGACTTGAGGACGGTGTTCGGCATTCCACTGACCTCCGTGATGCTGCATCGGGTCCTGGGCTGGGTGGTGGTGGCGAGGTCCTCCGTGGCTACAGGGTGCTCTCCAGCCGCTCCAGTCTGGATGTCTCTGCGTTGCCGTGGGTCCTCTTCTCCTTCAGACCTCTCCTGCTTGACCCCAGGGCCTACAGCCTCTGCAGCCTGACACAAGAGGTTATTACCGGTACATGAGTTGAATAGGATAACAATGGCATAGTGAAGTCTCACAGGCAGATAAATGCTGATGTACATGTAAGGAAGTGAATAGCTGAGGGGAGCCTTTCTGAAATGTACTGTAACACTATTCCACTGACCTCTATCATGATAACGTGCTGGGTTGAGGTTCCACTCTCCTCATCAACAGTGATTGGTTGGTCATCTTTCCATATATTGTGTCCCGCTGGCTTCACAAAGCTCCTGTGGCTTCCAGTGAGATGTCCTTCACCTGAGAGAGTGATTGGGGGAAAAGAGGTGGTTAGGTTAGCCACTGTCAATGCTCAACGCTATATTGTACACTAATGACAGCTTTGACACTAGAATTGTCAAGGATGTAAGGTGACAGACACTAAGCATAACTTCTTGATATACAATTTATAGATGGATTGATTGTTACATAGGAAATGCAGTAAATCAAGAATCTGGTTAGAAAATGATTGTCTTTTTGCAAGTTAGTTAAATAAATTCAGTGGAGTTATTGTATACTATCCCAAAACTGACCAAGACCCAAATCTGGTTAACCTGTTGTTAACGCATCTGAAGTCACACGTGCGCAGATGTGAACGGGGCGATAGGCCCCGCAGCATCCACATTCAGAAAAATGTACCTCTTGCCATTCCTCTGTATCGATCGAGGATCTTGACGCTACTGGGACGACTGCCGAGGACGCGCTCTCGCGTTGTCCTCTCTGCGCGCTCCCGTGCCACCTTCAGTTCTAGTAGTTTTCTCCGCAATGTCCTGTTTTCTTTCTGGCTTTGAGTTATTTCCAAACGACACACTGCATAGTCGTCGTCTAGGAGTTTACAGATCTCTGCCACGGCTGCATTCGCTAGAACCTCCATGATGGAGGCTATTTGAGTGTGAAAAACCATACAGTTAGCCATTGTTTGCAGCTAGCTAGCGTTAGTTACCTATTAACAGACCTATCCACCAAGTCCTGTCCCCAACGCGAATTAAAAACTACCCGGGGTAAGTATGTGATGCTGTGTAGTTAAATGAGTCATATTTCGAGTTCCAGGGTGTTAATAAACGTCTAAATAACAACAAAAACGCTAAAGTGAAAATTTTTGGTCACTTCTGTGTACACTTCTTCAGTGGTTTGTAAATCGCCTTCGACAACCAAATTTAGTGATGCATTACCGCCACCTACTGGACTGTGGACCAGAGATGGATAAGGTCTGAAGTTGAATCCTACCCAATTTAACAATTCTCCCTATCGGAATACATCATTGACTACAATATCACCTTAAGGTTTTCTTAACAATTAAATTAAACTAGGCTGTTCAATGCCATTATTCCTACTAATAAAACTGTCCCGTTCCCTCCCATATCGCTGTCACTGAAATAGGATGTGTTCCACTGTCTCCATCTCCTGGCATTGATCACACTTCCCAGTCGGATTGTTTCCCTAATTTCAAAGTGCTGTTGAGCCTTGTGTGTCCCAGTTTCAGGCTTGTGATTACGTCTTCCTCCCTTCTCTGTTGACCCGAGGACCTCCCCCAACTTTTCCTGGATCTTATACAGGTGTCTTCCCTTTCCCTCCCTGTTCCACAACTCTTGCCATTACATACTTGCCATGCCGTTTTTTTCTGATTGCTTAGGCACTATCTTTGAAACTATAGGCTATTTTTTGCAAAACTCTACACACTAGCCACCAAAACATTAATAAATTCTTGCAAAACCCTTCAGTATTTAAAAAAAAGTGTTTTTGCGTCAATTCAGTACACACAGCCCATCATTTGAATAAGCACACAAAGCACCAACTACACACTGATAGTACAAATGAAAAACACTTGTGGCTTTTACTTTTTCTGTGGGCAGGGCATAGCAGTTTGCAATAAAGTTTTGTCATACATGTAGTAAACACAGGTATCCAAATGTGTAAATTATGGATGTGTATTCCGAACATGATAGTGTGTTAATACAGATAAGGGGGAAAAGTTTTTTTTTACCCCTCAATGTTCAAACACTCCTCAAACAACAAAAGCGCAGTAGAAGAAAACAAAATCATTGGCGCAAGAAGAAAACAAATAACAGAAGAAAATTAGGCTAAATCCCGCCGCCTTTGTGGGTCTGGCCATAAGACTTCATCCACATCACATGCGATGTTGTCTTGAGCTAGGCAGCGTGGAAAGTATCGCCTGGAGTCCTGTATCCAGGCATGGCATGACCCTGATCGATGTCTCCACAAGCCTCCTCCATTGCCTGTAGAAGGGGTATGCGTTGGTGGGGCTGGCGATCGTACACCTTCCAACGCCATGCAGAGAAGAATTCTTCAATAGGACTCAAGAACGGAGAGTATGGGGGGAGATTGAGTGAGATGAAAAGTGGGTGACCTGTGAACCAATTGCGGACCACAGCAGCCCGGTGGAAACTAACATTGTCCCAGATGATAACGTACCTGGGCTGCTCTGGCCCCTGGTCATCAGGGATTAGTCTGTTGTGGAGGGTGTCCAGAAATGTGATAATGTGTGCAGTGTTGTATGGGCCTAGGATTGCATGATGGTGAAGGACGCCATTTTGACTAATAGCCGCACACATTGTTATGTTGCCACCACGTTGTCCCGAGACGTTGATGATGGCACGGTGTCCAATGATATTTCTGCCGCGGCTCCTTGTTTTTGCAAGGTTGAAACCTGCCTCGTCCACATATATTAGCTCATGATGCACTGCATCTGCTTCTAGCTCCATGACTCTCTGAAAGAGACAAGACAATGTAGCACAGTAGGAGAAGACAGGGATCAGTCAATATGATGTAGCACCATACACTTCCAGATCCAGTACCAATGATAGGATAGTATAGCTTACCTGCACATATTCATATCTCAGTTGTTTTATACGGTCTGCGTTTCTTTCGAAAGGGACTCTGTACAGCTGCTTCATCCTAATTCTATTGCGTTTCAGTAGACGAGACAGTGCAGAGAGACTCACTCTGTTGACGTTTTGGAATATGGTGTTATCTACCATTATGTGGTCCTGCAGTTCTCTGAGTCTGATGCAGTTATTTGCAATGACCATATTTACAATGTGGGTCTCCTGCTCTGGGGTGAACAGTCGACCTCTTCCACCAGATACTGGTTTTCTTGCAGTTCTGTAAAAACATTTGAATGGTTTTAGTGAAGATCCTTATTATGAAAGTACAGTACATATTACTGTACCAGTAAGACTACAGCACTTAGTCTCATTTCGAAATATCTAGATGATACCTGCAACAGTATAGTGGCTCAGATTTGGTTGAACCCGGTTGCCCAGTCTCCCTCATGCTCATCCCATGGTTGACAACATTGTTGTCCAAACCAAATGTTTACCTGTGGCCTATTTATAGTGCTCAAGCTCTGATTTGTAAGTGAACTCATTATCTAAAAGTGTTTTCACATGTGGAAAGGCAATTGGCGAAATTGTGTAGCAATGTAGAGACCAATGTTTACAGTTTTGCTAGAAGTATGTTATTAAATTGCAAACTGAGTGTAAAGCAGAGAACGTGCATTCAGTTTGGTACAAATGGTTAATGCATTGGCTACAAGTGTTAATGGTTTCAGAGATGGTGCTTCAAGGATCGCTGTTAGTGTTTAAAGCATAAAAAAAACACTAATCTCTTGGCCTCTGCTTTACTTAATAGAAATGATCTTATTGGTTGGCAACATGATGTCATAGCTCAAAGGGTGTGGTTGAATGAAAAAAGGCAAGCACGCTGTCCTTTTGAAAGGCAGACCTGCTTATTACATTACACATCAAATCTCCTATGATGACCATCTTTCAAGCTCAGACCAGACTTGTTTAGAAAGAACAGTGTGTTTAGCAAGAATAGAGTAGAAAATAATATAATTACTTTATTCCATCTACACTGAACAAAAATATGATTTACAGTTCATATAAGGAAATCAGTCAATTGACATAAATAAATTAGGCCCTAATATGGCTTGCATATGACTGGGATTACAGATGCATATATTGGTCACAGATACCTTTTTAAAACAAAGTAGGGGCTGGTTCAGAAAAACAGTCAGTATCTGGCATGACCACCATTTGCCTCATGAAGCACAACACATCTCCTTCCCATAGAGTTGATTAGGCAGTTGATTGTGGCCTGTGGAATGTTGTCCCGCTCCTCTTCAATGGCTGTGCGATGTTACTGGATATTGGCGGGAACTGAAACACGCTGTCGTACGTGTCGATCCAGAGCATCCCAAACATGCTCAATTGGGTAACATGTATGGTGAGTATGCAGGCCATGGAAGAACTGGGACATTTTCAGCTTCCAGGAATTGTGTACCCATCCATGTGACATGGGGTCATTGCATTATACTGAAACATGAGGTGATGGCGGGGGATGAATAGCACGACAATGGGCCTCAGGATCTCATCACATCAGCAAACCATTCACCCACACGACACCATACACGCTGTTTGCCATCTGGCCGGTACAGTTGAAACTGGATTCATCCGTGAAGAGTACACTTTTCCAGCATGCCAGTGGCCATCGAAGGTGTGCATTTTCCCACTTAAGTCGGTCACGATGCCAGACTGCAATCAGGTCAAGACCCTGGTGAGGACGACGAGCACGCAGCTGAGCTTCCCTGAGACCGTTTCTGACCGTTTGTGCAGAAATGATTCGGTTTCATCAGCTGTCCGGATGGCTGGTCTCCGACAATCCCGCAGGTTAAGAAGCCGGATGTGGAGGTCCTGGGCTGGCGTGGTTACATGTGGTCTGCAGTTGTGACGCCGGTTGGTAGTACTGCCAAATTCTCTAAATCAACATTGGAGATGGCTTATGGTAGACAAATGAACATTCAATTATCTGGCAACAGGTCTGGTGGACATTCCTGCAGCCAGCATGCCAATTGCACGCTCCCTCAAAACGTGAGACTTCTGTGGTGTTGTGTTGAGTGACCTTTTATTGTCCCCAGCACAAACTGCACCTGTGTAATCATCATACTGTTTAATCAGCTTCTTAATATGCCACACCTGTCAGGTAGATGGATTATCTTGGGAAAGGATAAATGCTCTCTAACACAGATGTAAACACATTTTAGAGAAATAAGCTTTTTGTTCCTGGGATCTTTTATTTCAGCTCATAAAACATGGGACCAACACTTTATACACTGCTCAAAAAAATAAAGGGAACACTTAAACAACAATGTAACTCCAAGTCAATCACACTTCTGTGAAATCAAACTGTCCACTTAGGAAGCAACACTGATTGACAATAAATGTCACATGCTGTTGTGCAAATGGTTTGAATACAGGCTGTATCACAACCGGTCATGATTGAGAGTCCCATAGGGCGGTGCACAATTGGCTTAGCGTTGTCCGGGTTTGGCTGGTGTAGGCCGTCATTGTAAATAAGAATTTGTTCTTAAACTGACTTGCCTAGTTAAATAAGGGTTAAAAAATATACACTGCTCAAAAAAATTAAGGGAACACTTAAACAACACAATGTAACTCCAAGTCAATCACACTTCTGTGAAATTAAACTGTCCACTTAGGAAGCAACACTGATTGACAATAAATGTCACATGCTGTTGTGCAAATGGAATAGACAACAGGTGGAAATTATAGGCAATTAGCAAGACACCCCCAATAAAGGAGTGGTTCTGCAGGTGGTGACCACAGACCACTTCTCAGTTCCTATTCTTCCTGGCTGATGTTTTGGTCACTTTTGAATGCTGGCGGTGCTTTCACTCTAGTGGTAGCATGAGACGGAGTCTACAACCCACACAAGTGGCTCAGGTAGTGCTGCTCATCCAGGATGTCACATCAATGCGAGCTGTGGCAAGAAGGTTTGCTGTGTCTGTCAGCGTAGTGTCCAGAGCATGGAGGCGCTACCAGGAGACAGGCCAGTACATCAGGAGACGTGGAGGAGGCCGTAGGAGGGCAACAACCCAGCAGCAGGACCGCTACCTCCACCTTTGTGCAAGGAGGAACAGGAGGAGCACTGCCAGAGCCCTGCAAAATGACCTCCAGCAGGCCACAAATGTGCATGTGTCTGCTCAAACGGTCAGAAACAGACTCCATGAGGGTGGTATGAGGGCCCGACATCCACAGGTGGGGGTTGTGCTTACAGCCCAACACCCTGCAGGACGTTTGGCATTTGCCAGAGAACACCAAGATTGGCAAATTCGCCACTGGTGCCCTGTGCTCTTCACAGATGAAAGCAGGTTCACACTGAGCACATGTGACAGACGTGACAGAGTCTGGAGACGCCGTGGAGAACGTTCTACTGCCTGCAACATCCTCCAGCATGACCGGTTTGGCGGTGGGTCAGTCATGGTGTGGGGTGGTATTTCTTTGGGGGGCCGCACAGCCCTCCATGTGCTCGCTCGCCAGAGGTAGCCTGACTGCCATTAGGTACCGAGATGAGATCCTCAGACCCCTTGTGAGACCATATGCTGGTGCGGTTGGCCCTGGGTTCCTCCTAATGCAAGACAATGCTAGACCTCATGTGGCTGCAGTGTGTCAGCTGTTCCTGCAAGAGGAAAGCATTGATGCTATAGACTGGCCCGCCCGTTCCCCAGACCTGAATCCAATTGAGCACATCTGGGACATCTCGCTCCATCCACCAACGCCACGTTGCAACAGACTGTCCAGGAGTTGGCGGATGCTTTAGTCCAGGTCTGGGAGGAGATCCCTCAGGAGACCATCCGCCACCTCATCAGGAGCATGCCCAGGCGTTGTAGGGAGGTCATACAGGCACGTGGAGGCCACTCACACTACTGAGCCTAATTTGGACTTGTTTTAAGGACATTACATCAAAGTTGGATCAGCCTGTCGTGTGGTTTTCCACTTTAATTTTGAGTGTGACTCCAAATCCAGACCTCCATGGGTTGATAAATTTGATTTCCATTGATACTTTGTGTGTTTTTGTTGTCAGCACATTCAACTATGTAAAGAAAAAAGTATTTAATAAGAATATTTCATTAATTCAGATCTAGGATGTGTTATTTTAGTGTTCCCTTTATTTGTTTGAGCAGTGTATATAGCGTTTATATTTTTTTCCAGTGTACATTACCTCAGTATGTTAAATATTCAACTGACCTTGTTCTAGCCTAGGTTTAGTTTCTCTAAAAACATATTTACATAAGCCCGTTTCAAATTAAAAGTTAACGAAGGGGTTGTTGAGTGACACAGTGGATTGCGACAGTATTCACCCCCCTTGGCATTGTTCCTATTTTGTTGCCTTACAACCTGGAATTAAAATAGATTTTTGGGGGGTTTGTATCATTTGATTGACACAACATGCCTACCACTTTGAAGATACAAAATATTTTTTATCGTGAAACAAACAAGAAATAAAACAGAACTTGAGCGTGCATAACTATTTGCAAGAAAAACATTTTCCTTGATTGCCAAAAAGCAAAATTTTAGTCTCATCTGACCAGAGTACCTTCTTCCATATGTTTGGGGAGTCTCCCACATGCCTTTTGGCGAACACCAAACATGTTTGCTTATTTTTTTCTTTAAGCAAGGGATTTTTTTCTGGACACACTTCCGTAAAGCCCAGCTCTGTGGAGTATACAGCTTAAAGTGGTCCTATGGACAGATACTCCAATCTCCACTGTGGAGCTTTGCAGCTCCTTCAGGGTTATCTTTGGTCTCTTTGTTGCCTCTCTGATTAAAGCCTTCCTTGCCTGGTCTGTGAGTTTTGGTGGGTGGCCCTCTCTTGGTTTGTTGTGGTGCCATATTCTTTCCATTTTTTAATAATGGATTTAACGGTGCTTCGTGGGATGTTCAAAGTTACGGATATTTTTTTTAAAACCATCCCTTATCTGTACTTCTGCACAATTTTGTCCCTGACCTGTTTGGAGAGCTCCTTGGTCTTCATGGTGCCGCTTGCTTAGTGGCGTTGCAGACTCTGGGGCGTATATATACTCAGATCATGTGACACTTAGATTGCGCACAGGTGGACTTTATTTAACTAGTTATGTTACTTCTGAAGGTAATTGGTTGCACCAGGTCTTATTTAGGGGCTTTATAGCAAAGGGGTTGAATACATATGCACGCACCACTTTTCCGTTATAATGTTTTTTTTTGAACAAGTTATTTTTTTCACTTCATCAATTTGGACTATTTTGTGTATGTACATTACATGAAATCCAAATAAAAATATATTTAAATTATAGGTTGTAATGCAACAAAATAGGAAAAACGCCAAGGGGGATGAATTACCTTCTTACCCCAAGACATTTCACATGATAGTTATAATATGTCAGCTAAAGAATAGTTCCCAGATATCCCCTGTGTACCACACTGATACTATTTCTCCCCGTTGTGAACACTCCTATGTCTGATAAGGTTACTTAGAAACTCTTGTTACACAGTTTCCACTCATGAGGAGGAAGCATAATAACAGGTCATAAGTAACATGTAAAAGTAGACTTACTATACCAATTAGTTATTATTTTTTTCTGATATCAAGGGATTGAAACTCGCAATTCTGTTACCAAATTGGTAACGGAATTACTGCCATTGAATTGGCTACAATGGGAAATCGTAGTAGTCACAAACCACAGTTGGGTCACCTGCTACTGTCCTCCCTTTCACTTGCATATTGTCATGTTCTGCTCATCTTTCTGTTGTCTGGTGGTTAAAGCAAGACTGCAAAAACAATCTGGACAATCCCTCACACTGCCTCTCTCTCTGTCTCCGGTGAAAGTCACCTCTCCCGACACCTCCCATGACATGGACCACTTACCCTCGTTCCATTTACTGTAACAAGTATCCTCACTCACTGAGCACCGACCGACACCGGACGTCCATGGTAGGGCTTAGTGTTTTCCACAAGCACATGGAGTAGCCAGCCAGGATCCCCCGGGTTAAGAACTTTTTGGAAAACTAGCCCTCTTCTGGCGGCTTCTGGTACATTTTAATGGCATCCAAAATACACAAATTATTGAATACTTTATTGACTTGACCTCCCAGATTGAAAAACATTGTTGTGGTATTGTGTTGTAAATTATTGAAAATATATGAATTCAGTGTATTGTTAGTTGTTTTGGATATTGTCTAGACCTATCTGATCAGGACTGTTTAAGTACGAGAACATTACGCTTTTTATTTTTTACATTTAAACTGTCTTCTCTTGAGGTTAAAGTAGCTTATTGCAAGATATGAATTTCTTTGGTATTGTAGTTTAACTGACACCCGGCCCAGAAAGAAAATTTCCATACACGGCCACAGAGAAGTCAGATTAGAAAATTCCTAATTCCGTCTAAAGTCAGCTGTTCGTTCCACACCCCAGAAAATGACTTATTTTATGGCGGTTATTTTAGAATAAGGCTGTAAGTTCAGGCCAAAGAGTTCAATCTTGGTTTCATCAGACCAGAGAATCTTGTTTCTCATGGTCAGAGAGTCCTTTAGGGGCCTTTTGGCAAACTCTAAGCATGCTGTCCTGCCTTTTACTGAGGAGTAAGCATCCATCTGGTCACTCTACCATAAAGACCTGTTTGGTGGAGTGCTGCAGAGATGGTTGTCCTTATGGAAGGTTCTCCCTTCTAAACAGAGGAACTCTGGAGCTCTGTAAGAGTGACCATCGGGTTCTTCGTCACCTCCCTGACCAAGGCCCAATTGTTCAGTTTGGCGGGGTGGCCAGCTCTAGGAAGAGTCTTGGTGGTTCCAAACGTATTCCATTTAAAAATGATGGAGGCCACTGTGTTCTTGAGGATCTTCAATGCTGCAGAAATGTTTTGGTACCCTTTCCCAGATCTGTGCCTCGACAAAATCCTGTCTCGGAGCTCTACGGACAATTCCTTCAACCTCATTGCTTGGTTTTTGCTCCGACATGCACTGTCAACTGTGGGACCTTATATAGACAGTTGTGTGCCTTTCTAAATCATGTCCAATCAATGAGTTTACCACAGGTAGATGCCAATCAAGTTGTAGAAACATCCCAAGGATGATCAATGGAAACAGGATGCGCCTGAGATCAATTTCGAGTCTCCTAGCAAAGGTCTAAATACTTAGGTATACATTTGCAAAAAATTCTAAAAAACAGTTTTTGCTTTGTCATTATGGAGTATTGATTGTAGATTGATGAGAATTTTTTTTATTGAATGTGTATCCAATGTATATCCATTTTAGAATAAGGCTGTAATGTAACATAATATGGTGTAGTTATCATTGACTCATGAAATTACCTCTAACTTCCTGCATACTGGATGTAGAGACGTAAAAATGGTATCCACCTGACTCTGGGGAAGTGGATAAAGGGATCCATTGCCAGAATGCCGAACTATGCCTTTGATGGTTTGGTAATTCTAAGGCATGGTTCTACACTTAACACAAAATTTGTCAAGACCAGGGCCCGTATCCACAAAGCATCTAAGACCAGGAGTGTTGATCTAAGATATTTACAAATAACCGTATTCATTATGATCTAAAAGGCTAAACTGATCCTAGATCAGCACTCCTCCTCTGAGAGTGTTTGTGGATACAGGCCCTGACCTAATACCATACAGACAGTAGTTCACAGTGGGCTCACCTCAGGGAGACTGTGTGTGGTCCTGTGCTGCTCAGCTGGTTCCTCTGTGGCTTCAGGAGGAGGTGTAGTCTGGTTCTCCCCTCATGGTTCTCCAGAACCTCCTCACACCCCTCCTCCTTCACCAGAAGCACCTCTGGACCCTCCTCTTCCTGGAAGAGACAGATGATACAGACATCAACTGAGTTTACAAAATATTAAGAATCCATGCTCTTTCCATGGCAGACGGACTAGGTGAATCCAGGTGAAAACTACGATCTCTTATTAATGCCACTTGTTAAATCCACTTCAATCAGTGTAGATGAAGGGGAGGAGACAGCTAAAAAAATGATTTTGGATTGCGCATGTGTGCCATTCAGAAGGTGAATGTGCCGATGAGCGGGGTATGGTAGTAATGTGCCAGGCACACCGGTTTATCTCAAGAATTGCAACGCTTCTGGGTTTTTCATGCGCAACAGTTTCCTGTGTGTATCAAGAATGGTCCACCACCCAAAGGGCATCCAGCCAACTTGACACAACTGTGGGAAGCATTGGAGTCAACATCCTTGTGGAACGCTTTCAACACCGTTTCGAGTCCATGACCCGACAAATTGAGGCAGTTCTGAGGGCAAAAGGGGGTGCAACTCAATATTAGGAAGGTGTTCCTAATGTTTGGTATTCTCATTGTACACTCCCTTGGGTGTGTACACACAGACACGGAGTGACATGGAGTGTTTACCCATTCCCACGACATAAATATGTTGTGGGTAAAAATAAGTCAGCTATGATCAGTGAAGTCACCACCAGACAAACCTATTTTGACGTGTACAGTAGGTGTTTGTTAGTGTGTAGGTATATTTAGTAAGTATATATTGGTTATAAAGCACTGTTGGGTTTATGCAGAACAGGGTGAGATCAGATGTGATGTATACTAAAGAGTCTCAATGAAAGTCTTAGAATGAAAAGTCCCATTTTGTCTTTATTAAACAAACAAGTTTTAAATTCACCATTTGAAAACCACACATACATGTCTCAATTAAATCGGCATGTGCTTGATATACTTGATTCATTTTCTCATCAAAAAGTGTCTTGGGAAAAACATTTAATAGTTGAATGGAAGTAATGAAATAGGCATTTGTGAACATCATATATCCTACACAGTACAAACAATATGTAGCAGACTTTGTAGGATTATATAGCACACAATGTCTGGATACAATATTCTACCATGGAATATTTAACACTGAAATCTGTTAATCTTGTTATTCCAAATGCATCTGTGGCTATTTTCTGTTGACAATGAAAATGAATCTGTGTTAAATGCAGGGTTTGATCTAAACGTCTAACGAGTGGAATGGTTACTTTCAATGTTATAGAGTGGAATGGTTTTTCTGCTGGTGTATCCTGAGGTAGCTCTTCTCTGAGAACCTCTTCCCGCAGTGCGTACAGGTGAATGGCCTCTCTCCCGTGTGGATCTTCATGTGCATCTTCAGCTTGTGCTGGTGTGAGAACCTCTTCTCACACTGAGTACAGCCGTATGGTTTCTCCCCTGTGTGGACCCTCTGGTGCCTTTTCAGGTCACCAGCCTGGGCGAAACGCATGTGACACTGGGTACAGCTGAAGGGTTTCACCCCAGTGTGGACCCTCTGGTGCCTCTTCAGGCTGGACGAGTGGGAGAAACTGACCCGGCATAGGTGGCAGAGGAACGGTTTCTCCCCCGTGTGCACCCTTTGGTGAATCTCCACCTGTTTGGGGAAACTGAAGGCTTTCTCACAGAATGAACACGGGAAGCTCTTCTCTTTTGCGCAGCCACCTTTACAGATTCCATCTCCACTACTGTCATTTGTCAATGGGCTTGTGTAGCCATTTAGTGTTGAGGCACTGGCATTGTCTGAGGTCTGGTTTAACATTAGGAGATTGTGAGGAGGATGAAGGCCAGGGAGAGTCTGTGTTGTCGCAGGGTCCATGTCCCAGTTGATAGATCCTATAGAAGGCAGGCTGAAGGCAGCACCTGCTAGGGGGTTAACCTGAGGCCCCATCAGTCTCTCTGAATCACAACTATAGGAGCAGGACAGAGCATCGCTAGCCGAGTCCGTTTCTATTCTCTTCCGCCACAAACTGACACCTCCCCGTCCCCGGAGACCAAGTCTACGCCTCGCCCAGGTCTCAGCCAGTCTGTTGTCATGGAGACTAAGTTCAGATGTCTGTTTCTGTCTGTGGTTAACAGTGTTGTACCCCAGCCCAGAGTTGAGGATGCTGTTCCATCCACTGACCTCCACTATGTCGCCTCTGGTCCTGGACTGTACAGTGATGTCATCCCCTGAGCCCTTGGATGCACCTGTCTGGGAATCCAAGATGGCTGTCCAGTCTCCTCTGTTAGCCTCCAGCCAACCACCTGCAGGAAGGGGTTACAAAATAGACTTTACAAACATGTCAGAGGAAACTCTACACATTTAGTTGAGTCAATTACCTGGTGAAGTAAATATTTAATGTTTTTTTGTATTTAAAGAAGTTGTATTGATTTAATTTTATGAATGAAAATAAATAGCCAGGCGTATCAGTATTCCCATTGAAGATCTATTACTATATTAGCTATATGTATTTCTCCCTTACCTTGCTCCCCCATCTTTAGTCCACTCAGCAGATCAATGCTCTCTGGTTCATCTTCTATTGTCTCCTCTTTGACCAGCAGCAGATCAGGCTTCCCATCCTCCATGTCTACTGACTGTAAGAGATACAGAGTGAGAGGATGTTGGATCAAGAAATCTGATATGAGCACCCTGCAATGGAGCAGCTTCTGATTGGGCAATGAGGGATTGCTATGAGTACTATGCAAACATGTTAGTTGATTTGATTGCTTGACACTCTAATGGTTTGATAATTGAAAGTCTCACCTCAGTAAGACTGTGTGTGGTCCTGTGCTGCTCAGCTGGTTCCTCTGTGGGTTCAGGAGGAGGTGTAGTCTGGTTGTCCTCCATGACCATGGTCCCCTCAGGGTTCCCCAGATCCTCCTCACACCCTTCCTCCTTCACCAGCAGCACCTCTGGACCCTCCTCCTCCTGGAAGAGACAGGTGATACAGATTACACAGACATACACTCCCTCAGGTATGTACACACAGATAATAAACACACTTTCAATATGGAGTGTTTACCCATCCCCACTACGTTCGAGTCCTATACTGTAGTTGCAGAATAGCTTCACTGTTGTTAAACCTATCATATAGCCAAGCGTCTATGATTGACTCTGTCACCCCATCCCCTTTTGTGCATTCCTAGTTCCCCTGTGTTCGCCCAACCTAAACTATTTTTATCTGTCCTGTTTTGTCTGGTCCTTTTGATTTTAAATTGCATTATTATCATGGTATACCTATGTTGTTGGTAAAGAATAAGTTGGCAATGATAAGTCGTCATTAGAGAAATCTGGCTAAACTATTTTGAGGTGTACAATAGGTATGTTAGTGTAGGTATATTTAGTAAGTGTATATTGGGTATAAAGCGTAGTCAAATGTATGCAGAATAGGGTGAGATCAGATGTGATGTACAGTCGTGGCCAAAAGTTTTGAGAATGACACAAATATTAATTTCCACAAAGTTTGCTGCTTCAGTGTCTTTAGATATTTTTGTCAGATGTTACTATGGAATACTGAAATATAATTACAAGCATTTCATAAATGTCAAAGGCTTTTATTGACAATTACATGGAGTTGATGCAAAGAATCAATATTTGTAGTGTTGACCCTTCTTTTTCAAGACCTCTGCAATCCACCCTGGCATGCTGTCAATTAATTTCTGGGCCACATCCTGACTGATGGCAGCCCATTCTTGCATAATCAATGCTTTGAATTTGTGGGTTTTTGTTTTACCACCCGCTTCTTGAGGATTGACCACAAGTTCTCAATGGGATTAAGATCTGGGGTGTTTCCTGGCCATGGACCCAAAATACTGTGTTCTTTGGCAGAATTGTGAGTGAGCCCACTCCCTTGGCTGAGAAGTAACCCCACACATGAATGGTCTCAGGATGCTTTACTGTTGGCATGACACAGGACTGATGGTAGCGCTCACCTTTTTCCGGATGCCCCAAACAATCAGAAAGGGGATTCATCAGAGAAAATGACTTTACCCCAGTCCTCATCCCTGTACATTTAGCAGAATATCAGTCTGTCCTTGATGTTTTTCCTGGAGAGAATTGGCTTCATTGCTGCCCTTCTTGACACTAGGCCATCCTCCAAAAGTCCTCACTGTGCGTGCAGATGCACTCACACCTGCCTGCTGCCATTCCTGAGCAAGCTATGTACTGGTGGTGCCCCGATCCCGCAGCTGAATCAATTTTAGGAGACGGTTCTGGCTCTTGCTGGACTTTCTTGGGTGCCCTGAAGCCTTCTTCACAACATTTGAACCGCTCTCCTTGATGATCCTATAAATGGTTGATTCTGGTGCAATCTCACTGGCAACAATATCCTTTCCCCTTCGAAGCCATTTTTGTGCAAAGCAACAATGACGACACGTGCTTCCTTGCAGGTAACCATGATTGACAGAGGAAGAACAATGATTCCAAGCACCACCCTCCTTTTGAAGCTTCTAGTCTGTTATTCAAACTCAATCAGCATGACAGAGTGATCTCCAGCCTTGTCCTCGTCAACACTCACACCTGTGTTAACGAGAGAATCACTGACATGTCGTCAGGTGGTCATTTTGTGGCAGGGCTGAAATGCAGTGGAAATGTTTTTGGGGGATTCAGTTCATTTGCATGGCAAAGAGGGACGTTGCAATTAATTGCAATTCAGCTGATCACTCTTCATAACATTCTGGAGTATATGCAAATTGCCATCATATAAACTGAGGCAGCAGACTTTGAAAATTTATATTTGTGTCATTCTCAACTTTTGGCCACAACTGTATACTAAAGAGAGTCTCAATGAAAGTCTTAGAAAAGTCCCATTTCTGTGTTTATTAAACATAAACAAGTTTTAAATACACCATATGAAAACCACACATATACATAATTCTGCATAAACTACATTCATTTTCTCATTAAAAAAGTGTCTTGGGGGGGAAAAAAATAAGTAGTTGAATGGAAGTAATGAAATAGGCATTTGTGAACATCATTATAGCCTACATACAATATGTAACATACTTTTTAGGCTAATGTATGCCTTACAAACTGAGTGTACAAAACATTAAGAACTCTTACCATAACATAGACTGACCAGATAAGGCTAGGATCCCTTATTGAAATCACTTGATAAATCCATTTCAGTCAGTGTAGATGAAGGGGAGGAGACTGGTTAAAGGACTCTTGAGACAATTGAGATGTGTGTGTGTGTGTATCATTCAGAGGGTGAATGGGCAAAACAAAAGATTTGACACAATGGTTTATGTCAAGAACTGCAACGTTGCTGGGTTTTTCATGCACAACAGTTTCCTGTGTGTATCAAGAATGGTCTACCACCCAAAGGACATCCAGCCAACTTGACACAACTGTGGGAAGCATTGGAGTCAACATGGGCCAGCCTCGATGAATTGAGGCTGTTCTGAGTGCAAAAGGGAGGGAGGGGGGCAACTCAGTATTAGGAATGTGTTGGTAATGTTTTGGTATACTCAGTGTATGTCTGGATGCAATATTATACTCAGGAATATTTAATAATGAAATATGTTACTCTCCTTATTCCAAATGCATCTGTGGAGCTTTTCTGTTGACAATGAAAATGCACATAAATTGGAAGGAAGTGGCTGTACAGTAACATGCCATGCATGACGTTGGAGCTCAGGGTCTCAGCGCTGAATGGGTTTTGACTGACAGACATTCTGAACTTGAGCACCACACTACAAGAAGATGCATCCCTCCATCCAGCTAATTGGGCAACTTTTGCAAATGTTTTTATTGTCTGAGTGAGGGGAATGTAAATTAAGAGGGCTGTGGTCATTAAATTTTGTCAAACGGTTATTGTCATGCAAGAGACTGCAGGTCTCACGTAATTGACCGTTAATTAACATAAACACGTTAAGCATCTCCAGGCCTCCGCCCATACAAGCTGCCGATGCGGGCCTTTGGAACATCTACATTAAAAAAAGTATAATAAATCAATTTAATATATACCATCACAATAAATCCATTATTTATTTTAGTCAGGTCTAAATAAACATTATGTTATGAAGAAAATGTATTTCAGAAGAACAGAGTATGAGTTGGCCTACTGTAGACCTATGTTATCTGGCTATGCTCCATGCCATAGGCTGTAGGCTTGTTAAGTCTAGCTGACAATATATGCTTAAGTCCTATGCCATTTATTTTATTTTACAGTAAGAAGAATATAATTGAACTTAGCTAAGTCATATTTTTCCAATTACTGTGCATATGAAGTAGCTATGTTGAGCGTACAAAAAGTTATCAATTGAAACAGGTCATTTTTGCTAGTTTTTTTAGTTATTTGGCAACTTTAGTTTTGAATGATACAAACCTTAGAATGCCTTAGAAAGCAAAACATATATGGGCTGCATGGTGTGACTACAGGATATTGATGATTTGAGAAAGTAGAAAGAAAAACAAGCTCGATCTCTGTTCCTTGCCTCAGGCTGCACAGCTGTTCTCTCATCAATTGATCATATTTTCACCCATCAGACTATTCTCAAATTAATCTAGTCTTTACTAATATGTAAAATGTCGATTTAGAATGGCCCATTATCAACAGTGGCCGAGGAAAAATATTAATTTCATCTGTTGGCACTCGAATAGCGAATGGAGGCCACCAACCTTGTTCCTGCAGCTACCCCATGCATAATTTGGGAAACCAATTGAAATCTGTTCGGGAACATCGATAGTGAAACATATTTCACTAAACTGTTGACAGGCCGTCTGCGTGCTCGAGACAGGAATAAAGGGGAGCGAGGAGGAGATGGGAACTCCTGGCGGTGAGATATGTATAAAGGTAATGTCTGACCCAATCAATTACTTTTTTTTTTTAAATGCCCTTTAACTAGGCTATTCAAAATCAAATACAAATTCACTAATTGTAGGCAAACTTGTAAGCCGCACTGCACAATCAATCAATGAACCAACAGCATCGCCTAGAGCTATACATTCTCTCCCCGACTCATGGAGCGTAGCAGAAAGTTACAAATCTATCCAGTATAATACAGGCCACACTCCGAGGCGATTACTCAAATTTGTTTACTTTGAGTATAGGCTAGACCAATTATGGACCAAAGACATCTTAAATCAGTTTTGTTTTATGTTTTTCTGCCATTCGTAATATGCGGTAGGCTATGTACTGTATAAAAGGTACAATCATAATTCCGTTTTTTTTCGGGTTTAGGCTCATACAAATCATTAAAATCCAGACTGAAAATATTTACACAAGAAGCAATCTAATATCACACAGTCAAACTCTCATTTAGTAAGTTCATCATTCTGCAATTCTCATAAACACTGTGTGTATGGGTGTTTTGAATGAATCATCACCTTTGAAAGTGCTGTCCATTTCGTTGTTAGGATTTGAAACAACATCCAGAACGACCATGTTTCACACTCTTTCAACCTGCTGTTGAACTTCTTTCTTCAAATTTGATTATCACAGTGATGTGAGTTTAAAAGTACTATAGGCGTTCTGTTTTGATGATATGTGTTTGATGTGATGTCAAGAGTGGTTAGAGGGACAATAGAGCCATTAGGGCATGATGGTTGTTTGCAAGTTGGGTACTAACAAAGCATGTCCAGAGTGCATAAAGTGAGATCACCATGACAAGTGGAATTTTACCTTAGTCATGACTGCTGGTGTGGCAGTAATATGGTCACTTCAACAGCCCTAGTTACAAGATGACATGGCGTTATACCCTGGGTTGTCCTGAACAGAATGAGCCTGTTTGTTGTATTGTGAAGATTTGCCGCAGACCACACATTTGAATTTACTTATGACTCTATTCCATGCGCATGGAAACTTAAGATCTGCTTCTCTGAATTGCCTTGTGAAAGCATAACACTGTGTTAGACATATTTTATAATTTAGCATTTATAATTCATGTTGGCATTAGAACAAGGTTTCAAATGATGAACACCTGACCCAGATTGTGCTTTGTAAAAGGTTGCTTAAACAACAGTCCTTGTGTAAAGGCTGGGATGCAGGGTTGTGTTCCAAACGAAAGCGCCACAAGTGTGCTTGCTCCAGTTCCTCAACGGCACAGCTAGGAGGTGCTAAAAATATCACCTTAAAGTTGAAGACTCTTCTTTAAGATATAAAAGTGCATTGACATTACTTAGGAACTGTGCACGATTTGGAGAGGTGTGTTGCCACTTGGAAACACCAATTACACCTCACTCAAACCCTTATAATTTTTGTTGTCTTATGTTGCACCTATCCTACATCCAGGAATATTCTTATTATATTACTGAAAGTATCCAGAGTATTTTCTGATTTTGTTTTAAACATAAACACATAAGTAGATTAAAACATGTAGAGTAAATGTAAAATGTGCATAAAATCAACAATGTAATGTTTGGATTCAGTCTTGTCAGTTGAACTGTTGTGTCCTCACTTTTAGTCTAATAACTTTCACAATCTCCAAACAGTTCCCCTTTGATTGCTACCATGGTTATGCATATGCTTTCCCTATTTCTTCTGTAAGAAACATTTCAATTTAGCTCCATCCATATAGGCCAATTCCCACAAGTTTAAGGGGTTATTGTAGGGTTTGACCTAAATGTCAGATGCCATCGAGTGGAATGGTTACTTTGTTATAGAGTGGAATGTTTTTTCTTCTGGTGTATTCTGAGGTAGCTCTTCTCTGAGAACCTCTTCCCACAGTGCGCACATGCGAACGGCCTTTCTCCCGTGTGGACCTTCAGGTGCATCTTCAGATGGTGCTGGCGGGAAAACCTCTTCTCACACTGGGGGCAGTTGTAGGGTTTCTCCCCTGTGTGGATTCTATGGTGCCGCTTCAGGTCACCAGCCTGGGCAAAGCGCATGTGACACTGGGTACAGCTGAAGGGTTTCTCCCCTGTGTGTACCCTCTGGTGGATCTCCACCTTCTGGGGGCAGCTGAAGCCTTTGTTACAGAACATGCAGAGGAACCGTTTCTCTTTACTATTGCCTGATGTTGCTCCCCTTCCCTGAGCCTGGGCTCTAGCCCTGTCGTTTGAGTTCAATACCTGATCGAAAAGGCTGCGTTCGTGTGAATCGGAAGGCCCCATTGAAGTGGACACTGGGTTGTAATCCTTGAGTGTGTGTAAAGGGGAGTGGGTCGTGTTATTTGGATTAGTCTCTAAGCTTTCCCTGTAATCTAAGAAATCGCTGCCCTGTGAGAGTCTGTATCCTAGGTGACTATCTGCATTCCATGTGGGAGAAATGTCGCCCTCCACTTTCACAGTCACTTCATCTTCAACCAAACCCTCCCCTTTCTTATCTAAGCACCTTTCCGGGTATACACTACTACTGTACTGGTTCCAGACCTCTCTAGACAGATCAGTCTGTGTCTCTAAACCCAAAGGCATGTTGTCAGGGTCCATCTCTGGAGTAGAAGAACAAGATGGATCATTGCCAGTCTCTAACGCATCCCGATGGGAATGAAATGTCCTCGGGCTCAGGTTACCGTAAAGTAAATACTCTGAGCCGGGAGCAGGAAGACAGCCCAGTCTCCCCAGTCTCTCTGGGTGTGACCTGTGGTCAGATCCTGTGTGTAAAAGCCTTTGTGTTACAGTTAAAGTCTTGGTGTCTGTCTCTGACTTGATGGCGTTCTGCGTTCCACTGACCTCCGTGATGCTGCGTCGGGTCCTTGGCAGCGCTGGGGCAGTTGTGGTGTCCTCCGTGGCTACAGGGGGCACTCCAGTCTGGATGTCTCTTATGTGCCATGGGTCCTCCTCTCCTTCAGACCTCTCCTGCTTGGCCCTAAGACCTACAGCCTCTGCATCTGCAGACTGACACAAGAAGAGAGGAGGTTATTACAGGTACAATGTTAGTTAAATTAGATAAATGTCTCACAAGCTCAAATGAGGATGTACATGTAGGCAAGTGACTAGCTGAGGGGAGCCTTTCTGAAATAAACTGGCCACATTTGATGTACTGTTACACTGACCTCTATCACAATAACGTGCTGGGTTGAGGTTCCACTCCCCTCATCAACAGTGATTGGTTGGTCATCTCTCCATGTATTGTGTTCCGCTGGCTTCACAAAGCTCCTATAGTCTCCAGTGAGATGTTCTTCACCTGAGAGAGTGATTGGGGGAAATGAGGTGGTTAGGTTAGCCACCTTCAATGCTGAATGGTATATTTTACCCTATTGACACGGTGTAAAATTGGCAAGGATGTAAGGTAACACTTCGGATTACTTCTTGATATAGAGTACTATTTATAGATCGATATTATGTTCCATGTATTATATTGTTTCAAATTAGTAAATAATAGGAAATGCAGTAAATCAAGAATCTGTTTAGAATATGATAGTGTCTTTGTGCAAGATAAGTAATCAGGGGAATTTATTGCATACTTCCCAAAAATTGACCAAGACCGAATTCTGGCTAAAGGGAAATTTCACCGCTGCTCTATTTCACTGTATATGTCCATGAATATGTTATTAACATAGCATTTTTCATAAAGAATCGAGAATTTCCTCACTACACGCAAATATGAGCGTTTCTGCATTTCCCCGGTAGAAACGGGCCATCCACATTTCTTGGTTGTAAGTGAACCACAACATCCAGAATTCATAGCGATTTCAAGACGTAGTACCATCCCGGTAGAGGTGGATCCAATTGATGTGAATACTCTCCTTGAGAAATATCAAAATGCCAGTATTTGTAGGCAGCACTTTCAGCCAGGGGATTTCGAAACAGACCTGAAGTCTCAACTAATGAGGTTGCCAGGTGTCACCCCTATTATCACATGCACCTGCTCCCCATCATTACGCACCCCTGGACTTCTTCATCACCTTGATTACGCTCCCTTTATTTAGCCCTCTGTGGCCTAGTGGTTGTGTTCACGTTCAGTACGCATCTCCTGTTTTGTTTATCTGCCTTGTTCGTGTTTATTAAACTCCCCTTCTGCACCTGCTTCCTGACTCCAAGCGCATACCTTACACCAGATCGTCGAACAGTGATGCTATTCCATTGATTTTTCCACTTCAAAAGAGTAAGGCATCCGATCAGTGCAGCAAAGAAGATGTTAGCTAAGTTACCTCAGCTCGACGTTAACCCTACATTCATGTACATATCACCTCAATTACCTTAACACGTTACATACTGCCTTACTCATTTCATATGTATATACTGTATTTTAGTCTATACCACTCCGGCATTGCTCATCCTAATATTTGTTAATTCCATTCTTTTACATGTGTGTATTGTTAATTGTTAGATACTAATGCACTCTTGGAGATAGGAACACAAACGTTTCGCTCCAACTGCAATAACATCTGCTAAATATGTGTGTGACCAATAAAACATTAATTTTAATTATCTTTCACGGTAAAGTCTACACCTGTTGTATTCAGCCGCATGTGACAAATAAAATGCTATTTGGTTTAGCTAACTAGCAAGCGAACTACACGTGTTTATCTAAACCAAAATCTAGCTCGCTTTCATAATACCTAAACATTCCAAGGAGGGGTCCATTAACGATGTACTTAGCTGTTCTAGGAGTGGTCTACTAACGATGGTTTTGGGGGGGGGAAATCAGATTAAACGATGCTCCTACATGAAGGTTCAAATAATGAACATAACCTTAAGAAGCTTTTGGGAATCAACTCTTACCCTACGAATTCTGGGGCCTGCTAGTTTTATGTTCTACCTGATCATTAAATCACACCCACTTGGGCTAAGTTTCCCAAAACCATTAACACCGCGATCTTAATTCCATTGAGACGAAAGATTCTTAGTGCTACGATTCGTTTGTGAAACCCAGGTCTAAATCAGTCCCTCCATTGACACTTAGTGTAACACATACAGTGGGGAGAACAAGTATTTGATACACTGCTGATTTTGCAGGTTTTCCTACTTACAAAGCATGTAGAGGTCTGTACTTTTTATCATAGGTACACTTCAACTGTGAGAGATTGACTCCAAAACAAAAATCCAGAATTGTATTGCATGACATAAGTATTTGATACATCAGAAAATCATAACTTAATATTTGGTACAGAAACCTTTGTTTGCAATTACAGATCATTCGTTTCCTGTAGTTATTGACCAGGTTTGCACACACTACAGCAGGGATTTTGGCTCACTCCTCCATACAGACCTTCTCCAGATCCTTCAGGTTTCGGGTCTGTCGCTGGGCAATACGGACTTTCAGCTCCCTCCAAAGATGTTCTATTGGGTTCAGGTCTGGAGACTGGCTAGGCCACTCCAGGACCTTGAGATGCTTCTTACGGAGCCACTCCTTTTACGTATGTATACAGTACCAGTCAAGTTTGGACCCACCTACTCATTCAATGGCTTTTTAAAATTAGACTATTTTCTCCATTGTCGAATAATAGTAGATATCAAAACTATGAAATAGCACATATGGAATCTAGTAGAAAGCAAAAGTGTAAAATAAATCTAAATATTTTAGATTATTCAAAGTAGACACCCTTTGCCTTTGACAGCTTTGCACACTCTTGGCATTCTCTCAACCAGCTTCATGAGGAATGCTTTTCCAACAGTCTTGAAGGAGTTCCCACATGCTGAGCACTTGTTGGCTGCTTTTCCTTCACTCTGCGGTCCAATTCATCCCAAACCATCTCAATTGGGTTGAGGTTGGGTGATTGATTCCATATGTGTTGTTTCATTGTCTTCACTATTATTCTACAATGTAGAAAATAGTACAAAATAAATAAAACCCCTGCAATGAGTAGGTGCGTCCAAACAGTTGACTGGTACTGTAATGGAGTTTGATCAAATGTTTTATATTTTAAAAATTGTTTCACAATTGTACTGACAAGTGACTACATGATTCCATTTGCATCAGAAACCAATAGTGTTGACTTCAACTTTGATCAATTCATTGATATTCATGAAATACATTTGTCTAAACTACCTACAATCGTACTGCTAAAACAAATGATGCAGGGAGTTGGTGTATCATTTGTTGGCAAGTAAACATGTTTCAATAAAACAGTTGATTTTATATTGCAAATAGATTTAAAGATAGTAGACATGGCTTGTATTCCAGACAGTACTTGCTCTGGAGACGAGGTGACTTTACACAGTAGTATGCAGGAACAGTTGTGACAATGTAGGGCATATATATAAATACTACAGTTCTACAAAGGGAATACTTGCATATGATGTATTTGTGTGGTGCAGTGAGGTGTTCAGAGTCACTTTGATACAAGGGGAGATTGTTATGGGACCTTTCACATGTTTCTTGAGTCATCAACTTCTTTGTATCTAAGTGGTATTGTCTGTGCGAGAAAGACAAAAACACTTAGAAATTAATGGGCAATCATTGTGTAGTAGCAAGATGTGGAATGAGACATCTGACATGTTTTGGACCCCAGGGAGAGTATCTGCTGCTTTTGCAACAGCTAATGGGGATCCTAACCAAATACAAAATGTTAGCTAGCTAGCTCCAACATGGGTATAGTTACTCATGAGTCATAAAGCCAAAGTCACACATTTACGCTTCGCAAAATATTTCTTCAGTTTTGCTCCTAATGACCTGCACTGAGGCTAGTTAATTATAACACTAGACTACAGTACATTTTAGGTATAGTGAACAAAGCTAGCTAGCTAAACTTGGATATCTTGACTTGTAGTGGTACTAGCTAGCACCATTATGACCGAACTGATCACAATTGTACTGAATAACACTGCCTCGTGTAAAAAGAGAGCTTATATTGCTAACTAGCTACCAACAACTTACTCATTATCCCAGTTGGTCTTGGCTGCCACCGTCAGTTGATCTAAGACAGGGATGGGTAACTCCAGTCCTCGGGGCCTGATCGGTGTCACATTTTTGCTCCAGCCCTAGTTAACACACCTGACTCCAATCAACTAATCATGATCTTCAGTTTAGAATATAATTAGTTTAATCAGCTGTGTTTGCTAGGGGAAAAAGTGACCACTCCAGCTCCGAGGACTGGATTTGCCCATGTAACAGGGTTATATTGGTGATTTTCCCCTTGCCAATGGGTTTTAGTTTTTGTCTTGCCTTCACCTACTCAACATGGCATCTTATTGGCTGGTTTGCGTAGCTTGCTTACAAGGATGTTTCAGTTAGACTCGTCCCAGTGAACAAGCACCAAACCAGTGGTAAGTTGTTGGTTGCAAAGCACTGTACGTCAAAAGTGATTTTTATACCCCCATGTGATGATTTAAATGTACAATTGATATCAATTTGTTTGCAAATGTTATTAGAACACCACACAAGATTTAGCGTTTTTTTTTTTTGGTGCATATTTGTTATGCATTTTGTTGTAAAGAATTACAGATAATACTAGCTAGCAACTTATTGTGTCTGGGGGGGGTCGTATATTGTGTACAGTGCGTGAGTGCAGAGTTGGATGATGAGGTGTACATTGCATGACGTGCAATTTTGTGCTGTTTCTATCAGAATAAAGCTCCATGACTGGTGCTACAAGTTGGAGTTCGTGTCGATGATTGATTGTACACAACGCAAGAAGAGTACTGTTACACCCATGCCTGATCTATGAGCCTGCTTTCAGGGTGGGAACACAATTGGACAAGGAAGTGTCTTGTTTTGCACACCTTGTACAAAATAATAAAATGCAGTACTACAGGATATTTCTTAACGTTGCTCTTTATTAGTTAGCTATAACTGGCATGTTCACGTCTCGCCAACCAGGATCAAACTGCCCATGACCTAACCATTTGGGTGGTCTAAACCAATCATAGCACAGTATGTCAGTAAAATGCCTCTCATTACAATTCAGTATGTTTACACATATGAATATTACATCCCCCCTTTTAAAACAAGAAATGTTTACATATTCTAAGGGTTTCTTTTGAATATATGGTCTGTAGTTTGAACTCAAGGTAAGTAACCATTTTATATTGCATACTACACCAAATGAATCAACACTCAAACAATAATCCAACATACTGTTACTTTTCAAACAAGGGATTCTCAGAAACTCAGCTTTCACTGTAGAAATAACATCTTAACATTTCAAACAAATACAATACCAAAGCATTAAGTGAACTTTCAATAAGAAGTTTACAGTCGAACTCTTTTAGGGCACCGATCCGCCTACACCCTTTGACATTTCACAGGTCTAGGACAGCTCTGGGCTTGACCTCTCTTCCTGACCTTGTGCGATATGATGCTGTGCATGATTCTGTATCAGTCAACAGTTCTTGTGGTGTTGCAGGTATTCGGGTAAGTATGATGCATGTTGTGCTGTGTGTGTTTAGTCCATCACGTTCTCTTTCAGGGGAACAGTTCATCTCAGTGTGTTCTTTTGTGTTCAGTAGGTGACGACGATTGCGGCGGTATACCGCTCCTTCTGCGGTGCAGATGTGATATGAACGTTCAGTGTCAGCTGGCTGGATGACGACTGCTGGCTTCCAGAGGCCATGCTCCTGGATTCTAACTGACTCTCCGTCGATCAGTGGTGGCAGTGGTCAAGCTGACCTGTCGTAGTATCGCATTTTGTTGTTGTCTGCTAGTTGGTGCTGGGAAGGATTGAGCAAAGTCTGCGGCTCATCAACAGCTGGGCTGGTGATTGGAAGTTGTCAACTGGAGTGTTGCGGTATTCAAGGAGACTGAGGTAGGGGTCTCTCTTGTCTGCTTTTGCTTTCTCCATAAGTGATTTAGCAATCTGCACATATTTTTCAGCAAGGCCATTACTTTGAGGGTAATGTGGGCTTGCGGTGACATGTGTAAACTCCCATGCTTTTGTGAAGGATTCAAACTCATTTGATTTGTAACAGGGCCCATTGTCAGATATTAAAGTCTCTACAATGCCATGCCTTGCAAAGACTGCTTTCAGCTTGTGTATCACAGCTGCAGATGTGGTGCTGTGAAACTTGTCGAGTTTGAAGTATCTGCTGTAGTAGTCCACTGTTACGATGTAGTCCTCGTTGTTCCAGGTAAACAGATCGGTTGCCAGGGTCGGTCTGGGATACAGTGAGGTAACATTGGCTCCTTGGTGTTTGAGGGGGCGTCGTTCAAGACATGGCACATTTACCAAAACAAAATGTCCCGTGCTCTCTGTTTGCACTTTTCCATTACTGCACCTGTACATAGCCCACCTATAATTTAGCCCAAACAACTACCTCTTTCCCTACTGTATTTAATTAATTAATTTTGCTCCTTTGCACCCCATTTTTATTTCTACTTTGCACATTTCTTCCATTGCAAATCTACCATTCCAGTGTTTTACTTGCTATATTGTATTTACTTTGCCACCATGGCCTTTTTTTGCCTTTTTGCCTTTAGCTCCCTCTCACCTCATTGGGGCGGCAGGGTAGCCTAGTGGTTAGAGCGTTGGACTAGTAACCGGAAGGTTGTGAGTTCAAACCCCCGAGCTGACAAGGTACAAATCTGTCGTTCTGCCCCTGAACAGGCAGTTAACCCACTGTTCCCAGGCCGTCATTGAAAATAAGAATGTGTTCTTAACTGACTTGCCTGGTTAAATAAAGGCAAAAATTTTAATAAAATAAAAAAATTTGCTCACATCGTATATAGACTTGTTTATACTGTATTATTGACTGTATGTTTGTTTTACTCCATGTAAAACATACATCTGTCGTTGTATGTGTCAAACTGCTTTGCTTTATCTTGGCCAGGTCGCAATTGTAAATGAGAACTTGTTCTCAACTTGGTTGGTCTACCTGGTTAAATAAATAAATAGCTGACTTGAAACATTTAACAGTTTCAGGGCCATGGGCCTTTCTCATGATGGAAAAATACAGAATAACATGAAGACAGGAACTGTGCAATGAGTTGGGGTGGGCACATTCAGAACGTAGTGTTGTGAGAACAAACAGTATTTTGTTAACAGGTGCCTGTATATTCTACACAGCTACAACGACTGACCGCTGAAACGCTTAAGGGGCTGGGACCAGCCTCTGCGCCAACAATCAACGATAGGCTGGGTGAGTCTAAACCACGCCCAGTCTCCGGCTCGGAAGAAGGAACTACCTCTGTCAGAGTATATTTATATCTTTGTCAGGAACAACTCAGTTCTCTGTTTGCCCTGCGAGGTTTGACCGAGAGCCCGTATATACGAAAATTGAAAATCGTATTGGTCCTCGGCACAACATATGCTTCAAAACGATCGTAGTATGTGTTCAGTACCTGTAAATATCTCTCCCTTTTTCCAGAGGAGCAGGTAGCTGCACGTTTCCTCTTTCATTCAGAGGACCTGTGAACATTAGCTCCACATGCTGTTTGTACTTACGCCATGCATCGGGTAAGTTTGTGGACTCCCAGTCCATTCAAGGTGAAAGAACTCCAGAAAAATCCATCTTGTAAGACCCTTTACTCTGACACCATGTCTTGTTTTGCACACTTTGTACAAAATAATAAAATCCAGTACTACAGGATATTTCTTAACGTAGCTCTTTATTAGCTAGCTATAACTGGCATGTTCAAGTATAGCCAACCAGGATCAAACTGCCCATGACCTAACTATTTGGGTAGTCATAGCACAGTATATGGCGGTAAAATGCATCCAATTACAATTCAGTATGTTTACACATATGAATATTAAAGGGCTGCCCGTTGGCCCGGCAACATCTGCTGAGCTCACCAAAGTTAATCATGCTTTCCATATGTCCTGCTTGGGCCAGTACATTTTCAAACTCCAAAACAGAAAAAGTATATTTGTATTTAATCTTTTACAATCTTGCCGACATCTGACGCTTCACAGTTATCAAGCAGCATTTGGTTTCCAAACTGAGGCAAGAATGTCAAGACTTTCCCTCTCGGTCTAGACTAGAGAGCCCCGCCTGAGTATGGCCTGATACTCACGCTAGACCCCTCACATCGGCAGGCGTATTTTACCAACACAGAATAAAAGTCCTCTGCCAGACATACTACACAGATGCCATTATTAGCAAATAAAGGTTTACGTATGCCTACACTATGTACCTCCTTGCTTGTCAAGAAAAATGTACACATCACTTACTTGTTGGTAAATATGAATATTATAATAATGCTATTCTGTAGTCTAATTGTTTAAAACCAGCTTAATCCCAGAAGCTGTTAATGAGCTATGTCGTTTATTTGTTGTTCTTGTCGCACTGCTTTGCTTTATCTTGGCCAGGTCGCAGTTGTAAATGAGAATTTGTTCTCAACTGGCCTACCTGGTGAAATAAAAAAATACAAATGTATCATCGGAATATCAACTGGTGAGTGGCAAAGCCACAACTCCTCATTCAGCCGATTGTAATCGCCGGTAAAAACAATTATTGAAAAGAGCGGGATCCTAGGTATCCAGTGCTGTTTGATTTATTTCATTTTTACAACGAGGGTCTGCCATGACAATATACAAAGTAACAGCATGAAGCTTTTTCCAAACAATCGGTGTAAATATCAGATGGTATGGTTGGCTACAAGGTACTTGCGCAGGCTGCAAATGAAGCGACCCATGATTGAAATTCTGCATGTTCAACTTGCCTTTCTATAATCTTGGCTCGGAACAGTAATTTTTTCATTTGGGCCAGTAGTTTTCACATGGTACTAGACAATGTCCCTGAATTTCAAGCCCTGCAATGGCTCTATTGAACAGGGACAACCATATCTATTCGTGATCGTGCAATTAGCGAAACACAAATTGTGCCACAATAATTGCTACAAAACATGACTCCATTCATTTTTAGATCAGACAGCACGCTCAATCAACTGATAGCGTCATCAGTGTAACTATCTGGCACGAACATTTTAAAATACCGCTATAGTGCATCATTATTGCTTTAACACCTCATAACTCAGAATTATGTAGGTGAAGTGGTTAAACACCCCAAATAATGTATAGTGGTGAATCTTTCCCTTTTAACCATAAGAATGTAATACATCTAAAGGCACAAGCAACGAGAGGAACCGGGCGACAGGCCTCCTGCAAATGTACCTCTTGTCATTTCTCTGTATCTGTCGAGGATCTTGACACTACTGGGACGACTGGCGAGGACGCGATCTTGCGTTGTCTCTGCGCGCTCCCGTGCCACCTTCAGTTCCAGTAGTTGTAGTTTCCTCCGCAATGTCCTGTTTTCTTTCTGGCTTTGAGTTATTTCCAAACGAAACACTGCATAGTCATCGTCTACGAGTTTACAGACCTCTGTCACTGCTGCATTCGCTAGCACCTCCATGATGGAGGCTATTTGCGTGTGAAGAACCATACAGTTAGCCATTATTAGCAGCTAGCTAGCTTTACCTAGATAACGTCTGTCAACCAAGTCCGGTCACCAACGCGAATTAAAGACTACCTAGGACAAGTATGTGATGCTGTGCAATTAAATGAGCACATGGTATTAATAAATCTCTGAAAAACAACAATAAAAACGCTAACTTGGAAATGATTATTGGTCACTGTTCACTTCCGTCGTCTACTACTTCTTCTGAAAGGTATACACACCGCCACCTACTGTACTGGAGTGTGAGGCCTCCCCATAGAGCAGGGTTTTCTAAACCTCTTGGGGTCCCCCCTGGGTGCACGTAGTTTTTTTTGCTATAGAACATCACAGCTGATTCAAATAATCAAAGCTTGATGATGAGTTGGTTATTTGAATCCGCTTTGTAGCGCAAGGGCAAAAACCCAAAACGTGCACGGTTGGGAAACCCGGTTATAGAGCAGTAGCAGTGCTTGGGTAAAATCTCGGAAGCCAAATTACAACCTGTGTTGTGGTAATTGTGTTTGCTCTGTAACCCGTTTAATTCATATGCCTCGCAAAAGTGATATAAGGCGCCTCGCAAAAGTGATATATATAAGGCAGAGACGATAAGAAAACAGTGGCAGAATAAATTCAACCATACCTTTTTTTGTTTTATAAAAAAAAATGATAGCAACCTCTGTCCAGTGCAATCCACAAAGCATATTGCATGTACAGTAACAGACCGTTACAGGACCTACAGCGTGATCAAGCCAGTAAATGTTTCCGACATTTTCAGACCACTAAACAACTTGATTTAGAACCACAAACAGTTCACGATGCTGTCTGTGTGGGTGGACCAATTCAGTTTGTCTCTGTACGCCGAGGAACTTAACTTACTACCCTCTCCACTACATTGATGGAACAGTAGTGGAGAGGGTAGTAAGTTTTAAGTTCCTCGGCGTACACATCACAGACAAACTGAATTGGTCCACCCACACAGACAGCATCGTGAAGAAGGCGCAACAGCGCCTCTTCAACCTCAGGAGGCTGAAGAAATTCGGCTTGTCACCAAAAGCTCTCAAACTTCTACAGATGCACAATCGAGAGCATCCTGTACGGCAACTGCTCCGCCCACAACCGTAAGGCTCTCCAGAGGGTAGTGAGGTCTGCACAACGCATCACCGGGGGCAAACTACCTGCCCTCCAGGACAACTACACCACCCGATGTCACAGGAAGGCCATAAAGATCATCAAGGACATCAACCACCCGAGCCACTGCCTGTTCACCCCGCTATCATCCAGAAGGCGAAGTCAGTACAGGTGCATCAAAGCTGGGACCGAGAGACTGAAAAACAGCTTCTATCTCAAGGCCATCAGACTGTTAAACAGCCACCACTAACATTGAGTGGCTGCTGCCAACACACTGACTCAACTCCAGCCACTTTAATAATGGGAATTGATGGGAAATTATGTAAAATATATCACTAGCCACTTTAAACAATGCTACCTAATATAATGTTTACATACCCTACATTATTCATCTCATATGTATATACTGTACTCTATCATCTACTGCATCTTTATGTAATACATGTATCACTAGCCACTTTAACTATGCCACTTTGTTTACATACTCATCTCATATGTATATACTGCACTCAATACCATCTACTGTATCTTGCCTATGCCGCTCTGTACCATCACTCACTCATATCTTTATGTACATATTCTTTATCCCCTTACACTTGTGTCTATAAGGTAGCAGTTTTGGAATTGTTAGCTAGATTACTTGTTGGTTATTACTGCATTGTCGGAACTAGAAGTCAAGCATTTCGCTACACTCGCATTAACATCTGCTAACCATGTGTATGTGACAAATCAAATTTGATTTTGATTTGAGTTACCACAAGTCGCAAAGAAAACAACAGGAGCTGCCTCCACTATTCCAGCAACATTTCAACATCAAATCACCTATGCTTATTCTAATACCAAAAACAATGTAGTACAATCAACGTAAGCTAAATATGATGTGGCTGTCCATGGTTCTGACTTGTGTGTGGGCATTGGTGCAAGTAGAAAAACATGTCGACTCACCCAACTTGTAGAGAAACTCCAATGCCAGCCTCCTCTCTTTCATGTTGACAAAACACTATCACTCTATCATACAGTACAATACACATTTTTGTTTTTTTGTCCTAGGCTACCTGGCTAAAATGCTTGCTCGCTAGCCTAACTTCCATTCATGGGCAACATTGGCTAGTTAACATTAGCCTTTTAGGCCTACATCTATAGTTAGCTACATATGGAACTTCCATCCAATTAGGCCGGTCACAACAATGGATCAGAATCGCTGTAATAGTCATTGCCTAGTATGGAGAATTAAGTAAAACCACAAGTCCAAATCCCTAGCTCCATCTATAGCTAATTTTGGACAGGGACAATTTTAGCTAGCTAGCTAGCCACCGGAGGACAGCAACACAACGAGATGCAACTATTCAAGTTAATGCCATATGCTCTCAATGGGATTTGTTAGGAGTGACACCTAAATCCAAGATGGCTTCCCTTGATACTCTATTTCGGTGCGCCAGGTCCATTCACAGTTGAGCTCGCTCAGTTTAGCTCAACGCTTATTGGCACATTTTATGTCAAGGGAGGCCAAATGCTCGCTGGCTTCCCTTACTTTATATTCTACGGGCGGCAACAATGTCATACTCGTTTGAGCCAGACAGCATCAGATGGATGGCCTACAAGTATAGAGACAGAGGGGCGCTGTATCGCTTGCTCAGATGATTTCTCCTGTAAGATACATTCAGCCTTTTGCAAATTGAAGGACAATTATGAGACCGAGAGAGATTTTGTTTTTGTCAATATTTTGGGAAGCCTGGCTTCCCTTGGCATGCATGAATACATGCCACTGCCATTAGAGGACAATAGTATAAGTTATATCCATAAAACCTTACGGTCAATCAAGGAAATGGTTCCAATCGTTTTTCCACCATTCATTTTCCCATAAAGGATTTTAGAAACACTTAATATAAGGGCTGAGTTTCATGTAGGCTTACCCTGGCATGACATTTTGATAGCCGTGTAAATCTCTCAAGGACAATGTGACTTATCAATATATCTGCCTGTATTTACCGACCTAAAATGAAATGCTTATTAACTGCTAATATGACAATCATAGGGCACTACAAATCCCATGAATATCTGTATGAGACTGCCGAAGATAAGAATCTCTGGATTAACTATGTAATGTTAGCTAAATGTAGTGAAGAATAAATTGGCAACATTTCTTTAAATGGAAAATTCTGTGAACTGTCTTGAGCATGTTTTAAACTGACACGATATCTGTTAGCAAAGGTGTCAGCTAGAGATGATGTGCAGGAGCTTGCAGGGATTTGTAGTTTTGCATGATGATCTACTTTGATGCTAATTAGATTTTTTTTAAATCTGAGAGTAAATAGAGACGAATGTATTGATAAGTCACGTCCGATTTACAAGTTTATCAAAATGTCACGCCAGGGTAAGCCTACACGAAACACAGCCCTTAAGTGTTGCTAAAATCACCTATGGGAAAAAATGGTGGTGGAAAAACATTTGGAACCATTTCCCTGTTTGACCACTAGGTTTTATGGGTATTATGACACCTCCACTGTGGGTCTATATACTGCTATAGTTTCTAATAAAATAATTCCCTACAAACCTCATTCCAGTACCATGTTTCCCTATCAATTTCAAAATAAGAATTAAATCGCATATGCCCTAATCTCATCCACCACAACATAACTTCTCCCTTCTCTTCCCATTACATTATAGTACAGATTTCCTTGTAATATAAAAAATCTCTACCTTACTTTCACCCTATTGCCTCTGCCAACAATCAAACACATTTTTTAAATCACTGACCACATCTACATGCACACCAATATTCAGTTTTTATTCGGGATACTCAAGTATTCTGCTTTTGAGTTGACACATTTAAATCATCATATCCCGTTTACAATAACACAAAGGCTCGTATCCCGGTTATGAGAAACCCGGATAAAATGCCTGGGTTATGCTAATCTCAGAGGGGTCTCTTCAAACTGGGTAAGAGTGTACGACTTGTTTACTTCTGTTTAGGAGGGTAATTAACCCATTTATTAACTTGTCATTTGAAACAGGCTTGTGTAAACCTAGTCTAGAAAAAGGACAGTTGAATATTTACCCTACTGAGGTGATGTACACTGAACAAAAATATAAACGCAACACGTAAAGTGAAGTAAAAGAGAAGAGAAATGTTCCGTGCACACAAAGCTAACTTTGCTACATTTTTGTGCCAAATTTGTTTACACCCCTGTCGGTGAGCATTTCTCCCTTGCCAAGATAATCCATCCACCTGACAGGTGTGTCATATCAAGAAGCACAGGTGCACCTTATGCTGGGTACACTAAAATGTGCAGTATCGTCACGCAACACAATGCCACGATGTCTCATGTTGAGGGAGCATGCTATGCCAGCACACCAAACGACAAGTCTGTATCAAGTGAGAATACCCAGATGCTCAACTGAGGGATTTAGTCATCCAAAACAACTCTTACCCCAAGACACTTCACATGACTATAATACAGCTCAAGGAACACTGCTAAAATTTCTCCCCATTGTGGACACACCTATGTCTAGGGAGGATACTCCGGAAGCAGAAGCTCTTGTAACATAGTTTGATCTTCAAGTGCCTCTCCTTCCTTGATGTGAATGGTCTGGTGCTTCTTCACATAGTTCGCCTCAGTAAAACGCTTCCCACATGTGGGGCAGGCGTATGGCTTGTCGGCGTACATCCTAATGCTCAGCCTCCCAAATTGTGACCCGATGACACCAGAGGAGGTAGAAGCAGGAGCCACCACCCTCAGGTGGTTACTCTCTGAGCTGCCTCCTCTAGCCATTGTTTGTTGGGCTGTTTGCTGTGTTATAGGCTAGGTACCTCTTGTGGTGAACGCCCATCCTGACCCTGTCTGCATTGGTGTGGTAAGGAGAAGACAGACTTCCTGAAAGACTACCATCAGGGGAGTCTCCCACCACTCTCTGTGATGGCTGAAGCCCAGGGTGACCTGCTCTGCTCATCATAGATACTGTGGTGTTTTTATCATAGGTCCTGCTCCATCCCTGCACTGAGACTGTGAAGAGAAGGGTCTGGGCTGCAGACTGGATCCCTGACGGGAGCCTCGGTCTCTCTGATGACCACCAGGACTGCGGTTGTTCAGTCCACCTGTCCACTGGTTGTGTTCTGTGTGATGGTGGAAACTGTCAGTTGTGGTTCGGTCCCGGTTCCGACTCAGGAAGGAAAATCGAAGGCTTCTGTTCCAGGGTCCTGATCCAGGGCCAGGGTTTGTAACCAGCCACTTCAGAGGTCCAGTCTCTCCCAATAGCAACACAGGATATCAGCAGGTCCTCATGGACTGCAGACTGCAAACAAATTGTATAGAAGAGCATTTAAGAAACTACACTGCTCAAAAAAATAAAGGGAACACTTAAACACAATGTAACTCCAAGTCAATCACACTTCTGTGAAATCAAACTGTCCACTTAGGAAGCAACACTGATTGACAATACATTTCACATGCTGTTGTGCAAATGGAATAGACAACAGGTGGAAATTATAGGCAATTAGCAAGACACCCCCAATTAAGGAGTGGTTCTGCAGGTGGTGGCCACAGACCACTTCTCAGTTCCTATGCTTCCTAGCTGATGTTTTGGTCACTTTTGAATGCTGGCGGTGCTTTCACTCTAGTGGTAGCATGAGACGGAGTCTACAACCCACACAAGTGGCTCAGGTAGTGCAGCTCATCCAGGATGGCACATCAATGCGAGCTGTGGCAAGAAGGTTTGCTGTGTCTGTCAGCATAGTGTCCAGAGCATGGAGGCGCTACCAGGAGACAGGCCAGTACATCAGGAGACGTGGAGGAGGCCATAGGAGGGCAACAACCCAGCAGCAGGACCGCTACCTCTGCCTTTGTGCAAGGAGGAGCAGGAAGAGCACTGCCAGAGCCCTGCAAAATTACCTCCAGCAGGCCACATGTGCTCAAACGGTCAGAAACAGACTCCATGAGGGTGGTATGAGGGCCTGACGTCCACAGGTGGGGGTTGTGCTTACAGCCAAACACCATGCAGGACGTTTGGCGAATTTGCCAGAGAACACCAAGATTGGCAAATTCGCCACTGGCGCCCTGTGCTCTTCACAGATGAAAGCAGGTTCACACTGAGCACATGTGACAGACGTGACAGAGTCTGGAGACGCCGTGGAGAACGTTCTGCTGCCTGCAACATCCTCCAGCATGACCGGTTTGGCGGTGGGTCAGTCATGGTGTGGGGTGGCATTTCTTTGGGGGGCCGCACAGCCCTCCATGTGCTCGCCAGAGGTAGCCTGACTGCCAGTAGATACCGAGATGAGATTCTCAGACCCCTTGTGAGACCATATGCTGGTGCGGTTGGCCCTGGGTTCCTCCTAATGCAAGACAATGCTAGACCTCATGTGGCTGGAGTGTGTCAGCAGTTCCTGCAAGAGGAAGGCATTGATGCTATGGACTGGCCCGCCCATTCCCCAGACCTGAATCCAATTGAGCACATCTGGGACATCATGTCTCGCTCCATCCACCAACGCCACGTTGCAACCACAGACTGTCCAGGAGTTGGCGGATGCTTTAGTCCAGGTCTGGGAGGAGATCCCTCAGGAGACCATCCGCCACCTCATCAGGAGCATGCCCAGGCGTTGTAGGGAGGTCATACAGGCACATGGAGGCTACACACACTACTGAGCCACTACTGAGCCTTTTGACTTGTTTTAAGGACATTACATCAAAGTTGGATCAGCCTGTAGTGTGGTTTTCCACTGTAATTTTGAGTGTCACTCCAAATCCAGACCTCCATGGGTTGATACATTTGATTTCCATTGATCATTTTTGTGTGATTTTGTTGTCAGCACATTCAACTATGTAAAGAAAAAAGTATTTAATAAGAATATTTCATTCATTCAGATCTAGGATGTGTTATTTTAGTGTTCCCTTTATTTTTTTGAGCAGTGTGTATATATATATATTTTTTAAATGTTCTAAATAAGCTTTGTTGTACAATTTAAAAGGTCAAATAGACTTCATTTAAAACAGTCTCTAATAATCTATTGAATTCAGAGCGTGTGAAGTTATACCTAGGCTAAATATAAGCCTTCCACAATCATAAGAACCACTAATACTTTTCATTATTTTATCAAAATAGTTTAATCTGATTTTTTGCAATAATCACTTATCTGGCTTCAAGTCTGTCTATGAAAATGCCCTTTTGTTACATATTTAACCAGAACACTGCATAATTCAAATTCACTGATAATGTAGCAGGTATTGTAGAAAATGAACACTGGTGTCAAACACACTCTAGCACAAGCCCACGTGCTAGTGAGTAGCCAGCTACTATTTATATTTCAAGTTTAGCCAACTTGGATCTAGGTATAATTTCACATGCTCTGAATTCAGCTAACAAGGCAAAACAGTTGGGATGGTTATGAACACACCCTTCTGTCCGTCTCCAACTGTTTGAACAGTCTGTCCACCTTGTTCAGATGTTGAGGTCAAGTGGCCTACCTTATTTCTCAGAATGACAAGTTGCCAATTCCTTATAAATTGTTTTGCTTATTCCACATCCAGAAAACACAGACTAAACAGCTAGTAAAACCATCTTTATTTGACAAAAATGCTGCTAGCGATACGTGGTACCATAATATGCGCATGACAAACTGAGCATACATTACCCAGAATGACTGTTCATTGGTATATCCGTTTTTAGCCGTGTCTGGTATGGTTCGAAAGGTTACCTTCTCCTCTATAACAGTAAAATAATGTCTCCATGTGTTTCAGTGTCCATATGACCGATTCTGTTGGACCAAACCTCAAATGCAAATAGCGAGTTGAAACCGTTTGTCAGAGAGGAAGAAGTGATCTCTCATCTTTATTGTTGTGAGTGATAGGGGGAGGGGCTTGGGAGAAAGAGGCAAAGCGAGAGGTTTCACTCTCACCATAATCTGTCCAAAATAAGCCCAATGCCATTCTGCCTTTGGGGCGACTCCCCCCATTGTTAGGGCGGGGAGACGTGAGCATATCGTCGTTATATACCGATCTCTGGTGTAAATGGGAAGGTGCACAGCACAGAAGGAGCGAACGAAACCAAAAAGACAACATGAGAACAAGGGGACATAAACGCTCAGAAAAACAAAACAAAAAATATTCCAAATGCGATACAGGCATTTGGAATATCGCACAAAAACATGAAGTCAAATTAATCAAATGAATTTGATATATTGCCCAGCCCTAATTGATAGGCAATGCATTTGGTACAGATTTGACTGCCTTATTCTAAACGGTTTATCAAAACAATGTGCAATACATTGGGCCATTATATTAGTAGGTAGCTATATTGCTATAAAAGTATTGGTCCACATTATAGCTAGTGTCCAATACTGATACAGGCAAGAGTTGCTTGCCTTGGGTCCCAACAAAAAGCTTTAGGCCCAACTGTTATATTGGTCATCTAGTAGCCAGCTAGTGGGGATACTTGTAAACTTTACAGCTAGCTAGCCAGGTAGCTATCGAGTGGAATTGTAACTTTTATTTTAAAGAGTGGAATGCATTTTCTGCTGGTGTATCCTTAGGTATCTCCTCTCAGAGAACCTCTTCACGCAGTGATTACAGGCGAATGGCCTTTCTCCCGTGTGGACCCTTTGGTGCCTCTTCAGGTCACCAGCCTGGGCGAAGCGCATATGACACTCAGTACAGCTGAAGGGTTTCACCCCTGTGTGGACCCTCTGGTGCCGCTTCAGGTTGCCAGCCTCAGCAAAGCGCATGTGACATTGGGTACAGCTGAAGGGTTTCTCCCCTGTGTGGACCCTCTGGTGGATCTCCACCTTCTGGGGGCAGCTGAAGCCTTTGTTACAGAACATGCAGAGGAACCGTTTCTCTTTACTATTGCCTGATGTGGCTCCCCCTCCCTGAGCCTGGGCTCTAGCCCTGTCGTTTGAGTTCAATACCTGATCAAAAAGGACGTGGCTGTGTGAATCAGAAGGCCGCATCGACATGGACACTGGGTTGCGATCCGTGAGGTCGTTTAAAGGGGAGTGGGTTGCGACATTTGGATTAGTCTCTAAGCTTTCCCTGTAATCTAAGAAATCTCTGCCCTGTGAGAGTCCATTTCCTAAGTGAGTATCTGCATTCCATGTGGGAGGAACGTCGCCCTCCACTTTCACCTCATCTACCACTATAACCTCCCCTTTCTTATCTAGGCACCCTTCAGAGTATACACTACTACTGTACTGGTTCCAGTCCCCTCTAGACAGATCAGTCTGTGTCTCTAAATCCAAGGGAATGTTGCCAGGGTCCATCTTTGTAGAGTAAGAACAAGACGGATCATTGCCAGTTTCTAACACGTCCCCTGCGTCTCGATGGGAATGAACTGTCCTCAGGCTTGGGTTACCGTAAAGTAAATAATCTGAGCCGAGAGCAGGATGACAGCCCAGAGGTCCAAGGCCCAGTCTCTCTGGGCTCTCTGGTCTCTGTGTTACGGTTAAAGTCTCTGTGTCGGTCTCTGACTTGCGGATGCCATTCAGCGTTCCACTGACCTCTGTGACGATGCATCTGGTATTGGGCTGCGTGGTGGCGGTGGGGTTTGCCGTGGCTAAAGAGGGCGCTCCTGCGGATCCAGTCTGGACGTCTCTGCTGTGCCGTTGGTTCTCCTCTTCTTCAGAACTCTCCTGCTTGACCCCAAGACCAGCACTCTCTGCATCTGCAGCCTGACACAAGAAGAGAGGAGGTTGTTACTGGTAACTAGTTGTATTGGATAACAATGTCGTAGGGAAGTCTCACAAGCTCCCCTATGGAAGATAAATGAGGATGTACATGTAAGCATGTGAATAGCTGAGGGAAGCCTTTCTGAAATAAACAGGCCATATTTAATTTACATAGTAACACATTTTCAATGCAACACTATTACACTAACCTCTATAACGATAACGTGCTGGGTTGAGGATCCACTCCCCTCAACAGTGATTGGTTGGTCATCTCTCCATGTATTGTGTCCCACTGGCTTCACAAAGCTCCTGTGGCCTCCAGTTAGATGTCCTTCACCTGAGACAGTGATTGGGGGGAAAGAGGTGCTAAGGTGAACTACTGTGATTGATCAACGCTATATTGTGCACTATTGACGCCATCTAGAATTGGTAAAGATGTAAGGTAACACTTATTATAACTACTTTATGTACTACTTATTGATTGATGTAGGCTGATTATGTTCCATGTACCACATTGTTTGCAATGAGTAAATAATAAGACATTAAATCAGTAAATCAGGGATCTGGTTACAATATGCTATTGTATCTTTGCGCAAGGTAGTTAAGTAATCAGGGGAATTATTGCATTCTATCCAAAAACTGACCAAGACCCAATTACGCAGCCTCTGCCTTTTTTCTACAAAATGTACCTCTTGTCATTCCTCTGTATCGGTCGAGGATCTTGACACTACTGGGACGACTGGCGAGGACGCGCTCTCGCGTTGTTCTCTCTGTGCGCTCCCGTGCAACCTTCAGTTCTAGTAGTTTCCTTCGTAATGCCCTGTTTTCTTTCTGGCTTTGAGTTATTTCTAAACGAAGCACTGCATAGTCGTCGTCTACGAGTTTACAGATCTCTGCCACGGCTGCATTCGCCAGCACCTCCATGATGGAGGCTATTTGAGTGTGAAAAACCACACAGTTTGCCATTGTTAGCTGCTAACTAACCTGCGGTACATACATAAATAACGTCTATCAACAAAGTCCTGTCTCCAACGCGAATTAAACACTATATGGGGTAAGTATGTGATGCTGTGCAGTTAAATTAGTCATTTTTTTAACATCGAAATAACAACAATAAAACACTAACGTGGAAATTGTTCTTGGTCACTGTTCACTTCCGTTAATTCTTCGTGTGAGTTTCCGGCAGACTAGTTGTGTTGCGTATTGCTGCCTTTCACAGGTCGGAGTGTGAATTGCACATTGTCAGAAAAAAGTGGAAAGGATTTTTTTTAAAATCGCACCTCCACCTAACTCTACACACAAACAAACACACCTCCCTTATCCCACTACTTTAGCCTTACCAGATACAACAGCTTTGGAGAATGGAACTCTTCTCTTAAAACCAACTGTAGATCTTCTGCAAAGAGGAAACTCTGACACCCAAAAATGTCTGTCCTGCTGCCACTGCCACATATATTTTCCGCAATTTAAACCCCATCAGTGCAGTACAATTTAATTACCATAGCAATAAACGCAAGAAATCCTACCTTACTTAAACTCACCCTGTGGATTTCTCTCTTCAGGCCTACTCACCGGGGGGCTCCTAGGTCTCAAACTCTCTGCAGTATTCTGCCTTCTCCCTACAGTTAGCAGCTGTTAGCTCTGCCCACGACCGGCTCATGTGAACTACAATCCCAACGCTTTTGTTTTAACGTTTAGAAGCGTCAATACTCATCGCTTGCGATACGGCCTTTAACCTTAAACATAAAATTATTCTTCATTGGGAATGATATAAACTTTCAACTGTCGTTAACAAATGACCAGCAATCTAAATCAGAGTAGATTTTTCATCAGTATGAAACAAATCATCTTGTTGATACTGAGCATACTCCCATTTTTCAGCAGGGTGGAAATAACTATTTCCATCCCCATAATACCATCTGTAGGAACTCAAATTAGCATATCTTGTTGGACAAATCTAGGTAGTGAATCCCGGTTTAAGTCAAATGTATTGCATTGGTGCCCAATGAACATGACCCAGAACAAGCATCATGATTCCACTACTTATAAGGCCACTCCTATAGACTCTATGTGCCATTAGCACCATACGTGCTACAGTTCCTGAGTATTATCATTATCATCAAAAATGTAATTTGGTAATGGATATAAATCAAATGGATTAGGATCAGTTCCACTCTCCGGATCAGAGTTCACCCTCTCCATTCACCAATCAATCCGTCCAGTTTTAAAAATCATTCAATTTCCAAATCATAATCAAAACCCAATGAATTATCCATCCCAAATTTAGATTGACATTGTTCAGTGATGAAAACCCTCAATTTGGCATACACCAACATTGGCAGAATGTGCATTTATATTAACATACAGTATAATGAACCTATAATTCTAGTATTAATATTCTTATCATGCATATAATTACAGATCAGTATCTTAATGCATTCTTAATCTCATTTACTATATATGTAGCAGTGTGTAGACCTCTACAATCAACCTGATACCCAAAATAAACAATTTTAGACAAATCTAAATCATTTATGGGCACAGTTAACCAACCCCCCTCCTTCAGGCACTGATTCTCCTGGTGTCTCTTCATTGGTTCTTTTTCAGATAGCTTCATATTTCAAAGTGGATGGCCCATGATAATGTCTCACCTGGGCCGCCACCACCTTTACCACCCATTATGTCTTGTCCATTTGTCAACCAGCAACATGAAAGAAGTTTGGAACAGATCTCCCTTCATGCTCACTCTACGTCGACTCCTGTCACACTCCTGACAGGAGGGAGACTTTTAATAAAAGCGGATTATGTTTTCTCATGCAACATATTTCAATTACTTTACTACATCACATTAGCTCCGCAATGATAATTTGTTTGATGAAAAATGAGTCTTTATACGACATAAGTATGAACATAATCTTGTAATTTCTCCACGATAAACCATTGGAGTTTAATATGAAAAATGTTTGTGTTGATTCAAGAATGAAGTATATTGTTTTGGTTCCACTTAGGTAAGGGAAACTCAGTCCCCGAAATGACACAAAAATAACCAAGTCAGTCAGCACAGAGTAAATTTTGTAGTTCATTTAAACAAAATGGTCATACACTCACAATGTGAAGTGCAGCACTTTTATTGCACACAATTATACATGTGACAAGTAAAATAACTTTTATCTGATACCCTCGCTTTGATCAAATGAATTTTAGAATGCCTTGGAAAAGGTTCAACATAACATTACACACAGCTTCACTACTTCAGGTCAAGTAAACCTGAATTAAGGCACTATCATTTCCTCATAAAACACCAGCATCAAACAACAGGACAAGGTTGTCACTTTTACATCAGTGAAGAATTGTTACAGACACCATCCCACCAACTATATCATCTACTCTGCCTCATCATACTCATTCTTTTCTCAGTTCACCTCATCCAGTTCCCTACTACATCCTAAACCAACAAAATTAACTAAACTAACTAACTAACTAGTACTACATTACATGTCACTATACTCTATACATGGGCCATGTGCATTTTCTGCTGGTGTATCCTGAGGTAGCTCCTCTCTGAGAACCTCTTCCCGCAGTGCGTACAGGTGAATGGCCTCTCTCCCGTGTGGACCTTCAGGTGCGCCTTCAGATGGTGCTGGTGGGAGAACCTCTTCTCACACTGGGGGCAGCTGTAGGGTTTCTCCCCTGTGTGGACCCGCTGGTGCCTCTTCAGGTGGTGCTGGTGGGAGAACCTCTTCTCACACAGGTGGCAGCCAAACGGTTTCTCCCCCGTGTGCATCCTCTGATGGCTCTCCATCTGTTTGCGGAAACTGAAGACTTTCCAACAGAATGAACATGGGAAGCACTTCTCTTTGCCACCGGATCTACTGATAGCGTCACTACTACTGTTATTTGTCAATGGGCTTGTGTAGCCATTTAGTGTTGAGGCACTGGCATTGTCTGAGTTCTGGTTTAACATAAGGAGAGTGTGAGGAGGATGAAGGCCAGGGAGTGTCTGTGTTGTCGCAGGGTCCATGTTCCAGTTTATAGATCCTATAGAAGGCTGGCTGAAGGCAGCACCTGTTTGTGGGGTAACCTGAGGCGCCATCTGTCTCTCTGAATCACAACTATAGGAGCAGGATGGAGCATCGCTAGCCGAGTCTGTTCTCTCCCGCCCCATACTGACACCTCCCCGTCCCCGCAGACCAAATCTAAACCTTGTCCTGGTCTCAGCCAGTCTGTTGTCATGGAGACTAAGTTTGGTTGTTGTTTTGCGTTTGACTGTCTGTTTCTGGTTGTGGTTAACAGTGTTGTTCCCCAGCCTGAAGTTGAAGACGCTGTCCCATCCACTGATCTCCACTATGTCGCTTTTGGCCCCAGCCTGCTCTGTGATGTCATCCTCTGGGCTCTTGGCTGCACCAGTCTGGGAATCCAATATGGCCACCGTGTCTCCTCTTTTAGCCTCCAGCAAACCACCTACAGGCAAATGTTACAATCCAGACTTAACAAACATGACAACAGAACAAAAATCATATACATGGATTTTGTGTGTGTTATTTGCCTGGTGATATGATATGACTGTCATGTTGATATACATAGTATTGTTTGTTTTTGAATTTCATACAAATTGTATTGCTATTGTTTTAGAAATAAAGTAATCATAAGGTTTCATGTGTGTTTAATAAAAACATTTGTCAGGTGCATCACTATTCCCATTGAAGATCTATTACTGTATGGAGGCTATATGTATTACCATTGAAGATCTATTACTGTATGGAGGCTATATGTATTTCTCCCTTACCTTGCTCCCCCATCTTTAATCCACTCAGCAGGTCAATGCTCTCTGGTCCGTCTTCTATTGTCTCCTCTTTGACCAGCAGCAGATCAGGCTTCCCATCCTCCATGTCTACTGACTGTAAGAGATACAGAGTGAGAGGATGTTGGATCAAGAAATCTGACATGAGCACCCCGCTATGGAGCATCTGGACAATGAGGGATTGCTATGAGTACTATGTAAACATGTTAGTTGACTTGATTACCTGACACGTAAATGGTTGGGTAATTCAAATGCAGGGTCCCACACTTAAAACAAAATTAATCAACATCTGGGCCTGTATCCACACAGCCTCAGAGTAAGAGTGCTGATCTTTCCATTTAATCATAATTATGACCTAAAAGGCTAAACTGATCCTCGATCAGCACTCCCTTCTCTGAGAGGCTTTGTGGATACGGGCCCAGACCTAATACCATTCAGACAGTAGTTCACAGTGGGCTCACCTCAGTGAGACTGTGTGTGGTCCTGTGCTGCTCAGCTGGTTTCTCTGTGGGTTCAGGAGGAGGTGTAGGCTGGTTGTCCTCCATGACCATGGTCCCCTCAGGGTTCCCCAGACCCTCCTCACACCCCTCATCCTTCACCAGCAGCACCTCTGGACCCTCATCCTGGAAGAGAGGTGATACAGATTACAGACATACACTCCCTCAGGTACGTACACACACACACACACACACACAGATAATATAACACTTTCAACATGGAGTGTTTACCCATCCCCACTGTTTGTATGTATGAAGGATCCCCATTAGCTGCTGCCAAGGCAGGGCCTACACTTCCAGGGGTTCAGCACAATTAAGGCAGTTGTACAATTTTGAAAACATTACAATACATTTCACAACACATTAAGCGTGTGCCCTCAGGCCACTACTCTACTACCACATACCTACAACACAAAATAAATGTTATCATGTTTGTGTGTGTGCATGTGTCTACGTTTAGGTCCTATACTGTAGTTACAGAATGACTTCATTGTTAAACCCATCATGGTGGACAAACAGTAAATATGGTGTGGGTGAATAGTCAGCTATGATAAGTCAACTATTTTGAGGTGTACAGTGGGTGTTTCCTAGTGTGTGGTTATGTGTAGGTATATTTAGTAAGTAGTCTGGTTATAATGCTCTGTCGTGGGTATGTAGAATAGGGTGAAATCAGGGGCCGTATCCACAAAGCCTCTCGGAGGAGTGCTGATGTAGGATCAGTTTTGCCTTTCAGATCATAATGAATAAGACGATGTAGACAGGTCGGGGCCTGATCCTCGATCAGCACTTCTACTCTAAGACTCTTTGTTGAGCCGGTATCCACAAAAGGCTCTCAGAGTAAAGTGCTGAGAATAGATACATTACATTTTACTCCTACTCTAATGGGTAAAAATAAAAGCGATGAATGAAGCTACTTTAGTCATAACAGTCCCACCTAGTTGACAGATATTTAGGAAACCACACGAGCTGTCCTAACCAGTTAAGAGTTATCAGCAGGTTTACTGGTGATGAAGCAAGTCAATGGTTCCTGTGCCACATGCAATTGCTTTGGAGTTGTTCAAATAATGTTTGGATAATTCAATAGGCTCAATCCATAAATAATCTAGACCTACATGCAACAGTAACTCTTGCGCTTTTGACAATGATTTCTCATGATATGCCTAAATGCTAATGAAGACTAGACGAAATAAATAAACACGTTTTTCTTTCAATGATTTAATTACCTATTACCTACATAATGCTATTTCATGTTATCCCGTCGGAGCGCAACATCACGTTGTAAAAAGAAAAAGCCTAAATCGGGAATGCTGGTAAATTGGGCAACTGAAAGCATCTAAAGCTTATGTAAACTTTGATTGTGTCCGATGAAAATTCTAGAACTTTCAAACGTATGCAACATTATTGGCAAGTGATTTGATAAACGGGAGTTAAAAGTTGTTAAAGGGAAGTGACGAGGGTTGGTAACAGTATAATGGTAATATTGTCAAAATTCAGTTAACAATAATCAGAATTGGTTAAAAAAAAAAAGGTTATTTATGAAAACATATTAGGCTATAATTAAGAGAAGGCAACGTGATCGTGTCAGGAGAAAACTATATCAAACGTTTTACCATCGCAACATTTGATGTACAGTCACATTCACTGTGGATGTATGAAACGTGCCATACAGTTCACAGCTGGCGATGCCTCATTGGTTATTCCCTATCTTTTGCAACAATGTCAATGAGCGTCATCACTATCTTCCCTTTGCAGGATGTCGTGACTATCAGTTGAGATAAACTTTTATGAGTTGATTTTACTCCTGGCTCAGAGTTTGCCCGGGCAGTGTCTTCAAATCAAATCAAATTGTATTTGTCACATGCGCGGAATACAACAGGTATACAGTGAAATTCTTACTTTCAAGCCATTAACCACCAATGCAGTTTTAAGAAAAATACGTGTTAAGTCAAATATAGTTAAGTAAAAAATAAATAAAAGTAACAAATAATTAAAGAGCAGCAGTAAAATAACAATAGCGATGCTATATACAGGAGGTACTGGTACAGTCAATGTGTGGGGGCACCGGTTAGAGTTAGTTACTATGCATATATAATAAACAAAGAATAGTAGCAGCTTAAATGGGGGGGCAATGCAAGTAGTCTGGGTAGCCATTTGATTAGCTGTTCTTATGGCTTGGGGGTAGAAGCTGTTGAGAAGCCTTTTGGACCTACACTTGGTGCTCCGGTACCGCTTACCGTGCGGCAGCAGAGTGAACAGTCTATGACTAGGGTGGCTGGAGTCTTTGACAATTTTTAGGGCCTTCCTCTGACACCGCCTGGTATAGGGGTCCTACATGGCAGGAAGCTTGGCCCCAGGGATGTACTGGGCCGTACGCAATCCCACCACACGGCCAGGTCTCTGACCTCCTCCCTATATTATCTCATTGTTGTCAGTGATCAGGCCTACCACTGTTGTGTCATCAGCAAACTTAATGATGATGTTGGAGTCGTGCCTGGCCATGCAGTCATGAGTGAAGAGGGAGTACAGGAGGGGACTGAGCACGCACCCCTGAGGGGCCCCCGTGTTGAAGATCAGCGTGGCGGATGTGTTGTTACCTACCCTTACCAACTGGGGGCGGCCAGTCAGGAAGTACAGGATCCAGTTGCAGACTAGTTGTTGGACTAGTAACCAAAAGGTTGCAAGATCGAATCCCCAAGCTGACAAGGTAAAAATCTGTCATTCTGCCCCTGAACAAGGCAGTTAATCCACTGTTCCTAGGCCATCATTGAAAATAAGAATTTGCTCTTAACTGACTTGTCTAGTTAAATAAATAATTAAAGGTGTTTAGTCCCAGGGTCCTTAGCTTACTGATGAGCTTTGAGGGCACTATGGTGTTGAACGCTAAGCTATAGTCAATGAATAGCATTCACATAGGTGTTCCTTTTGTCCAGGTCTGAAAGGGCAGTGTGGAGTGCACTAGAGATTGCATCATCATTACCACCTGGTTATTATTTTAAAAAATGTTAACAGGTTTTAACAGGATGCCTAGGACCTTTTCTGAGATGCATTGTGGATACAGGTCCAAATGCGATGTATACTAAAGAGAATCTCAATTGAAAGTCTTAGAATGAAAAGTCCCATTTTGTGTTTATTAAACATAAGTTTTAAATACACCATATGAAAACCACACATACACATCTCAACAAAAAATGAACTTAATGAACTTGATAAACTGCATTCATTTTCTCATTAAACATGTCTTGGGGGATAAAAAAAAAATTAAGTAGTCTAATAGAAGTAATGAAACAGGCGTTTGTGAACATCACATATTCTACACAGTGCAAACACAATATGTAACAGTCTTTTTAGGCTTATGTAGCTTATACAGTGTACAAAACATTAGGACTCACTTTCCTGCTTTTTCCATGATGTAAACTGACCAGGTGAATCCAGGTGAAAGCCAATATCCCTTATTGATGTCACTTGTTAAATTTACTTCAATCAGTGTAGATAAAGGGGAGGAGACAGGTTAAAGAGGATTTGCAAGCCTTGAGGCAATTGAGACAGGGATTGTGTATGTGTGCCATTCAGAGAGTGAATGGGCAAGACAAAAGTGCCTTTGAAAGAGATATGGTAGACGGTGCCAGGTGGACCAGTTTGAGTGTGTCAATAACTGTAACGATGCTGGGTTTTTCACACTCAACAGTTTCCTGTGTGTATCAAGAATGGTCCACCACCAAAAGGATATCCAGCCAACTTGACACAACTGTGGGAAGCATTGGAGTCAACATGGGCCAGCATCCCTGTGGAACGCTTTCGACACCTTGTAGAGTTCATGCCCTGACAAATTGAGACTGTTCTGAGGACAAAAGGGGGGTCAAACTCAATATTAAGAAGGTGTTCCTAATGTTTTGTGCACTCAGTGTATATCATATCACACAATGTCTGGATGCAATATTCAACACTGGAATCTGTTACTCTTGTTATTTAAAATGCATCTGTGGGTCTTTTCTGCTGAAAACAATGAAAATGTGTCTTTAATGCAGGGTTTGATCTAAATGCCAGAAGCTATCGCGTGGAATGGTTACTTTCTATGTTATAGAGTGGAATGTTTTTTCTGCTGGTGTAGCCTGAGGTAGCTCTTCTCTGAGAACTTCTTCTCACACTGGGGGCAGCTATAGGGTTTCTCCCCTGTGTGGACCCTCTGGTGCCTCTTCAGGTCACCAGCCTGGGCGAAGCGCATATGACACTGGGTACAGCTGTACGGTTTCTCCCCTGTGTGGACCCTCTGGTGTCTCTTCAGGTGGCCAGACTGGGCAAAGCGCATGTGACACTGGGTACAGCTGAATGGTTTCTCCCCTGTGTGGACCCTCTGGTGCCTCTCCACCTTCTGGGAGCAACTGAAGCCTTTGTTACAGAACATGCAGAGGAACGGTTTCTCTTTACTATATCCTGATGTTGCTCCCCCTCCCTGAACCTGGGTTCTATCCCTGTTGTTTGAGTTCAATTCCTGATCAAAAAGGACATGGCCGTGTGAATCGGAAGGACCCATCGACGTGGACACTGGATCGCAATGCCTGAGAGAGTGTAAAGGGGAATGGGTCGCAACATTTGTATTTGATTCAAAGCTTTCCCTGTAATCTAAGAAATCTCTGCCCTGTGAGAGTCCATCTCCGAGGTGACTATCTGCATTCCATGTGGGAGGAACGTCGCCCTCCACTTTCACAGTCACCTCATCTACGACCAGACCCTCCCCTTTCTTATCTAGGCACCCTTCAGAGTATACACTACTACTGTACTGGTTCCAGTCCGCTCTGGACAGATCAGTCTGTGTCTCTAAACCCAAGGATATGTTGTCACGGTCCATCTCTGTAGTGTAAGAACAAGACGGATCATTGCCAGTTTCTAACGCGTTACCTGAGTCCCGATGGGATTGAATCGTCCTCAGGCTTGGGTTACCGTAAAGTAAATACTCTGAGCCAAGAGCAGGAGGACAGCCCTGTGGCCCCAGCCCCAGTCTCTCTGGGTCTGATCTGTGTTCAGATCCTGTGTGTAAAAGCCTTTGTGTTACGGTTAAAGTCTCGGTGTCTGTCTCTGACTTCAGGACGGCGTTCAGCGTTCCACTGACCTCCGTGATGCTGCGTCTGGTCCTGGGCTGCACTAGGGAGGCAGTGGGATCCTCCGGAGCTACAGGGGCCACTCCTGCCGCTTCAGTCTGGATGTCTCTGCTGTGTCTTGGGTTCTCCTCTCCTTCAGTCCTCTCCTGCTTGACCCCAGGGCCTGCAGCCTCTGTATTTGCAGACTGACACAAGAAGAGGGGAGGTTATTATCAGTACATTAGTTGAATTGGATAACAATGTCGTGGAGAAGTCTCACAAGCTCCCATATGGCAAATACATTATGATGTACACGTAAGCTAATGAATAACTGTGGGGAGCCTTTTTGAAATAAACTCGTCACATTTGATATACTGTAATTTTTATGCAACACTATTAATCTAACCTCTATCACAATAACGTGCTGGGTTGAGGTTCCACTCCCCTCGTCAACAGTGATTGGTTGGTCATCTCTCCATGTATTGTGTTCCGCTGGAGTCACAAAGCTTCTGTGGCCTCCATTAAGATGTCCTTCACCTGAGAGAGTGATTGGGGAAAGGGAGGAGGTTAAGTTAGGTACTGTCAATGCTCAACTGTATATTGTACCCTATAGACACTGTCTAGAATTGACAAGGATGTAAGGTAACACTTCTCATAACTGCTTGATACACTATTTATTGATAAATGTCAGTCATGAAGACAGTCGTGAAGAGGGCACAACAAAACATATTCCCTCTCAGGCAACTGAAAAGATTTGGCATGGGTCCTCAGATCCTGGTTTTACAGCTGCACCATTGAGAGCATCCTGACGGGTTGCATCACTGCCTGGTATGGCAACTGCTCGGCCTCCGACCGCAAGCCATTACGCAAGCCATTACGGAGGGTAGTGCGTACGGCCCAGTATATCACCGGGGCCAAGCTTCCTGCCAACCAGGACCTCTATACCAGGCCCTAAAAATTGTCAAAGACTCCAGCCACCCTAGTCATAGACTGTTCTCTCTGCTACCGCACGGCAACTGGTACCGGAGCGCCAAGTCTAGGTCCAAGAGGCTCCTAAATAGCTTCTACTCCCAAGCCATAAGACTCCTGAATATCTAATCAAATGGCTACCCAGACTATTTGCATTGCCACCCCCCTCCCCCAGGGATTCAAACCAGCGACTTTTTGGTTACTGGTCCAACACTCTTAACTGCTAATCTACCTGCAGCCCCAATCCAGAACCTGGTTGGAATATAACATTGTGTCTTTGCGGAAGATGGCTAAGTAATCATGGGGAAGTATTGCATACTATCCAAAAACTGACCAAGACCCAATTCTGGGTAACACATCTGGGCCCGGTTTCCCGATAGCAATGGAACTTAGACTTCGGAGTGTTTTAAGATACATCTTTCCTACAACGGCCTAAGATTTCACATGTTTCCCAAAACACCAAGCAGAGAGAACTTTGGCTTAAAGCCAATTTATTCTTGATCCACAGGCTCCGTAAGTAGGGTGTGACGCAATTGCGGAGCATCCGGAGGCTTGTGGAGGCCAAATCCAGCTCTGTACAGCGATGCCATGCGCCTCTCATATTGTGTAACAATGCAGAGGGCTCCGTATAGCTCCACACTGACATGATTTGTTGCCACTAGGTGGGGGTGGTAAATCCTCTATAAACACAAACTCAATTTCTTGACAAACAAACATGGAGAACTTTAACATAAGAAGTTCACAAAAAAGAGCATATTTATGATACCTAGTGTACGGATTTCAAAAGACACAAAAATGTGTTTGAACTCCTGGAAAGAGATCAGGAAGGTAATGAGGATAACGCGGGTAAAGAGGTCAATGAAATGCAGACGGTAGGGGATAGAAGGAAGCTGGATTGACGCACATTCAACAAATCTGATCTAACAAAGTGGATATTTGTCAAATCCATCACGATTGATATATTGTAACAGGCCCACAATGTGGTTACTCAAATCCAATTTGGATACATTTGGCTGTTTTCGCTGCATAACATTTAAAAGTTGTCCCTTTTCAGGTTTAGAAAAAGTGACTGCTAAATGCTAACTCCCATTCGTATAAACTGGTAGCACAGCTAGCATATAGACATCGGTGGTGGTAGTCAAAGTAGTTTTAACTGTAATGCAGTTGATTGATGACAATGACATGAACATATATTGAGCTTGACATCCATATAAGCATTATACTCTGATTTCTACTTCAACAGAGTGAAAAACATACAAACAATAGCCTGAAATGTTTTATTTTATTTCACCTTTATTTAACAAGGTAGGCTAGTTGAGAACAAGTTCTCATTTGCAACTGCGACCTGGCCAAGATAAAGCATAGCAGTGTGAACAGACAACACAGAGTTACACATGGAGTAAACAATTAACAAGTCAATAACACAGTAGAAAAAAAAGGGGAGTCTATATACATTGTGTGCAAAAGGCATGAGGAGGTAGGCGAATAATTACAATTTTGCAGATTAATAACACGAGTGATAAATGATCAGATGGTCATGTACAGGTAGAGATATTGAGCAGAAAAGAGCAGAAAAGTAAATAAATAAAAACAGTATGGGGATGAGGTAGGTAAAAATGGGGGGGCTATTTACTGATAGACTATGTACAGCTGCAGCGATCGGTTAACTGCTCAGACAGCAGATGTTTGAAGTTGGTGAGGGAGATAAAAGTCTCCAACTTCAGCGATTTTTGCAATTCGTTCCAGTCACAGGCAGCAGAGAACTGGAACGAAAGGCGGCCAAATGAGGTGTTGGCTTTAGGGATGATCAGTGAGATACACCTGCTGGAGCGCATGCTACGGATGGGTGTTGCCATCGTGACCAGTGAACTGAGATAAGGCGGAGCTTTACCTAGCATGGACTTGAAGATGACCTGGGGCCAGTGGGTCTGGCGACGAATATGTAGCGAGTGCCAGCCGACTAGAGCATACAAGTCGCAGTGGTGGGTGGTATAAGGTGCTTTAGTGACAAAACGGATGGCACTGTGATAAACTGCATCCAGTTTGCTGAGTAGAGTGTTGGAAGCAATTTTGTAGATGACATTGCCGAAGTCGAGGATCGGTAGGATAGTCAGTTTTACTAGGGTAAGTTTGGCGGCGTGAGTGAAGGAGGCTTTGTTGCGGAATAGAAAGACGATTCTTGATTTGATTTTCGATTGGAGATGTTTGATATGAGTCTGGAAGGAGAGTTTACAGTCTAGCCAGACACCTAGGTACTTATAGATGTCCACATATTCAAGGTCGGAACCATCCAGGGTGGTGATGCTGGTCAGGCGTGCGGGTGCAGGCAGCGAACGGTTGAAAAGCATGCATTTGGTTTTACTAGCATTTAAGAGCAGTTGGAGGCCACGGAAGGGTGTTGTATGGCATTGAAGCTCGTTTGGAGGTTAGATAGCACAGTGTCCAAGGACGGGCCGGAAGTATATAGAATGGTGTCGTCTGCGTAGAGGTGGATCAGGGAATCGCCCGCAGCAAGAGCAACATCATTGATATATACAGAGAAAAGAGTCGGCCCGAGGATTGAACCCTGTGGCACCCCATAGAGACTGCCAGAGGACCGGACAACATGCCCTCCGATTTGACACACTGAACTCTGTCTGCAAAGTAGTTGGTGAACCAGGCAAGGCAGTCATCCGAAAAACCGAGGCTACTGAGTCTGCCGATAAGAATATGGTGATTGACAGAGTCGAACGCCTTGGCAAGGTCGATGAAGACGGCTGCACAGTACTGTCTTTTATCGATGGCGGTTATGATATCGTTTAGTACCTTGAGCGTGGCTGAGGTGCACCCGTGACCGGCTCGGAAACCCGATTGCACAGCGGAGAAGGTACTGTGGGATTCGAGATGGTCAGTGACCTGTTTGTTGACTTGGCTTTCGAAGACCTTAGATAGGCAGGGCAGGATGGATATAGGTCTGTAACAGTTTGGGTCCAGGGTGTCTCCCCCTCTGAAGAGGGGGATGACTGCGGCAGCTTTCCAATCCTTGGGGATCTCAGACGATATGAGAGGTTGAACAGGTAGGTAATAGGGGTTGCGACAATGGCGGCGGATAGTTTCAGAAATAGAGGGTCCAGATTGTCAAGCCCAGCTGATTTGTACGGGTCCAGGTTTTGCAGCTCTTTCAGAACATCTGCTATCTGGATTTGGGTAAAGGAGAACCTGGAGAGGCTTGGGCGAGTAGCTGCGGGGGGGGCGGAGCTGTTGGCTGAGGTTGGAGTAGCCAGGCGGAAGGCATGGCCAGCTGTTGAGAAATGCTTGTTGAAGTTTTCGATAATCATAGATTTATCGGTGGTGACCGTGTTACCTAGCCTCAGTGCAGTGGGCAGCTGGGAGGAGGTGCTCTTGTTCTCCATGGACTTCACAGTGTCCCAGAACTTTTTGGAGTTGGAGCTACAGGATGCAAATTTCTGCCTGAAGAAGCTGGCCTTAGCTTTCCTGACTGACTGCGTGTATTGGTTCCTGACTTCCCTGAACAGTTGCATATCGCTGGGACTATTCGATGCTATTGCAGTCCGCCACAGGATATTTTTGTGCTGGTCGAGGGCAGTCAGGTCTGGAGTGAACCAAGGGCTGTATCTGTTCTTAGTTCTGCATTTTTGAACGGAGCATGCTTATCTAAAATGGTGAGGAAGTTACTTTTAAAGAATGACCAGGCATCCTCAACTGACGGGATGAGGTCAATGTCCTTACCCGGGCCAGGTCGATTAGAAAGGCCTGCTCACAGAAGTGTTTTAGGGAGCGTTTGACAGTGATGAGGGTGGTCGTTTGACAGCGGCTCCGTAGCGGATACAGGCAATGAGGCAGTGATCGCTGAGATCCTGGTTGAAGACAGCAGAGGTGTATTTGGAGGGCCAGTTGGTCAGGATGACATCTATGAGGGTGCCCTTGTTTACAGATTTAAGGTTGTACCTGGTGGGTTCCTTGATGATTTGTGTGAGATTGAGGGCATCTAGCTTAGATTGTAGGACTGCCGAGGTGTTAAGCATATCCCAGTTTAGGTCACCTAACAGAACAAACTCTGAAGCTAGATGGGGGGCGATCAATTCACAAATGGTGTCCAGGGCACAGCTGGGAGCTGAGGGGGGTCGGTAGCAGGCGGCAACAGTGAGAGACTTATTTCTGGAGAGAGTAATTTTCAAATTTAGTAGTTCGAACTGTTTGGGTATGGACCTGGAAAGTATGACATTACTTTGCAGGCTCTCTCTGCAGTAAACTGCAACTCCTCCCCCTTTGGCTGTTCTATCTTGACGGAAAATGTTATAGTTGGGCATGGAAATCTCAGAATTTTTGGTGGCCTTCCTGAGCCAGGATTCAGACACGGCAAGGACATCAGGGTTAGCAGAGTGTGCTAAAGCAGTGAGTAAAACAAACTTAGGGAGGAGGCTTCTGATGTTGACATGCATGAAACCAAGGCTTTTTCGATCACAGAAGTCAACAAATGAGGGTGCCTGGGGACATGCAGGGCCTGGGTTTACCTCCACATCACCCGCGGAACAGAGGAGAAGTAGAATGAGGGTGCGGCTAAAGGCTATCAAAACTGGTCGCCTAGAGCGTTGGGGACAGAGAATAAAAGAAGCAGATTTCTGGGCATGGTAGAATATATTCAGGGCATAATGCGCAGACAGGGGTATGGTGGGGTGCGGGTACAGCGGAGGTAAGCCCAGGCACTGGGTGATGATGAGAGAGGTTGTATCTCTGGACGTGCTGGTTGTAATGGGTGAGGTCACCGCATGTGTGGGTGGTGGGACAAAGGAGGTATCAGGGGTATGAAGAGTGGAACTAGGGGCTCCATTGTAAACTAAAACAATGATAACTAACCTGAACAACAGTATACAAGGCATATTGACATTTGAGAGAGACATACAGCGAGGCATACAGTAATCACAGGTGTTGAATTGGGAGCGCTAGCTAAAACAGTAGCTAAAACAGTAGGGGAGACAACAACAGCTAATCAGCTAGCACAACAACAGCAGGTAAAATGGCGATGACTAGGCAGGGAGGGGTGGTGTATTCATGGATGCCAACGGAAGCGAGTCTTCCCCAAATATTTGACCAATCAAAATAAAATAATGTCTCTTTCATCTGTTTTTTTCTCTGTCCAAATGTTCTGTTTATTTGCAAGTGGCTGAATCTCACCGGAGAAATCATCAGAGCGAGGGAAACAGCGCCCCTCTGTCTCAGTTTGTGTAGCCCATGTATCTTATGCTGCCGGGAACACCAATCAAATCACATCCTAAGCAAAACCTCATTACTGTTTCTGGTCTGCTTGTGTAGATGTCCTGCAGTAGCTAGTTTACTAAATCGGCCCTTTCCTAAGCCATGGATGGAGATTTGGACTTGTGGTTTTGACTTAACTCTCTGTACAGGTCAATGATTATGAAGGCAAAGTTTTTCTGAACCCCCCCTCCCTCCTTTCCATAGCACTACACAGCTGATACCAAATAATCCAGCTTTGATCATTTGAATCAGCTGTACAGTGCAAAACGTATACCCGGGGTCCACGACAGAGTTTGGGATACGCTAGCCTAAATGTAGACTAATTTTGCTGGGGGGGAAATGGGGAGATTCGGGGTGGAGATGCAGGTGGAAAAAACAGTGCAGCCTTTTAAAAGTTTTTGGGACTTAAAGATTTTTGAAGACTTGCAAGGGGTACTGACAATGGAAGACCTGCCCTCCCTGGTTCCCATTGAGCCTGAGTAGGGATCAGATCTGTTACTTTTTTTAACAGCAAAGTTGTTTGATTTAGTTGATTTTATGGGTATTTTGATCCATTTATGAGAATCCTGTTTCCATCCCTCAGTAGGTGGCAGAATGCACATTAAATTGTGCGATCGCCAACATACCATAGAAGACAACTTCCTTCAACAGCTCTGTGCTGCTCCGCGAAACGCAAGAAGTAGAGGCCATATCGCCGTAAATGTCTTAAAAGATATAGCCTGCCTATACTGTAGGTAGGCTATATTTTTTCAATGAAATCAGTGTCATGTTCATTCAATTGTATTTTTATTTTGCCAATGCATACGTCGGGTTGCCTTCATGGAAAATGTACCTCTTGCCATTCCTCTGTATTGGTCGAGGATCTTCACACTTCTTGGACGACTGACAAGGACGCGCTCTCGCATTGCCACCTCTCGTGACACCTTAAGTTCCTGTAGCTGTAGTTTCCTCCGCAATGCCCTGTTTTCTTTCTGGCTTTGAGTTATTTCCAAACGAAACACTGCATAGTCGTCGTCTACGAGTTTACAGACCTCTGCCACGGCTGCATTCGCTAGCACCTCCATGATGGAGGCTATTTGAGCGTGAAAAACAATACAGTTAGCCATTGTTAGCTAACGTTTGCAGCTAGCTAGCGTTATATAGACAACATCTATAAACCAAGTCCTGTATCCAACGCGAATGAAAGACTACCTGGGGTAAGTATGTGATGCTGTGCAGTTAAATGAGTTACATTTTGATTTCCATGGTGTTAATAAACGTCTAAATAAAACGCGAACGTGGAAATTGTTCTTCGTCACTGTTTACTTCCGTTTACACTGAAGTGAAGAGAAATATCCGCGTGTCGTCGCAACACTTAAAAAAGTACCTCCGGGTCACAGACTTTTAGAAATTCTTCAAAATTAAGATCGCCCAAGTAATAGTAGAAAACTGTCAATAACCTGCATCTATTCATATTTAAGTGACATTTGCACCATGTTCCAAAGTCATATAAATGCCCCCAGTGCGAATCACTGTTAATGGAATACATATTGGCTTATAGAGCATAAACTACCCTGGGTTTATAACCACGGAAATCGGCCTTGCACAGATAGCGCGCCGGACCTCTGGCTAGAAGGTCGAGGGTTCGAGACCTGCTCCCTGCTGTTTCATTACATTGGTGTTGGAAGTGATCGGACCTTGCATCCACGACAGTGCGTGTGCTTGGCCGGTGAGCGCGTTCCTGTAAGACGTAGAGCCGCAAGCCAGCGCGACCATAAGGCTATTTACATTGATATCAAAATATTTACCCCTGATACGAACCTTGGTAGAGCATCCTACTGGAAGCTAAATAGCTCATTATTAAATAATGATATAGTTACATTTGAGGTTAAAGGTCTGCTCTCACACTTTTGGGAAAGGGCTTGTGAAGAAAAATCTTATTGCAAGTACTGGGAGCTCTTTAAATTTGAGGTGTCCAAATATCTTAGAAAAAATATGGTAGTAATCTTGCTAAGACCAGAAGAGCTGAGGAGGAAAAGGTGATCATTAAGATAACTTCCCTTTCTCAGAGGTCCCCAGCTGACCTCTTGGGGGAGGAGAAGATGGAACTAATTGAGTTACAAAATAAACTGGATAATATATATAAATTAAAAGCAGAAGGAGCCTTTATTAGATCTAGGAAAAAATGGATTGAGGAGGGAGAACAGAATTCATCCTATTTCTTTAGACTTGAGACATTTCACTCTAAAAATAACACTATCCATAAGTTAAACATTGATGGTGTTATTACAGATGACCAAAAATGAATCGCTAAATACTGCAGCAATTTTTCCCGAAAATTGTATAGCTCTACGTACTGTCAGGAATCCACAGATATGTTTTTTAACTCACTGAATAATGTTCACTCACTGAATAATGTTCACTCTATCAGTGATATAGAATCTAAACAGTGTGATGAACCCATCAAAGTTGAAGAGATTATAGAGTCTATCAAACATCTAAAGAACAATAAATCACCAGGTGTTGATGGAATTACATCAGAATTTTACAAATTATTTTCTGAACAAGTAGCTCCTTTCCTATTTTAAGTCTTTTTAGAGAGTATTAAAAACAATGTTCTCCCTCCTACAATGAGTCAGGGGTTAATAACACTGATACCTAAGACTAAAAAAGAAGTGCTGCTCATCGATAACTGGCGTCCAATTTGTCTTCTTAATAATGACTATAAGATATTAGCCTCACTACTTGCAAAAATGATTAAAGAAGTCCTGGATGCAATCATTGATGAAACACAGTCTGGCTTCATGAGGAACAGACATATTTCTAACAATGTCAGACTAGTATTAGACGTACTTGACTACTCAGACCTAATAACTGAGGATAGCTTCATATTATTTTTAGATTTTTATAAAGCATTTGACACAGTAGAGCATCAGTTTCTCTTCCACTCCCTTGAGAGACTTGGCTTTGGGGATTTTTTTCTGTAAGGCTATCAAGACTCTCTATGCAAATGGTAACAGCTCTATCAAATTGAAATATGGCACCTCACCTAGATTTGAGTTAAAGAGAGGAATTAGGCAAGGTTGTCCTATCTCTCCGTACCTGTTTTTATTAATCACCCAACTTCTTGCAAATTCTTTAAATAATAGTCCTGTACAAGGTATTTCCATAGCTGGTAAAGAAATTATTATAAGCCAGCTGGCTGACGATACTACACTTTTTCTGAAAGACGCTAACCAAATTCCCATATCGATCAATGTGATACAATCCTTTTCCAAAGTGTCTGGTCTATATCTTAACATTAAGAAATGTGAACTCATGGCTGTCAAAGATTGTGTGACACCTTCATATTATGGTATTCCAGTAAAAGAAGAACTTACATATTTAGGCATAACCATTACAAAGGATCAGAAGTCTAGAGGCTTACTAAATTTTAACCCTCTTATTAAAAAACCCAGAAGAAACTAAATCAATGGCTACAGAGGGACTTATCTTTAAAGGGTAGAGTCCTAATAACCAAGGCTGAAGGTATCTCTAGACTAACATATGGTGCTCTATCTTTATATCTTGCCCGTAAAATAAGCAAGGAGATGGACCAGATGCTTTTCAACTTTCTTTGGAGAAACCGTACCCATTACATTAGGAAAACTTGTTGTAATGAACACTTATGAGAATGGTGGACTGAATTTTCTGGATTTTACTACTTTAAATAATACTTTCAAGATCAATTGGATAAAACAATTCCTAAGAAGACCCACTTCTATCTGGAATTTTATTCCTCATCATGTCTTCTCTACTTTTGGTGGCCTTAACTTCATGTTGTTTTGCAATTATAATATTGACAAAGTTCCAGTGAAACTTTCTGCTTTTCATCGGCAGGTTTTCTTGTCATGGTCCTTAATTTATAAACACAATTTTTCTCCACACAGATATTATATATGGAATAATCGGGATATATTGTATAAAAATACCTCTCTGTTTTTAGAATATTGGTTCAGAAATAATATCCTATTGGTGAGCCAACAGGTAAATGCAGAGGGTCTTTTACTCAGTTATAAAGAATTCTTATTACTTTTCAAGGTCCCTGTAACACCTAAAGATTTTGCAATTGTTTTAGATGCCATTCCCTCAGGTGTTGCTATGTTATTCAGGAACATGTCAAGACCTGACCCTCAGAGCCTACCTTCTATTGACCATGTTGACTCATCAGTAGGAAAGATTTGTTTCTCTTTTGGTCCATTCAACAACAGAGCGATACGATCCTTGTTTCAGCAGGATGTTGTATCTATACCTTATGTCATGCCTTATTGGAATGGATTTATTGATAATATCTGTTGGAAAAAAGTTTGGATGTTGCCACACACATACCTACTTGTTAACAAAATTAAGGAAGTTTCCTTTAAAATTATTCATAAATATTATCCTGCCAACCACTATATGAAGAAGTTTAAGGAAAACATCAACTCAAATTGCTCCTTTTGTAATGACCACCCAGAAACAGTTGTGCATCTTTTTTGGCATTGTATGCATGTAAGAAAACTGTGGCAAGACATCAGTAGGTTTATAATTGAACACATTTATGAAGATTTTACACTATTGTGGAGATATGTACTGTTTGGATTCTTTACATACAAAATAGAAATAAGTGGAATCATTTTTATGTAATTAATTTCATTATTCTTTTGGCCAAATTTCATATACACAAATGTAAATTTACAAACAGAAAACCACATTTTCGTACCCAACAAAAAGAAATTGAACTGTATTTTAAGACGGTTAAATGCTCTACTAATAAAAAAGCTGTTAGAATTGTAAGTATATGCATGTCCCTTAAGGTCCTTGTGTAATTGTAATGTGATATTTTTCCCCCCTGTCGCGATTGTCCATTGTTTGTAATCTATGTATGCTTGTGTTCCCTCATGTGCTTTATGTATCGATTTGTTGTTAATAAAAATAAAAAATAAAAATAAAATTTAAAAAAGCTAGCGCGAGGACGCGCTCTTTGAAAGGAGTGAGTAGTGTAACGACCCTGGCTTTATAAGCGCAGAAATCACTCTGCCGCACGAGTGTATGCTTTTGCGGCACAGTCGATAGCGCGCTGTAGTAAACGTTTTGTTGGGAATAATAGTGTTTGTAGAATGTATTTGGTGTCATTTCATAGGGCTCTAAATAATATGGAGTTTTGCTGGACTTTTACTCCACCCATTCCATTGGGACCAACCTCAGTCGCCCATGGAATAACACCATATATTCTACAGACCCTACTGAGTATTTCCAACCCCACTTTTACATTGGCGCATAGAATCGTTTTCTCTCTCTAAGCCAATAATGTAATTCTTAGGCCTACAGTGTATTGCATTGGGACCAATGAAATCAGTGGAGTAGAAAGGGCTTGCTGGGTTTTTAGACCACAGTCATCCAAGAAATAACACCATATATAGACTCTAGTGCTAGATCAATAGGGTCTGTAGAATATTATGTTCTTTGCATTAATTTACTTAAGCTTCAAACATTTATATTTTTTATTTTATTTCACCTTTATTTAACCAGGTAGGCTAGTTGAGAACAAGTTCCCATTTGCAACTGCGACCTGGCCAAGATAAAGCAAAGCAGTTTGACACATACAACAACACAGAGTTACACATGGAATAAACAAACATACAGTCAATAATACAGTAGAAAAAGTATATACAGTATGTGCGAATGAGGTAGGATAAGGGAGGTAAGGCAATAAATAGGCCATGGTTGCAAAGTAAATACAATATAGCAATTATACACTGGAATGGTAGATGTGCAGAAGATGAATGTGCAAGTAGAGATACTGGGGTGCAAAGGAGCAAGATAAATAAATAAATAAATACAGTATGGGGATGAGGTAGTTGGATGGGCTATTTACTGATGGGCTATGTACAGGTGCAGTGATCTGTGAGCTGCTCTGACAGCTGGTGCTTAAAGCTAGTGAGGGAGATATGAGGCTCCAGTAATTTTTGCAGTTCGTTCCAGTCATTGGCAGCAGAGAACTGGAAGGAAAGGCGGAGTTTCAATGAAATCAGTGTATTGTTTTTTTGTTACTGGTGTGTACTGGAGGCGAAGTCAGGTGCAGGAGAGCAGAGTGTAGTTAACAGGCGCACTTTTTATTCCGGTCCAAACGAAAGCACATAAGTACATAAACGTGCCAAAAGCACGCAACATAAACAAAAGTCTGGCGCGTGACAATACCCACATAACATAAAACAATTTCACACAAAGACATGGAGGGGAACAGAGGACTAAATACATTCAGTGTGATTAGGGAATGAAAACCAGGTGTGTGTGGAACAAGACAAAACAAATGGAAATGTGAAAAATGGAGAGGCGATGGCTAGAAAGCCGGTGACGTCGATCGCCAAACGCCGCCCGAACAAGGAGAGGAACCGACTTCGGCGGAAGTCGGGACAGTATCCCGCCTTGACGTACCCCTCCCACTCCACGAGGTACTGAAGGCCTCTGCCCGACACCTCAAATCCTGGATGGAATGAACGGAGTACGCTGGGGGGCGGAGGAACCTTCTGCACCTCAGATTCCAGGAGTGGACCAGCTACCACCGGCCTGAGGAGAGACACATGGAATGAGGGGTTAATACAGTAATCAGAAGGAAGCTGTAATCTGTAACACACCTCGTTCACCCTCCTCAGGACTTTGAATGGCCCCACAAACCGCGGACCCAGCTTCCGGCAGGGCAGGCGGAGGGGCAGGTTTCGGGTCGAGAGCCAGATCCGGTCGCACCGGGGTCTCACTGCGGTGACGGTCCGCGCTGATCTTTTGGCGCAGCACTGCCTGCTGGAGGTGAACACGGGCAGCCTCCCATGTGTCATCCACGCGTCTGAACCAGTTGTCTACCGCAGGAGCCTCGGTTTGACCCTGATGCTACGGTGCCAGTACCGGCTGGTACCCCAATATGCACTGAAAAGGGTAGAAGTTAGTGGAGGAGTGGCGAAGTGAGTTCTGCACGATCTCGGCCTAGGACACGAACGATGTCCGGTCCTGGCAATAGGACCGCAGAAACCTGCCCACATCCTGGTTGACTCTCTCTACCTGCCCGTTACTTTCGGGGTGAAAACCCGAGGTGAGGCTGATCGAGACCCCCAGACGTTTCATGAATGCCTTCCAGACTCTTTGGGGACCCCGATCAGACACTATATCCTCAGGCACCCTGTAGTGCCGGAAGACACTAGTAAAAAGGGCTTCCGCAGTCTGTAGGGCCGTAGGAAGACCGGGCAGAGGGAGGAGACGACAGGACTTAGAGAAACAATCCACAACGACCAGGATCGTAGTGTTTTCCTGTGAAAGAGGAAGATCGGTAAAAAAATCCACTGACAGGTGTGACCAAGGTCGTTGTGGGAACGGGTAAGGGGTGTAGCTTACCTCTGGGAAGGTGTCTCGGAGCCTTACACTGGGCACACACCGAGCAGGTGGAAACATAAACCCTCACGCCCTTACCCAAGGTGGGCCACCAGTACTTCCCAGTCAGACAGTGCACCGTCCGACCAATCCCCGGATGACCTGAGGAGGGTGACGTGTGGGCCCAATAGACCAACTGGTCATGGACAGCAGACGGAACGTACATATGCCCGACAGGACACTGGCGGGGAGCGGGCTCTGTACGCAACGCCTACTCAATGTCCGTGTCCAGCTCCTACATGACCGGCGCTACCAGGCAAGAGGACGGGAGTATGGGAGTCTGATCCATTGGCCGCTCCTCTGTGTCATACAGCCGGGACAGTGTGTCTGCCTTCATATTCTGGGAACCTGGTCTGTAGGACAAGGTAAACACAAAACGGATAAAGAACATGGCCCACCTTGCCTGACAAGGATTCAGTCTCCTCGCTGCCCAGATGGACTCCAGGTTGGGGTGGTCAGTCCAGATGAGGAAAGGGTGTTTAGCCCCCTCAAGCCAATGTCGCCACGCCTTCAACGCTTTAACCAAGGCCAACAGCTCCCGGTCCCCCACATCATAGTTACGCTCTGCTGGGCTGAGCTTCTTCGAGAAGAAAGCACAGGGCGGAGTTTTGGTGGCGTACCCTAGCGCTGTGAGAGCACGGCTCCTATCCCAGCCTCGGACGCGTACACTTCCACTATGAACGCTAAAGAGGGATCCGGATGAGCCAGCATGGGAGCCAAAGTAAACAGAGCTCTTAGCTGCCCAAAAACCCTGTCCGCCTCAGCCGACCACTGCAACCGTATAGGACCACCCTTCAGCAGTGAGGTAATGGGAGTAGCCACCTGGCCAAAACCCAGGATAAATCTCCGGTAGTAATTGGCAAACCCTAAAAACCGATGCACCTCCTTTACCGTGGTGGGAGTCGGGCCAATTACGCACGGCTGCAATTTTGTTTCTGGTGTCCTTTGACAGCTCTTTGGTCTTGGCCATAGTGGAGTTTGGAGTGTGACTGTTTGAGGTTGTGGACAGGTGTATTTTATACTGATAACAAGTTCAAACAGGTGCCATTAATACAGGTAACGAGTGGAGGACAGAGGAGCCTCTTAAAGAAGAAGTTACAGGTCTGTGAGAGTCAGAAATCTTGCTTGTTTGTAGGTGACCAAATACTTATTTTCCACCATAATTTGCAAATAAATTCATTAAAAATCCTACAATGTGATTTTCTGGATTTTTTTTCTCATTTTGTCTGTCATAGTTGAAGTGTACCTATGATGAAAATTACAGGCCTCTCTCATCTTTTTAAGTGGGAGAACTTGCACAATTGGTGGCTGACTAAATACTTTTTTGCCCCACTGTATATATATATATATATATATACAGTGCCTTGCGAAAGTATTCGGCCCCCTTGAACTTTGCGACCTTTTGACACATTTCAGGCTTCAAACATAAAGATATAAAACTGTATTTTTTTGTGAAGAATCAACAACAAGTGGGACACAATCATGAAGTGGAACGACATTTATTGGATATTTCAAACTTTTTTAACAAATCAAAAACTGAAAAATTGGGCGTGCAAAATTATTCAGCCCCCTTAAGTTAATACTTTGTAGCGCCACCTTTTGCTGCGATTACAGCTGTAAGTCGCTTGGGGTATGTCTCTATCAGTTTTGCACATCGAGAGACTGAAATTTTTCCCATTCCTCCTTGCAAAACAGCTCGAGCTCAGTGAGGTTGGATGGAGAGCATTTGTGAACAGCAGTTTTCAGTTCTTTCCACAGATTCTCGATTGGATTCAGGTCTGGACTTTGACTTGGCCATTCTAACACCTGGATATGTTTATTTTTGAACCATTCCATTATAGATTTTGCTTTATGTTTTGGATCATTGTCTTGTTGGAAGACAAATCTCCGTCCCAGTCTCAGGTCTTTTGCAGACTCCATCAGGTTTTCTTCCAGAATGGTCCTGTATTTGGCTCCATCCATCTTCCCATCCATTTGAACCATCTTCCCTGTCCCTGCTGAAGAAAAGCAGGCCCAAACCATGATGCTGCCACCACCATGTTTGACAGTGGGGATGGTGTGTTCAGGGTGATGAGCTGTGTTGCTTTTACACCAAACATAACGTTTTGCATTGTTGCCAAAAAGTTCAATTTTGGTTTCATCTGAACAGAGCACCTTCTTCCACATGTTTGGTGTGTCTCCCAGGTGGCTTGTGGCAAACTTTAAACTACACTTTATTATGGATATCTTTAAGAAATGGCTTTCTTCTTGCCACTCTTCCATAAAGGCCAGATTTGTGCAATATACGACTGATTGTTGTCCTATGGACAGAGTCTCCCACCTCAGCTGTAGATCTCTGCAGTTCATCCAGAGTGATCATGGGCCTCTTGGCTGCATCTCTGATCAGTCTTCTCCTTGTATGAGCTGAAAGTTTAGAGGGACAGCCAGGTCTTGGGAGATTTGCAGTGGTCTGATACTCCTTCCATTTCAATATTATCGCTTGCACAGTGCTCCTTGGGATGTTTAAAGCTTGGGAAATCTTTTTGTATCCAAATCCGGCTTTAAACTTCTTCACAACAGTATCTCGGACCTGCCTGGTGTGTTCCTTGTTCTTCATGATGCTCTCTGCGCTTTTAACGGACCTCTGAGACTATCACAGTGCAGGTGCATTTATACGGAGACTTGATTACACACAGGTGGATTGTATTTATCATCTTTAGTCATTTAGGTCAACATTGGATCATTCAGAGATCCTCACTGAACTTCTGGAGAGAGTTTGCTGCACTGAAAGTAAAGGGGCTGAATAATTTTGCACGCCCAATTTTTCAGTTTTTGATTTGTTAAAAAAGTTTGAAATATCCAATAAATGTCGTTCCACTTCATGATTGTGTCCCACTTGTTGTTGATTCTTCACAAAAAAAATACAGTTTTATATCTTTTTTGTTTGAAGCCTGAAATGTGGCAAAAGGTCGCAAAGTTCAAGGGGGCCGAATACTTTCGCAAGGCACTGTATATATATATATATATATATATATATACACACACAAGTCAGAAGTTTACATACACTTAGGCTGGAGTCAATAAAACTCATTATTCAACCACTCCACAAATTTCAAAAGTTTTGGCAAGTCAGTTAGGACATCTACTTTGTGCATGGCACAAGTAATTTTTCCAACAATTGTTTACAGGCAGATTATTTGACTTATAATTCACTGTATCACAATTACAGTGGGTCAGAAGTTTACATACACTAAATTGACTGTGCCTTTTAAACAGCTTCGAAAATTCCAGAAAATGTCATGGCTTTTGAAGTTTCTGATAGGCTAATTGACATCATTTGAGTCAGTTAGAGGTGTACCTGTGGATGTATTTCAAGGCCTACCTTCAAACTCAGTGCCTCTTTGCTTGACATCATGGGAAAATCAAAATAAATCAGCCAAGATCGCAGAGAAAAATTATAGACCTCCTAGTCTGGTTCATCCTTGGGAGCAATTTCCAAATTCCTGAAGGTACCACGGTCATCTGTACAAACAATAGTACACAAGTATTAACAACATGGGAGCACGCAGCCATCATACCGCTCAGGAAGGAGAAGCGTTCTGTGTCCTAGAGTTGAACGTACTTTGCAACTGCACATGGGGACAAAGATCGTACTTTTTGGAGAAATGTCCTCTGGTCTGATGAAACAGAAATAGAACTGTTTTGCCATAATGACCATCGTTATGTTTGGAGGAAAAAGGGGGAGGCTTGAAAGCCGAAGAACACCATCCCAACCGTGAAGCATGGGGGTGGCAGCATCATGTTGTGGGAGTGTTTTGCTGAAGGAGGGACTGGTGCACTTCACAAAATAGATGGCATGATGAGGATGGAAAATTATGTGGATATATTGAAGCAACAGCTCAAGACATCAATCAGGAAGTTAAAGCTTGGTCGCAAATGGGTCTTCCAAATGGACAATGACCCCAAGCAAAGTGGCAAAATGGCTTCAGGACATCAAAGTCAAGGTACTGGAGTGGCCATCACAAGCCCTGACCTCAATCCTATATAAAAATTTGTGGAAAACCATGTGTGAACAAGAAGGCCTACAAACCTGACTCGGTTACACCAGCTCTGTCAGGAGGAATGGGACAAAATTCACCCAACTTAATATGGGAAGCTTGTGGAAGGCTAACAGAAACGTTTGACCTAAGCTAAACAATTTAAAGGCAATGCTACCAAATGCTAATTGAGTGTATGTAATCTTCTGACCCACTGGGAATGTGATGAAAGAAATAAAAGCTGAAATCATTCTCTCTGCTATTATTCTGACATTTCACATTCTTAAAATAAAGTGGTGATCCTAAGACAGGGAATTTTTACTTGGATTAAATGTCAGGAATTGTGAAACTGAGTTTGTATTTGGCTAAGGTGTATGTAAGGTGTTGAAGTCCTTCCGACTTCAACTGTATATCAACGAATTGGCTTGGGCACTAGAACAGTCTGCAACACCCGGCCTCACCCTACTAAAATCTGAAGTCAAATGTCTACTATTTGCTGATGATCTGGTGCTTCTGTCCCCAACCAAGGAGGGCCTACAGCAGCACCTAGATCTTCTGTACAGATTCTGTCAGACCTGGGGCCCTGACAGTAAATCTCAGTAAGACAAAAATAATGGTGTTCCAAAAAAGGTCCAGTTGCCAGGACCATGAATACAAATTCCATCTTGACACCGTTGCCGTAGAGCACACAAAAAACTATACATACCTCGACCTAAACATCAGCGCCGCAGGTAACTTCCACAAAGCTGTGAATGATCTGAGAGACAAGGCAAGAAGGGCCTTCTTTGCCATCAAAAGGAACCTTAAATTTGACACACCAATTAGGATCTGACTAAAAATAATTGAATCAGTTATAGAACTCATTGCCCTTTATGGTTGTGAGGTCTCGGGTCCGCTCACCAAGCAAGAATTCACAAAATGGGACAAACACCAAATTGAGACTCTGCATGCAGAATTCTGTGAAACTATCCTCCGTGTACAATGTAAAACAAAATAATGCATGAAGAGCAGAATTAGGCTAATTATCAAAATCCAGAAAAAAGCTGCTAAATTTTACAACCTCCTAAAAATAAGCGATTCCCAAACCTTCCATAACAAAGCCATCACCTACAGAGAAATTAACCTGGAGAAGAGCCCCCTAAGCAAGCTGGTCCTGGGGCTCTGTTCACAAACACAAACAGACCCCACAGAGCGCCAGGACAGCAACACAATTAGACCCAACCAAATCATGAGAAAACAAGAAAGTATTACTTGACAGTTTGGAAAGAATTTACAAAACAACAGAGCAAACTAGAATGCTATTTGGCCATAAACAGAGAGTACACTGTGGCAGAATACCTGACCACTGTGACTGATATTGAGAAAGGCCGCCAAAGGCAGACCTGGCTCTTAAGAGAAGGCTATGTGCACACTGCACAACAAAATGAGCTGCACTTCCTAATAACCTCCTGCCAAATGTGTGACCGTATTAGAGACACATATTTACTTCAGATTACACAGACCTACAAATAATTGAAAAACAAATCCAATTTTGATAAACTCCCATATCTATTGGGTGAAATATCATAGTTTGCAATCACAGCAGCAAGATTTGTGACCTGTTAGAGAGAGAGAGAGCTGTCAAGCTCTGAGCAGGCTTGTTTGGAAAGAACCGTAATATAATGACGTTATTCCATCTACATCACCTTTAGTAAGGTACAAATGAATCTGTCCTTTATCTTGCCTAGGTTTACTGTCTTTCTAAAAACAGATATGTACAAGCCTGTTTCAAATGACAAGTTAACAACGGGTTAATAAGGGGTATGTGGTTAATTACCCCCCCCCCCCCTCTAAACAGAAGTAAACAGGTTGTACACTCTGACCCAGTTTGTATAGACCAGTCGGTCTGGAAGTTGATAGAGGGGAGGATGAAACAATATCTGATTAAGGACAACTCCTACCTTCTACCCAGTGCCATGGCAGGGCTATAGGGGAAAGGGACACAGTAGGGGTTGTTTTTGGACCTCTTCCCCAATGAAAGCATGACCTCAGGGTCATCTCAGCAGAACTGGCTTTCCTCCAATGGTTGGTTTAGTTAACCCTTGTTTTAAATGTAGTCACAAACAATTCAGAGCAGAGGTCAAAGGCTTCCTTTCTGGGAATTCCATGTTTTCTGTTTTCCAGCCCACAGTCACAAGATGGGAGGAACACACACAGAGAAAAAACAAGACCCTAGTCACCTTTTAGAGCTCCAGGCTACTTACTGTACATTCTAGGATACGTGGCATCCTAAAATGGTCAATTAAACATCAAATTGGTTGGGTTAAGTGAATCACTTGGCTTTTCTTATTTTCGGCCTAAGTCAATTTGTCTAATCATTGTTTGAAAATGGAGATTTTTTTTCCTCAACATTATTTATTATTTTACCACTTTTTCTCCCCAATTGGTAGTTAGTCTTGTCCCATTGCTGTTACAATCTTGTCCCAACTCACCTATGGACTCGGGAGAGACGAAGGTCGAGAGCCATGCGTCCTCCGAAACACGACCCTGCCAAGTCACACTGCTTCTTGATACACTGCTCGCTTAATCCGGAAGCCAGCCGCACCAATGTGTTGGAGGAAACATGGTCCAGCTGACGACCGAAATCAGCTTGCAGGCACCCAGCCTGCCACAAGGAGTTGCTAGAGCACAATGGAACAAGGAAATCCCGGCTGGCCAAACCTCCCCTAACCCAGACGACGCTGGGCCAATTGTGTGCCGCCTCATGGGCCTCCCGGTCATGGCCGGCTGTGACACAGCCCGGGATCAAACCCAGGTCTGTAGTGACGCTGCGCCACTTGGGAAGCTCTTTTCTCAATATTATAAAGTAATCCATCTGTACAGTGTATAATTATGTGAAAGTCACATAAATAAAGATGTCCGTTTTTTTTATCTGTTTTATCGGATTTAAATATCATATCATTTTGCTAGTGCAAGCAAGCAACCTCTACTGTTGTGCACCATTTGTCCCTATACTCCACTAGATGGTGCAATGGTCCAGGGTTTTTATTTGTGTTCCTGTTGGGAAGCTAAATGAGTCACCGAAGATTCTAGAACATTACAGCGTCTCGGAACGCTTACGCAATTCCATCCATAGACCAATGTCTTCTCAGGAGAGATGAAATGGACACGAGAGACCAAGACATTCAAATAAGGACAATGAATAAGAAAATCTTTACTCTTTTTCCCTAACGTACCCTTCCCACGAAGGTGACCGGCTCAAAATGAGAATCCTTTCCCGCATAAGAGTATGGGCTAGGTGGCTACATGTAAACATACTCGTGCAGTGAAAAATATGTTGTAAAATGACGTGAATAATCAAATTGATGAGGAAGGTTTCAGTTTTAACATCCCATACCACAGATGGTAGATGGATCAGCTTGTGAGCTCTGGGGTTTTTCATAACAGAAACAGTTGAGGGACTTGACTTGAGCATGTTTTGGTCATTGATGAGCGGCCTGTCATTTGGCTGGTAATAGTTGACAGTCAGACACACTATGTACAGACATAGACACACTATGTACAGATATCGCTTCCTGTTTTGTGAGCCACACATCCTTCTTCCACATCCTTCTCTTTTTTTATTCATAATGACAACCTTTTCACATGCACCCACTGAAGCAGCTGACAAGGGTATGTGTTTCATTGCTCTATTGAGGGGCCCAGCCAGAAGTGACACTTAAGATTTTTACATTTATTAGGCACATTGTTTTGACAGATTTCGTTTTTACAGTATTGTATGTTAAGTACAGTAGGCTACTATTATTAGGATCGTTTATATACCTTACAGAATGCTCAATAATTGGTGTGCTGGATAACATTTTGTAAGAGTGGTGTAAAAAGTAATATTTTAGTTGAATGTCATCAACTACTTTATCTGTCTGTGTTGTGTTGTGTTGACTTGCATATGACTCTAGGTACATACAGTGGGGCAAAAAAGTATTTAGTCAACCACCAACTGTGCAAGTTCTCCCACTTAAAAAGATGAGAGAGGCCTGTAATTTTCATCATAGGTACACTTCAACTATGACAGACAAAATGAGAAAAAAAATCCAGAAAATCACATTGTAGGATTTTTTATGAATTTATTTGCAAATTATGGTGGAAAATAAGTATTTGGTCACCTACAAACAAGCAAGATTTCTGACTCTCACAGACCTGTAACTTCTTCTTTAAGAGGCTGCTCTGTCCTCCACTCGTTACCTGTAATAATGGCACCCGTTTGAACTTGTTATCAGTATAAAAGACACCTGTCCACAACCTCAAACAGTCACACTCCAAACTCCACTATGGCCAAGACCAAAGAGCTGTCAAAGCACACCAGAAACAAAATTGTAGACCTGCACCAGGCTGGGAAGACTGAATCTGCAATAGGTAAGCAGCTTGGTTTGAAAAAAATCAACTGTGGGAGCAATTATTAGGAAATGGAAGACATACAAGACCACTGATAATCTCCCTCGATCTGGGGCCCCACGCAAGATCTCACCCTGTGGGGTCAAAATGATCACAAGAATGGTGAGCAAAAATCCCAGAACCACACGGGGGGACCTAGTGAATGACCTGCAGAGAGCTGGGACCAAAGTAACAAAGCCTACCATCAGTAACACACTACGCCGCCAGGGACTCAAATCCTGCAGTGGCAGACGTGTCCCCTTGCTTAAGCCAGGCCAGAGCATTTGGATGATCCAGAAGAAGATTGGGAGAATGTCATATGGTCAGATGAAACCAAAATAGAACTTTTTGGTAAACACTCAACTCGTTGTGTTTGGAGGACAAAGAATGCTGAGTTGCATCCAAAGAACACCATACCTACTGTGAAGCATGGGGGTGGAAACATCATGCTTTGGGGCTGTTCTTCTGCAAAGGAACCAGGACGACTGATCCGTGTAAAGGAAAGAATGAATGGGGCCATGTATCGTGAGATTTAGAGTGGAAATCTCCTTCCATCAGCAAGGGCATTGAAGATGCAACGTGGCTGGGTCTTTCAGCATGACAATGATCCCAAACACACCGCCCGGGCAACGAAGGAGTGGCTTCGTAAGAAGCATTTCAAGGTCCTGGAGTGGCCTAGCCAGTCTCCAGATCTCAACCCCATAGAACATCTTTGGAGGGAGTTGAAAGTCCGTGTTGGCCAGCAACAGCCCCAACACATCACTGCTCTAGAGGAGATCTGCATGGAGGAATGGGCCAAAATACCAGCAACAGTGTGTGAAAACCTTGTGAAGACTTACAGAAAACGTTTGACCTCTGTCATTGCCAACAAAGGGTATATAACAAAGTATTGAGATAAACTTTTGTTATTGACCAAATACTTATTTTCCACCATAATTTGCAAATACATTCATTAAAAATTCTACAATGTGATTTTCTGGATTTTTTTCTCATTTTGTCTGTCATAGTTTAAGTGTACCTATGATGAAAATTATAGGCCTCTCTCATTTTTTTAAGTGGGAGAACTTGCACAATTGGTGGCTGACTAAATACTTTTTTGCGGGGGAGTATTGGCACACTGGCTCCCCCCTTCCTCTCCCTCATGTGTCTGCAGTGAGCAGCACGTGCTGCTACTGCTCTCCAGTGGGATTGTTCCGCCTGCTATTCGGCAGCTGTGGGTTTTAATCGGTGCCTCATCTCCTTCAAGTAATCATCACCAAGGTTGAGGGGCTGAGCAATGCTATTCAGTAGTGTCACAGTCAGACACACGCGCACAGTCAGTCACACTTACGCAAGCA